>NC_141786.1:13012695-13366965 GCF_054643075.1 Acanthaster planci | reverse complement strand
GATAGATTTCCGCTGCAAATCATTCCAAAGACAATTCGACATTGAAAGAACTCAAAAACAAGCTTGAAGCGCAGGAGCTCTCAAGACGGGACAATATTGCTCAATTTTCTTTCTGTAGGCAAATAGACTTTTTTAAAAAAATAGAATCAAGCTCGCCTTGTTTCAAAAGGCCGATTTACAAAAGGCAATTAACAATATACTGGAAGCTGAAGAGCTGGCAGCGAAAAGGATAAAGCAAATAAAAATCGCAGACGCGAGCAAAGCCGGTTGGTTGACGATTCAGCAGTTGGAGAAAGGAGGGAAAAGGAACCAGAACGCCGACGAGCAAAAGAAGGTTCAAAATCGCAGAGGAGGCTGCCTTGAAGGAGCTCACATGTCGAAAACGTCAAAAACGATCGTTCTCTGATCAACACTACAAGATGATTCAGCAGCAATGTTGTCGCTGATCCTAGTCTTTTTCGAGGTGACTGTCAATTTCCTTTCTTTGTCTTATTTTTAGAAACATGGCCACACTCCCACGCTTTAATAAATTCTGAGATCAAAATTGATTGTGTTCGTTCTTTGATTTATTGAGGTTGTTTCAATATAATGAAACTGTTTTCAAGCGGATGAGCATGAAAATTTAGTTTTGTCTGTTTGAGCGGCCGAAGTACCGGAATGCTGTAGTGTTGGCTCATTCCACTCCCTTGTGCTAGGTTCAATGAAACTATTTCCACTGTTGTGATTCCAAGCTTATACTACTTATAAGGCCTGCATGTTGCCAGGCCTTTCACATGCAGGCTTACGCCTTACGTCGAGTACCGACCACACTTTTCTAGTTCTCCTGTGTGCACCGTTAAGTTCCTATATTGCTCGTGCTTCGTTTAATTGTTCTTTATATTCCACGACGACAAGATGCAAGGGCACTGGTTCCGTGACCGCCCCTTCGCCTTTAACCCTGCAATGTTGCACCGAGTTGGACGCAAAGCACAGTCGGCACTCCCGCTTGGATACACCGACTACCATACCAGAGGCATGCCGTTGCAGGCAACCTGTCTGTACCTTCGGTCCTGCAATTTAGGGACCCGTCTTGGGATATACAACCAAGTCAGCAATCGCCGATAGCAAGCCCTCTTCTACAAGTTCAGCGTCGTAGGCCTATTGGAGGTAAACTGTGATTACGAATTATATTGCGCTACGGACATCCCCTCAGATAATATTGTAGCGTGTCCCGCTGCACAGGGTTCGACGCTGTAAAGAACGACACTCAGGTGCAACTCATTGTTCTGGTCACAAAAATCTCTGCTTTATTCTGTTGCGTACACTACAATGTGCTCTTCCGACAAGCTCTTCTTTTTTTTTACAACATGGCGCCTGACGGCAGGGACTGCGCAGGCGCGAGGCGGGAAAACCGCGGGCCGTTCGCAACCAGCGCGGGCAGCCAGCCAACTCCATGCGGGTCCGAGCTGGCACCCCCACCGGCCGAAACCCGCTGGCGCTACAATATTAATTTCAAAGGAAGGTTGCATGAGCATTCAATTTTTAGGCGCAAGATTGGTGCCTCTTCAATGATAATGTCGGTTATTGAAAAAGGATACGAATCCTGTTTATAACTCCACCTCATTCTACGTTTTCTAATAATAATAAAGAAATCCGCTATTCTTGAAGATGCCTTTGTGGTAGAATATACTTTGGAATAGTTAAACCGTTCCTTCTTTCGTAGTTAATTCGTTGTCCGTTGCGTATCAACTTCCCGGCAAACGCAGGCTTATTCTAGACCTCAGTAAAATAAATGAATTTATACCAAAGATTTCATTTAAACTGTACGACTGGAAAATAGGTCTTCAACTTTTGTCCAAAAATGCTCACACGTTTTCTCTTGCTTTAAAGTCTGGATACCATTGCATTGATATTTGTGCCAATTACCAGAAATAGTTAGGTTCTCCTGGGTTATCAATGATCTTAGAAGGTATTTTGAATTTACAGTGTTACCATTTGGTCTTTCATCAGCTCCATTGCTATTTACCTAGATGATGAAGCCTCTCGTCACTCATTAGCCTGCCGCTGGTATCCTTATTGCAATCTATTTGGGTGATGCTTTTTGTGTTATTCCTTCGACTTCTGATGAAAGTGCACTGAATCTATTAGTGTGGCCAAAGATATATGTCATGTAAAAACTGATCTAATTAGAGCTGACTTTGTATATAGTATTTGTAAAAGCCATTGGAATCCCACTAATAGAATTGAGTGGATAGGTATGACTTTGGCACATCCTTGGGAACTTTGCAGGGTCCTTCAGAGACGGATGGATAAAATTCTCAACACAATTGCAGAGATTATGAGATCGGACATAATCGCAATCAGAAAACTACATTCTTTCGCGGGACAAGTTATATCATCGCGTCCAGTGGTAGGTAATCTATCTTGGTTAACCATCCGGAACTGCCAGTTTACAATAGCTGGAGCCTCCCACGAAGACCAATTGATTAGTCTGGATGAAAATTGAGTTGGACTGACATTTCGGAGAATAATTTCTCGAAAAAAAATGCAAGAAACATATTCACATCTGCCAAAATAAACAAAATAGTATGTTGTGATGCAAGTGTTGTTGGTTCGGGGGCAATAATATGCAACGTTGTCCACACCGCTTACCAAAACTGGAATGTTGAAGAAGCTAGGATTACTTCTATATGGCAAAGGTGAACCTTTGGCACAATCTCCTTTTGGCACAATTTAATAGTTTTATTTCGCATCACATGTCGCCAAACCATTACATCATGTTTTTGTAGGCTGTGCCTAATTAACATATTATAAGCTTCTTCCAGGGCATGTGAACAGCTGTGCATTCATCACACTTTAGATACGAGGATGCATGGAAAACAACGTTTTTCTCAGACACGAGTCAGCAGTGTCTGACAATGGCATACATTTGCCAGTAAAAAGTTTCGTTAATCAAGTTATAATTCCAGAGTTTGATTATTATGTGATTCCCAGATAATTCCCACGATTTTTAAGATTCCTAGAGAGCCCTTTATGGTAAGCTTTGTTATATTTTTGACCATAAAAAGTACATGTCAGATTCGCAAACTTCATAAGATTGTTAGCTAAACAAAAATGTGCTCAACGTTATATAGTATACACTCACACATGCTCGTGCACATGTATTTTCCTATAATTTAGGCCCCTTTTCTCATGACTATGCTAGGATTACAAAGTAATAAGTCTGTTTTATTTATTTCTTATTGCAGATTGTTATCTAACGTCTGTAGCTGTAGCTAACGCCTAACGTCAAGTGCCCAATTTCGCCTAGTTTTCATCTTGCACTGTTATAGTTGTGTAACACCCAGTCATGCCAGCATGGTCAGTGCACAATGAGGCCTATCATCATGATACATGTGTAACCAGTGAAGTTGCTAATGATATGCATGTGACGGAGTCGTCAGGAAGTATATAGGCCCTCCTATTGTCAGTACGAGTGTGCACTTGACAGTTTCTCCACATTCACATAAGTTTGTGAGCAGGCGTTTGAATAATAGTGGGACTAAATGCTGAAGAGTCTGAAGCATTTACTATAATTTGTCAAGAGTAAGCCGAAACTCCTCTTGGAGTCATCACGTGGTTCCTTGAGGCAGTCACAGCTTCTTTTTGACCATAATTTTCCTTAGAAACTCCCAGTTGAAGATAGAGTAATAGCTTCCTTTTTTGATGAAAGATTGCGAGCCGCAAAATCTGACAGTACAAAATAATCAGATCTTCAGCTATTACGTGGTTGTATTCATTGATCAATGTCGAACACAATCCTGTAGATTCTCCTATAGTGCAGCACATAATATTGACTCATAAACGATCTCTACACAAACCTCCTGTTCAAAAAGAACCATTTAAGTTACACCAGGTTAAAGCCATAGTTAGAAATTTTGCACACCCTGAAGCAAGCCACACTCATTTACGAACGGCATGTTATGTGGCTCTGCAATATTTTGTATTGTTTAGGCACGACGAGATGGCACAGTTAAAAGTTAGCCATTTAGAAGAATTTTCCAATGATTCTGGTTTGAGTATTTTTATACCAACATATACCGGACATATTTGTCAAAACCCAAGATGAATTCTGTCCAGTTACGATTTTAAGAAATACATGGCAAAATAAACATAAACACAGGAGAAGATTCTTATATATTTACCCTTCTGTCATATTACTCCCAGCTTAAGTACTCATTCACCATTAGTAACGAAACCTTTAAGCTATTCAAGATGCTGGGCGATGTTTTTAGGTGCATTGGGACACATGGATATAGAAGACCATGTGAAATATGGTTTGCATAGTTTAAGATCAGGTGGGGCCACACATTTGGCTAATAAAGGGGTGTCAGACGAAATCATGATGATGCATGGTAGATGGAAACCGAATCAAGCTAAAAATAGATACGTAAAGCAGAGTAAAGAATCTTGGTTAAAGATTTCCAGGTTACTGTCACGTTAACCAAATATGTATCTAATTTCATTTCGTTTTCAGGCAAAAGCAAGATTAGAACAGAAAAAAAAGACTTGGTGTATCTGCCTTGAGCGAAAAAATTGATCGTGCAAGGTTAATTTGCATGTGTAATATTCAAAGACAGATTAACATAAATGTGCTTGTGCATATTCAAAATGTTTTATAAGTTTTGGTCATAATATTGTGGCGAAACAGGGTAGCTGCGCAGACTTGTGTTTAGTCTGGGTTATTGATAATTCAGGCGCGTCTAATCATGTATTAAACACGCGCGCGGCAACCAATCAGAGGCGCGCATTACCTTAGGTCTGGGCGCTGGCTGCGTGGGTTGCCAGGACTTCTCAAGATGGCAGCGTGCTAACCACAGCTCTGTGGAGTTGTGTTGTGTTCTGAGTTTTGAGTGTAAATCTGACGTACGACCGCTGGTGGTTGGGGTTCAACCTCAAGTGTACCTGGTGCGATCGGTTAGTGTGGTGGTAGATTATAGGGTTAGGGAACCCGTGTGAACCAGTTAATTGGGGAATTAGCGAAGCTTAGACTAGAAGGATTGTGTGCCGTTGTTCCATGCTTTTTGGCATAGCGACGGTTGGTTGCGGTCCTGGTCTGGGAGCTTGCTTTCCTCGTTAAGGTTAACTGGGTGCAGAGTTCCGTTAGAGTCTGGTGAGGACTATTAAAATCGCCTTCTTAATCAACTTACCTGCGTTATTTTGTAATAACTTGAAGTGGGTGATGGTTATTTAAGTCACATTAAACCTTACTGCAATTTGGGAACTGTGGGAACTTGCTTCTTAAGGCAGTATAGATTATTGTTGTATAAGCCTACCCTGCTGTGTTGTACAGTTACGAAGATTGTATTTGCTTGTGTAATCAAGACTTATATATATAACGGTTTTTTGCCCTTACCCAACGTATATTAATAACTTGAAGCACTGTATGCTCAGTGCTTGTCCGAGAGCTTGCGAAAAAACCTCACAAGCTTACTCGGGTGGGACTCGAACCCACGACCTCCTGCTTACTAGTTCGAGTCCCACCCGAGTAAGCTTGTGAGGTTTTTTTTTGCAAGCTCTCGGACAAGCACTGAGCATACAGTGCTTATTAATATACGTTGGGTAAGGGCAAAAAAACCGTTATATATATAATTAACATCTCCCCAACGCAAAAAAAAATACATCTTGAAAATGGTCAAGACTTATTAGTTATAAGCCATCGGTAGATTATTTATTCAGACTTGAGGGTTACCCTGATCACTGTGAGGGTTACCTGGTTATTGAGAGGGTTACTGTTGCAGCAGTGCCGCGATTTCACGGCCGTCTCGTGAGGGCGCGCTTCATCAAAAGGCCACGCTTAGGGGTGCACCACTACAAATAAATTCCCATAGACAGCAGTGATAAATCCCCATACTTCACAAACATTTTAAAAATACTCACAACTCTCACAGGTGTTCAGGCTGCACAGAAAAATGATGTTCCACATGTCCTCTTTCATTTTCCTTTCAATTTTCGGGGGGTTGACCAATGAATTTTTGAGAAATTTTCACCAGAAGCAGACCACCCCTAAAATGCAGAAAATGTCCCTGTCCAGAAAAGTAGCCATTTTGAAAAACCCTCCCTCAGCAAAATGGCTCAAATAGTGCCACTTTCATACCCGATTGCATCCAAATTGCTCAGAATTGGAAGCCCCGAGTCCGGCCCAGAGGTCCAGTCTCATATTTCTTGAATTCCTCAGTTCCATGGCTCTCAGGTCCCTCTAATATAGAATACTTTTATTAATGAGCTCGGCGGACATATTTCTGGCCTAATTACCAGGGTGCACCCTATAATAGCGGGCAACTTTCACATTGTGACACAACAGCACTCTTAAGAGAATCAGAATATATCCCAAGTCATTATGTAAAAAAAAAATTGAAAAATATTGCCCCTGGGAGAAACCGCAGAGGTAAACGCATAAGGGTATGGCTATGCCATTTTGCACAATTTGAATAGGAAAACTGCATGCCTGTGTGCATGCCTTGTGCATCTTGAGGGTGCTTATTTCTCTCCTTCCCCCACCAAATCTAGACAAAATTTCCCTCTTTAACACAAACATTCCATTTTGCGATCAATCTGGGCTCATTGCGTTGTGGATATGCCCACTTTGGGGGCGGATCCTGGGTGGAAAGGGGGAGGGTTCTAATTATAAGTTTATACGCACAGTTGGACTTTGGAAAGTGTATGTGGGACTTTCTGTATGTTACAGATGATAATGTGACATCAGGCTCTCTGGTATTTTGGCTCTTTCTCAATTTATTGCAACAAAGAAACACCAACAGAAGATCAACAGCTGTACACAATGGACACTGATGCTATGCATTGGTGTACGTAAAATCATACTGAAATCGGAGGATTCAGTACTAAATGTCAGGGTTAATCCCTGGTCGTGGCTGCCCAATTCTATAAAACTACAAGCCGAGGATATATGATTCCCAGGCCCTGCCCCCACCACAGCCTAGCCACAATTGTACTAGCCGGGTTACTGTCCTATCTTCCAACCCCCTCCCCCCCCCACATACACACCACACCCTAATAAAATAAAAGAAATCTTATTCCATGTCATGCTTGTCAAGTATATTTGATGTGCTCTGTGTTCATTATTATGGGGTTTGACAGTGAGTCTGTGTGGCCACATGCATTTTGTCAGATGCTCACACACACAGGAGAAAATTTATCAGACTTGCACAGCCAACTAGTTCTGCAGCAATACTGGGTTGATTGGAATGTGCAGTCTGCAAATGTAGCAAAGGCTGGCGTCAGAATGGCCACAAATTGTCCCTGTCAAACTTACAGTCCATTTCAGATGAACTCACCAACAGTCTATATAAGGCAAACACAGGAGTAAATAGGAAGTAGTTGTTGCCAGAGATGAGTCTTCAAGGACCAGTCCAATGCAGTGCTGACAATTTAAGGATGTCACGCTGCTCCGTCCCGATGTTGCCGAGACGATTTCTCAGACAAACTCGAGTGCCACAGAGTCCAACGGACAGTCACAGGGGTACGAGCAGCATGGCGGTTTGTTGACATCAAGCCTTCTGCAGTGGACTTAGTTGCAATGCTGTCCTCATGCATACATGCACATGTACACCACAGAGAGAGGAAATCCTGATTCTGATGGCCAGCCCACGTTGATTCCGACTGAGAAATGTTGGGGTTTGTACAACACAGAATTTCCACAGCTGATGGAAGGAGGCTCTTATCAGTAATGGACACAACTGTCCCTTCAAGGAATGTCCTGCAAATAAATCAACAAATTTCGTGAACATGCTGAAACTGTCACAAAAATGGGCACATGCAACCAGATCAAGAGCAATCGTGCAAAACCTACGTGAAGTGCAGGGTTGCAGGAAAGACGCCGCTTGCTGTGGCGAATGACAAAGTCAAGCATCCTTTTGGCAAGGCAACCGTTGAAATTGTCCACTTTATTAGGCTGCAGACAAATTTTAGTTCAGTCATGTCAGTCGTAATGCACTGTGTGTTTTAACTTTCACCCCCGACATGCTGCCCGCCCTATATATCCTCGACTTTATCAGCAGTCAAAATTAAATTTTCCCAAGCAGAAAATTGGGATTTACTTGATTTTATCTCACTACAAAACTATGTATCTGGGTTTCCATCTCAATAATTATATAAATAAACTAGCCAGGAAGAAAAAATGACAGCAAGCAGAAACTAGAATGATTCGAATGACTCAATGTTTTCCATAGTGTATGATGGTTCACTTACCGGTAAACGTTTACTCCACTATGCTTGTTTTTTCTGCTCTTGTCAATAAAAACCTGGAATTCAAAAGTACAGAGGGCAAATTATTTTGTGTTCTGTTATATTTTGCTTTAATTTAATCTCAATGTGCCCAAAAAGCAGCAAAAAACATCTTTTTAAATTCCCATCAAAACAAAATGGCCGCCACCATTCTCTGGATCTATAGGGTGCACCACTACAAATAAATTCCCATAGACAGCAGTGATAAATCCCCATACTTCACAAACATTTTAAAAATACTCACAACTCTCACAGGTGTTCAGGCTGCACAGAAAAATGATGTTCCACATGTCCTCTTTCATTTTCCTTTCAATTTTCGGGGGGTTGACCAATGAATTTTTGAGAAATTTTCACCAGAAGCAGACCACCCCTAAAATGCAGAAAATGTCCCTGTCCAGAAAAGTAGCCATTTTGAAAAACCCTCCCTCAGCAAAATGGCTCAAATAGTGCCACTTTCATACCCGATTGCATCCAAATTGCTCAGAATTGGAAGCCCCGAGTCCGGCCCAGAGGTCCAGTCTCATATTTCTTGAATTCCTCAGTTCCATGGCTCTCAGGTCCCTCTAATATAGAATACTTTTATTAATGAGCTCGGCGGACATATTTCTGGCCTAATTACCAGGGTGCACCCTTAGCGCTACTGCCTCGGTGTATACAATTTAACTGAATTCAGAACAGGGTTTCAAATCAGCAATCATCATACATCCTAGGGGGGTTCAGAAGTATTCAGTTGGCTCACATATATTCAAGGGAGGGACAGCAACTACATGCCGGGAGGGTTTTTTCTTGAATTTCTTCTTAAATGCAATAAACCAGATTGCCAACTAAACTTGGAAAATAGTCTACAGTTAATCTGATCGCTGTGAGGTTTACCATGATCACCTTCAGGGTTATTCTGGTGTAGGTTAAGGATAAGGCTGATTTAATCACGTTCGTGGTGCAGTTGACCTCGTAGGACTACCTCCCCGTGAGGATAATTTTGTATATAATTAATTGCTGTTGTATATAGAGGATAACTGAGCACTATCACTGAATAAACCAATCATATAATTGCCTTAGAAATCACTGGTCACTGTAAGATTTAGTCAGTCCTGTATCACTTGTATTGACATTAACTGTAATCTTTAGTGACATTTGGATCAATTACCTAATCACAGAGCGGTGGTAAACTTCCACCAAACCAACAGCCCCTAAGGCATTTGCGTTTGGATAGCCGCTCATTCTTGCGTAAGGTTAAATAAATATATTTGTGGGGTTAGGCCAGGTCAATTCTATCTCCGATCAGGCCAGTCTGCTGGTCCGCCACAAAAAGGTGTCAGTTGTCCCGCCACAATATTTCGCCAACAGATAATCCGCAGATTGTGAGAGCCTTCATCGCGGAATCTCAAGTAATATTGGCTGAGATTGACAATTAGAATTTGTAACGTGTTTGAGAATTTCCGAGCTAATAACGCACGTTACACATGGTTGGTCGGAGTCTTGGCTAGGTATTTCTGGGAAATTTGTAATAGTTAAGATCCGAATTGTATTTTGAAATTTAGTGGTTTAACACCCCCCAATCTTTTTGGTAAACGTTTCGGGGCGGTCAGTTGTGGAGTTTGTATCCCAAGAAAGGGATTTGCTTGGAATTATGCAAATGTATTAAATGCTTAACAGAATGTTTCCCTCTTTGGATGTGTTGTGATAACTGATATCAAATTTTATGCTCTCTTTCCACGGTGGAATTTAAAGATTTCGATGAGGTTCCGAACAGATGATCCGAAGAGAGTTGAGCTAAAATCCCAGGGTGGGATTAGTTGGAATATTTGAGTTATGTTGGCTAAAAAAAGCCAGAGAGTACTTTTGGCTGAATGACCCGGACAGAGAATCCGTAGAGCATAAGGGCTGGAATCCCAAGGTGGGATTTGTTGAGATTGTACATATATCGAATCATTTTCATTTGATACTTTGTATATTCATATATTTTTTATTTATATGATTTATTGGGATTTATTTTCTTTTTGAAAAGCCTATGTCTTGATACTCGACGCTTGAAACATGGCCACACTCCCATGCTTTAATAAATTCTGAGATCAAAATTAATTGTGTTTGTTCTCTGATTTATTGAGGTTGTCTCAATGGAACGAAACTGCTTTTCATGCGGATGAGCGAAGCCAAGTCTCATCCTTTCCTTTCCTTCCCCCGTAGCTCACCCACGAACAGCCCTCCCGCTCATAAACTTCTCGGAAGTCAGCGAAGACCAATGTTCACAAATTCCCATAAACTTTTCTTCCATAGACCTTCTACTTCCATGAATAGTTCATAACCACCCCAATCAGTGCTCCCATTGGCTAAGACGCGACTCCGACAGACTTTATAAAGCGACCAACTCCATCGATCCAGCGGTCGGCATCGATCATTCTCGAGTGGGCAGGTTGGAGCAACAACTCCCTGACCGTTCGTGAGTGTATGGCTCTGATATGAATAACCCTTCCATCACTCCCGAAAAAATAGCTCAGGTTTGGATGAGCAGTATTGTATTGATTATTGTTCCAATGATAATATAGTAATATCCAGTCTTACTGGCAGCAGCTGCTCATTGTATTTAAGGAGACGATGTATATAATTCTTCGGATTAAAAAAGTAGTGAATATAGAACTTCAAAACGTGTACACTTTACTGTAGGGAAGCCACTCTAAGTTTTCATTTTAAGGGTATCATTGAAAGGCATATACTCAACTCAACCAAAGTTTGCAACCAGCATTTGTAGTACAGCTTCATTACTTTCATAAGTACATGTGAAAAATATGGAACCGCTCCAGTTTGTAATAAAGCTTGGTTTGAATTTTATTTTGGTCTTTTGTGTTCAAGTTAGTACCTTTTAGCAAGAAAGTATTCACAAACCTCATAATCCTGATCCACCCCAAAATGTTATGTATTTTTATAAAATGCTCTGTTGAATGTACTCAGGATGACTTTTTCAACCACAGTTGAATTTGTAAAGCAGAATGTCTCCCTTGTTAACTAATAGTTCCATCATGTTATTTGCACTTACCCTGATTTTCAAGGCAAAATAACCGGGTATGTATTTTATGCACAATTTACTACTCCGAATCGGGAGCGCTGAATACACAACACACCATTTTAAAATGTCATGACTAGCACAGTTCAGTAGGACGGATCATCATTGGACCCCTTCCCAATCAAGAACGGTGTAAAGCAAGGGTGTGTCCTGGCCCCACATTGACGTGTTATTCTCCCTGCTGCTGCGCTTTGCCTTTTGACAGCCTGAAGATGGCATCTTCCTCCACGCTAGGAGTGATGGGGACCTCTTCAACTTGGTCCGCCTAAAAGCTACTCCTCAGGGAGTTGCTCTATACAGACGACGCCACCCTTATTACCCACAGTGAGGAAGCACTCCTGAGGCTTTGATAACAATGTCATCAAAAAGCTCCCATTAAAACCCGTGATTATCTTCTGATTAACGTGAACTTAATCTGGCATTCTTCCACATGTCCAAAGCAATTGAAAGATGCAACTCTCACCCCCATTTTAAACCTAACAAAGACCCCTGCAATCCATCTTCTTGTAGGCCTATAGCTCTGACTTCTTGTCTCATGAAACATCATGAAACGAGTGGTTAACTCTCGTCTTTCCTGTTTGTTAGAAATCCACAACCTGCTTCCTCAGTATCAGGGTGGTTTTCGAAATGGCAGGAGCACCAAGGGTCACATTCTGAATCTGGAGTCTTCTATTAATACAGCAAGAACTAATAAAGAGAGCACTCTTGCCTTTTTTTCTGGATATAGAAAAGGCGTATGTTGTTGTTGCGGAAAGGACTTGTAATACCAGTACCTAGGTATTACTGGAAGAGATACCTGTAAGCCGTTTGGAACCTTGTGTGTTCAGTCCATAAATGGACATTGGACCATTTTTTTTTAAATTTGGCCCCATACGTGTAGACTTTGTTTCATCCTTCACCATTTACCTTCACCATCCTGCACCGTTTTTCTGTGAGTCAATTAAATTTGGGTGTATATAAATTTCAAAATGGCAGCTTCCATGGGGGCTTGGCGGTGGAGATTTAAAAACGGTTTCTGCTGTTTACATTAATCCTAACTAGGGTTTGGAGACAAGAAGAGGTTCTGGTAGACAGTTTTTTGATCTGTTACAAACTTAGCGGTGTTTTTTTATTGACAAGAGTACTTGGTGTGAGAAGATAAAGAATAAAAACTCCAGAAAGAGCATATTTGAGCCAGCAACAGGCTGCAGGGAGTGGATTGGCAGCACTAAAGGAAAGTTTAAAATTATGGAAGGATGAATGTCCACCTTCAACTGACAGGATCAAATGCACACATGAGGTTGAGTGTGCACAGACTGGCTTACATCGTACATACCAAGAATTTAACATTATCTCGGGGGTACAATGTGAGCCATGTTTAGGGTAGGGTAGTCCGCCAGTGAGTCTCACGGGGAGAGTCATGTGGACTGCGCGTGCAGCGCTGTGATTGGCTGCATGTTGTTCAGCCGTGCCATGTGCACGAGGGAGTGTGTGCGCGGGCAGTGAAGAGAAGCCACCAGGAAGGTAAGCTGTCTTTGTTCTTACCGAGTGCTGGTTATGTATGGTTGACCTAGGATAGCTGCACGCGGTATGTGTGTGGTTGACTAGGAGACCGCTATATATATAAAGTTGCTGGTGGGAGATGTCAAGTTAATGGTAAGGCTTTCTGAAAAGGCTGAGTGTCACCGCTAGGTTACTGCCAGCGGGAAGTGTATATTCGGCCTCGTAGTGTTCTTCGTTGGTGCGGCAAAAAGCTTATTTTTGTTGCGTTCCGCGTTGGTGCGTGGAAGAAAGGTAGTAAGCCACAGCTAGAGTAATGGTCGTTCTTCGTGGAGGGGACCTTGTCAACCACACGTGTAGTTAGGATAAGCGATCCGTTCTTCGTTGGTACGTGTAACGAGATACTTCGCGCGTGAAGTAGAGGCTTAACAGGTGCGTTGCGTCAACCAAAAGTTGGTGAGCGTATACCGAGAGTCGGGAGCGGCGTTGGTGTTCATTTTTTCAGGTAAATAGTGGTGAACTGGGACCGACCCGGCTTTCTTTCCGTTACGTTCTACATGTATGTGGTTGAATAGAGACACCCGCAGCTGTATTAAACCACACACGCACTCAAGTAAACCACACATGCATTCGAATAGGCTCCACTGCCCGTTGTACATTAGCATCGTAGTAAACCACACAGTACTTGCAGTAAGGTGGTAAGCCTTGTGCAAGAGTTAGTCAACCACACAATGGGTTGTAGTCAACATTGCACTTGTGCTAGTCAACCATACGGCGAATTTAATAATTCATAAAGGGTCCCACTTGAGTCCACATTCATTGTCATTTTACTGCCTCTGTTTTTGTTGTACAATAAACCAGAATTGCCTTGCATGTTTCGAAACTAGGTGTCCAGTCGCATTCATGTTGGTGACCTATTTAGCAGGTTCAGCAATCAATTCCTTCGGCGGTACATTTCCACCCAAACGGGCCTGCATCCCTTTGCCTTGAGACTGCTTTGTTGGTCTATCGTCCGAGGAAGAAACGAGGTTCGGGAGTTCCTGCCAAAAAACTCTTCAACCGGTTTAGCTACAGTTTTTACTCTGATAACAGTAGTGTCCAAACACTAGGGAGGCTTGAGAATCCACAATTCAGTCACATAACGCAGAATTGCTCATCAACTCAGTGGCTGCAATCTGTTTAGTGGTTCCTCATCTGAACTCAGGTACAGCAATGTAAATCTGGTTTACGCTAGTTGAACCGCACAGCCTGGCCTGTGATTCCTGCTGACCACGGTTCAGGTCTCAGGGCAGAGGTGAGTGGCCTATCTGGAGTGGCCTCCCGCTAATATATGCTACAGTTCAACTTGACTGCCACCAGCCAGTGATTTGATGTCTTGTGGGAACTCCACACTGCACTATAATATTGTTCTACACCAATGATGCAATCACAACCCATGCAATCACAATCTGAGGGTGTAAACTGAGAGATGAAATAGAGTACAATAAACCAAACCATTCAGCACTTTAATATTCTGCTGAATCAAATGTATTTTTGTGGACACATAATACTGCATAACTACACACTTACGGTATAAGCCGTGTCTGCATATCATTATTATAACCCTGGTACCTCCATGCACTTATACATGTAAGTCACAGGGCACTAACAGAAAACTCCATGTCAAGTAATACATGTACGTAATAATATGGCCCAATTTTAGCCGAAAAATGATGGAAAGATCTTAACAAGAAAACCCCTAAATCCCCGTTATGTAAAACAAATTAAGTATTTAATTACTCTCACTTCTTTTACAGTAAATATGGCACAATCAACAATAACACTAATTTATGAAGTGTTAAATGAAAAGTACATAAAAGCAACTGGTACGTGAAATACATGTAAAAGGTCTGCAACTGCACACGTGACTATAACCTTATTGAAATACAACGTAAGTCAGATACTCTTGATGAAAGAAAAAGGAATATTTCAATAGAAATCATCACTACCGCATGATATATATACTGGCGGTCCTCACGATGCAACTACCAATACTGTTGGGTTCTCAGTATTTAGGCCTATATTCCCTAAATTAACTACTCCAAAGGTTGTCGGCTGAATGGCAGTATTCACAGGGGAACTCTTAGCAAGAGTTCTTCCTGTTGAATGGATTGAGGATATCAAACCCTCAATACATGTATATGTATTTTCGGCAATTGTCTCAGTGCAGTTCAAGCCATATCCAAACCCTTTCCCCAACATAAGATTGTCTCCGATACATCTCATGCTCTCATAAGAATCCGGAATCAACACAATATCGTTAAATTTGAATGAATACCCGGTCACTCTGGTATCCCTGGTAACGAGAGAGCAGATCGGATCGCTAAACCAACTAACAAGAAAAACACTGTAAACCACTGTATCCTCCATCTGGACAGTGAAATCAAGCACATCTTCACCACACTGGTAAACATCCAGCTGGGCTTTGCGAAGTATGTGCGTGCACGGAGGATCGGACGTCAAACATTTTCTCCTAAAATGTAGCAAATTCATCCCACAAAGACGAACCCCTTCAACAATCACTAGGTCTCACTGACACACAAATGAACCTTACATATCTTCTCACACAAAAACAACAAAGTTCCATATCCTGAAAAAAATCAAGAATGCCACATTAATCCAGCACATGTATTTTTTTTTATCCTGACGGCGACGAGAGCTGTGAGCGGTTGGATGGGCATAGTGTCACAATGCCATTACCTGTAGGTGTTGCGAACCTGCAATTTTAAACTGCACGGGACACGGTTTCGCTTTGTGCCTGAAGGATCACAAGCGCTCCCCGTCCCCAGTCATTTCGGCCAGTGAAGTTCTTCATCATTTCTACTGTATACCAGCCTACCTTGCACCTACAGTTATCCAGCTTTTACTGACAGAGTATGAATTTTTTTCGTGTCTCTGGTATGACTGCGCCCTCAATCTTGTTTCTACGATCGCCCTCTGTTAATAGCATAAAGGGCGCACGCATGTGTAGTCTGTTTCCCTGTCCAAAGATTCCCTGACTACCCTTGATAAAGAATTTTAGGTCAGGCATGCATCACCCACAGATATAAATAGATGTGAAGCAAGGGTAAGAGGTCACAAGTTGAAAGCCCGGATGTTTTTGCCCTTTAATACGTTGTGGGTTCAACTGAGTGTTCCCTAATGAGGCACACTTGGAAAAGTCTCAGAAAATTCAAAGTCATACATATAAGAAGTTTCGAAATTCTTTTAGTTGATCAATTCTTGTACAGCAACATTCCTTCCTCGCACACACCCATCAACAAGAAAGAAGTTTGTAACTTTGTTGATAAGCCTATATGCCAATCCATGGTTGCTGATGGTTTACGTTCGACAAGCCCACCTACCCGACCGAGAATAGCATAACCTGTATGCATCAACATCAACGGTACCATCCGAACATGCAGAATGCATTTAGACTGGACGATTTAAGAATATTTTGGCTATTTCCGGAATTTCTCCAGTCCTGGTCATGTGACATTGGGTGATACCGGACCCTAGGGTTGCAGGCCAGTAAATATGTCCAAAATTGCCTGTGCGGACTAAATCAAGATTTGTAGGCTGTCAAATTCTCTGCTATTATTAGACAGTTTCGGCAAACAGAAAATGCGCGTGCCCATCACGTATCCGTATAACTTTCACATATGACGTCATCAGTTTATGCGGTCTTTTAACACGTAATGCGGAATCCTCTCATGGAAGACGACGTTTGGAAGGTACATCATACGGGTCTGGTACGTATAAAGCTTCGGATTTGCAAATCAAATTAAAAACAAACTATATTCCTAGAACCCAAAATTTCTAACTTATATGACCATTGATTTATCGTTTGCTCACATTATAATGCCTGTTGGGTGAATGAATGTGGTTGTTACAAGAAATTTTAGAGATAACTCCGGCTGTTTCAAGTGCAGTTCGCCAGGCAACAACAACGAACATGACAAGGCCCCAATGTAAAACTTGTAATGCAAAATATCCAGCCAGACTAGTTTAATAATAATAGTGGAATAAAAACAGCGGAATATTTGGCTCGGTATGGCCTCTGGCCTGGCACAAAGTGTAGTGCTAGCCCGAACTAGGCCTTGCAATATATATTAAAGCAAATGTTCTGCTATAACTGTACATGCCAGCTGCCATTGCCAAAACCAGTAATTTGCCTTGGCAACACTGTCAACAGGCCTGTTCCTTGCTCTATGCAATAAGTAACATGCCTAAGGCTGTTGCTTTATTTTGATCTGAATCGTAAGCAGAAAGTCCAATTAGGTACACATACTCAACTTATTGACAAATTGGGTTTCAGGCATTTCAAATTTGGAAATTGTTTTCCTTTGACAAGAAAATGAGTTTCATATTGAATTATTTCTTTACTTTTTTCAGGGTCCATAACTCCTCAACGATGTTGTCTATCAAGAAGAAATCAGTTGTCTTTACTGCAAGTAATGATCTACTTCTAATGAAGGAAGTTGCTGCGCTTGATCCATATGGGAATCCAGACAGATGGGTGACTGTTGCTGAAAACTTAACTAGAGCCTTAAATCTTGAGACAGCTGCAACAAAGAGGACTGTCCAAGAGAGAATGGACAGACTGCTGAAGAAGTGGAAGAGCAAAGAAAGAGAGTCACAGAAAAAGTATGTCCAGATTTATGCCGATTTTTTGTGTTATTTACCAGGGTGTATAGATGTCTGAGGCTTTCCATGCACGTGCAGAATTTTAAACTAAAATACCTGCATTGGGTAGACAGCAACAAATTTATGGTGGTCTGTTTGGAAGCACTGGCTGGAAACTGGTTTGTTTGAATTTGCCAGTTGCCAGTGGAATTAGCCAGTTATTTTGCAGTAGCTCACATTGACCATGATAATTTCTTTATTTAGACATAGGCTGACCAACTCTTTGCCATGTTCAAATTTTTTCTTTTTGACTTGCATGATAAAATTGGCATTATATTGTAGGACTGGGGTAGATGAAGACTATCGTGAGTCTGAAATGTTGCTGGTTGAAATAACAAGCTTGTACGAAGAAACAAGAGCCGTTCAGCTTGAGAAGGTGAGCAAGAAGACGAAAGCCACTGAAGATATTGAAAAGGGAAGAATGATGCGTGACTGCTATGAGGGCCATGGTTTGGAAAAGGAAGCAAGAAGAGGAAAATGGCAAGTTTGGTTATTTCTCTTTTTCTCAGCTTATTTTTTGGTGGTTGTCACAGGAATCTGGTTTTGTTCTGGGAAGAGAAATTCATACATTTTTTCATTCATTTTACATATGCTCAGGTCAAGGGAGGGGACTGAAATTACAATATAAGTGACATGCAAGGGGCCATACGTTGAGAAAAATCAGGCAGCTTTAAAATCTTGAGTATGCTAAAGTAATTTGGCACAATTGAAAAGTCCTTTTCAAGGCTTTTCACCCCAGGTTGATGTGGAACTGATGCAGGGTTTCAAAACTGGTGAAAATTTTACCCTTGACAATTTTCAGCCATGCGGCAACCCTGCCATTACCCTGCATTAACCCCCAAATTGACTTTCAGGCTTAAATCATTAAGAATTTAAAATCGGATATTCACAGACATGAGCAGGTTCAACGACAAATTCGTACTCACATCAAGGCCTTCGAATATAGAGAAGGCGGCTGTAGTCTGAAAAACTGGCCAGTCTCACCCATACAAACAGGTGTGGAAATTTGTTAGCAGTGCCCCTACCAAGTACTGAGTGCCTACTGGTTGCAAATAAATCTTCTGGTTTTTCTTAAAATCAAGAAATGCCCATTCTGAAACAATCTTTGCAAATGTCCACTCAACAGCAACTCTTGTAAGTGACATGGAGCGATTAAATTGTTGCTCATCTAGAGTCAGTGCAGCTCCTCGATATGGTGCAATTAGCTGAGGTCTCAGTGGGTATGCTGGATCCCCATAAAGGGCAAGTGGCCGACCATTTCTTTGGAACTCTACTACATCATCCAGGATTCCACTTTCCCGTAGCAGACAGGAATCATGTCTACGGCTCTCAACAGGCCCAAACATGTTGGCAATCATTCCGTTTGGGACTATTGACTGGTACTTTAGCGCATGTACCCTTTTGTGTCCATTATACACAAGGCGCTGGTTATATTTTGGTCGACATATTGGTCGAACCGTTCCATCTGTAAAACCCCAGATGTTGTCCATGGGTGCTCCCTTGTCATGAACAGCTTCAGCAAAGTTGTTAAGACTTTCCAACAACCATGGCTGGCGTAGGTCGTGTAGAAGATGACCGTGTCTTTGAAGAATTAATTCGCACACAGTGTTTGCAATGACAGACAATGACGGGCGTGATCTTTCAAAATCCTTTTCAAGATCTGAAAGTCGGTTAGGATAAGACATCCTACGCAGGAAAATACAAAGGCCTTCTAAGTCAGAAGATACAGTGCGATCAGGGCAAACAATCGTTTCTGGGGACGAGAGTGTACTGTTTTTAAATATAAATGCATAAATGAGTTATAAATGCATATGCAATAGTAGTGTAGTAAATGAGAGTGCTGGGTATTTGGGCCCTTGGACCCAAGTTTTTACCCGTCACCGTTGTCTCTGCCTCCGCCTCCGGGTAAAAACCTAGGTCCAAGTGTCAAAATTCCCATCACTCTCATTTACTATACTACTCTCCTTTTTGTTTTAATTAGACCTAGGCTCGGGCATTATTTATAGTTTTGGAGCAGTCGGTGTTACGCAAGAATGTCTAGGAGGTGACATTGGTTGGGTTCGCTCGCTAGCTGCTCGTTCATTACGCATACACCACCCAGTTTCATGTTTAACAACATTTAAATTCCAAAGTTTTCACTTTGCTTCACTTCACTCAGGTTTGCGGTGAAGTTTTTTTTCGCCTTGTCAACCATTTGTCTTTTACGGTACGTTTTTACGGTGGCTCATATTCGCCAATTCGTTGCACACGACCCGTTTTTCTTTCGGCGTTATATCGCCCTACTATGGCGATATATCGCCGTACTTTATGGCGTTATAACGCCGTACTATTGCAATATGTCGCCGTACTTTATGGCATTATAACGCCGTACTATCGCGATATATCGCTGTATTGTCATGATTGTTGCGATATATAGCCTTAAACGTAAAATCGACAGCGAGACCATAACTGTGACACCATTTTGAACGTGCTGATCGGTAGGCTCAAAGTTACTTGCAATTTAAGCCTTGAAGTTGACAGAATCAGCAGTACACAAGACGTGGCGACTGAAACCTAGAATGGGAAAGGTAAGAAGTAAACGCAATGATGTGGGGTCAGATTTATTCTTTTATAAGTCGTTTATTTACATTAATTTACGGCTAAATTTGTTGAAAATGGACAATACCACTGCGCAGCGTTTCGATTGTCTAATAGTAAAGGAATGCCTATGCAACAGCACGTTCATAATAGACCTATACAAAATTGGTAACTGACGTACAGTGTACGGGAGGGGCCATCTTCAAAAGGAACTGGCGCAGTGAATAAAAAACCGAGGAAGAATGAGTCATTTCGGTATTTCTAAAGAAAAAAAACCCGAGGACATTCGGGAACAAAGCACGCGCGTGAGGGGGCGTTCGAACGCGCTAATTGAGTAAGCCCTCGCGTGTGCGTGTTCGTGGTCCCGAATGACATTTTTTGGGGGGGAGGCATGCGCTGTTGGAACACCAAACTGGCTTATAGGGCCCATTTCCACTGGAGGGCAGCGAGCGCTGCGATCGCATTATAGGTGGTTGCGTGTTGGACTTCGCAGAGTGAAGTTGGTGAGTTGGCACGGAGCTAAGGCATTGTCAGCACTGTGCGAAGCGTTGCGTGGTGTTGATGCGTTGCATGTACGTGATTGTAGAGACTGTACGTGGCTGACTGGTGTGTGTAGCTGACGCGTTGCAAGTACAAAGCTGTGAGAGCTGTACGTTGCTGACGCTGGCTCGCATGCACGTTAGGTGAAGCTCGTAAGAAGTTGTACAAGTTGTACGTTGCTGACGCGGTGTGCATTGTTGATGCAGTGCATGTAGTGTGATGGTTTACACAGCGGTGTGCATTGTTCACACAGGGGTGCGTTGCTTATGCAGTGGTGCATTGCTGATGCAGTGTGACTTCGTTGATGCGCTGTGTGTGGTTGATGCATTGGCGTATTGCTGCTGCGGCCCTACGCTAAATTAATGCTCAATCCAATAAGTAAATTCACAGGCAACCAAACCAATCTCCCAATCACTTCACTGTACATTTCATTTGTTGATTTGTATTGGTTATTGTTGAATAAATTGAACGTCCTGTACCGACAGTTCTTCTGTCAAAGATTACTTTCTTTACAGGTTGATTGTGTAATTTAACAGACTAATTAACATTCGGTCACAATCGGCGGTATATTTCCTCCAAAACGGTCCCGCACCCTTTGCCTTGAGGTCGCTCGGTGTGGTCTCTCCTCTGGGGAAAAGCCTTAGGTTGGGAAGATCGACTCTGCCACTAATAGTGCTTGGTTTGATCCCATCAACTCAGGGTAGGCCCGGGGATGCCCGCCACAAAAGTATGTAAACGAAATTTCTATCATTTTTGTCATTTCTGTCAAGTTGTGGACGCCTTTTAAATGAACACTTCGGTTTTCAAACATGCAGCAATTCCTGTTTAAATCAATCCTTCATGAAGTTTGATTACAAATGAAAAATGCGGGGAATGGGAGGCCAAGAAAAATTATATAACATGCCAGTAAATTAAAATTAAATGCGGTTAACGCCCGTAAATCATCCCTTCTGTAGCCTACACACGCAAGTATATCGTGAAGAGATTTGCGCTTGCAAACCAACATTTTTGTTTGGAAAAACAAACTTTGTATTTTCTGTACATTGTAATCTGACAACGCACGTTCCCTGCTACTGCTGGTGTAGAGGTTAGTTCTTGTTGCGAAAAGGAGTGATTCAGTTAGGTGCACTCACTGTCGTTATCTCAGTTTTTTAAAATTTGGTGGTTTCAGGCGGCGTTCATTAGCCGTCTGGCAAGACTATCAGAGAACTTCGGACTTTATTTAATATTTAATTTTAACTGTACAACTATCACCTTATATTAACCTAGAAGTATTTTTTGTATGGTTTTATATTTTTGTGACTGGGAGGACAATTGTCATGTTTTCCATGACTAATAAAATGAATGAATGAATTAATATTATGAATAAGTATAAGAGCTTTAATTATTATCATAACTACATATCATAACTACATATCATAGTAACTATAGAAACTTAAATTATTATTTATGTTAACTTTTTTCTTTTCTCCTTTTGTTGTTCCACATCATTTTCCATAGGATAACACATGTTTTCGTTCTCTTTGGCTTTTTTTCACATCCAATCCACTTCATGGTACATAATTAGAACACCATGAATTGCAGTGCACTGTCACTTTTCGTCATCGATACGTCGTCACGTGTCGCGTGACGACATCGTGAAATTGCATACTTTGAGTCCATAGTATCTTCAGAAATGTCAGTTCGATTGAATTGAAACTTGGGTACACAACTGTTACGGGACGTGTTATAGACACGAATTTCGGTCACTTATTTGCTCGAATTTTTTTTAATCTTTTATTTCATCACGTGGAGGAGAGAATGACAATGTATTTGTTGGGTAATAGCCATTATGGTACATTTTACGAAAATGGTGTGATGATGTCATAAAAAACGTGATTTTTAGAAATATATAAGCCAAGGTTCGATCTTTATGAAAGTTTGTGGGTAGGTTGGTAATGGTATTAGTATTCAAAATCTGAAGTGACATCACGATGACGTCATCGACTGATGTTTAATTTTTTTCAATATTTAATATACTTTTTCCCAATTACTCTGCTGAAAACAAGAACTTGGTCTAATATAATATTATTTCTAAAAAGCTGTGTCGTGATGACGCGATCACATGTCACATGATGTCAGTGTAAGAATGCAAAGTTTATGGCTTCACATCCCCAGAACTGTAACTCCGATTCAATTGAAACTCGGTACGCCACTATAGCAAGAAGTGTTAAATACCAGTGTGTCGATGACGTACTAATGTGATTTTTAGATGATTTATTTGATTTTTGGACAATGTATATGTCATAGGCTACAATCTTCAAAAACAGTTTGACGAGAATACCACTTACTAGTCCATGCTACAATTGCAATTACGAGCATTTCATTCAAATGACCAATGAACAAATTTTGTTCAAACTCAACAAAATGATTGTGTCTGATGGGAATTGCCAATGTCACGGATTAAACTCCGAGGCAACAAGCCAATTGGGCCATGAAAATATTTTTGACTTATGTTGGCAGTTGCCATCAGAAAATACCAGTACCTGCAACAATTGAAATTACGAGCATTTCATTCAAACGACTAGTGCTCAGTCATGCGGAAAGCATACCAACTGAGAAGGGTGTCAAATTGAAGCTTTGTTCGCGGGAATAACATGGTGCCATTTTAAATTCTTATCTCACCTAGATAATTCCAATGAAGGGAAACTACCACTGTGTTTCTTTGTTGCACCCAGTTTTATATACTTAATGGCAAGTATACAGGTTATGCTTTGTCAGGTAGCGACTTCATTTTGATATCACTGGTTGTTCACTGTGGTACCCTTTAATTTCTTTGTGCAGTGCGTATGCGTAACCATGGTAATAATGAGTTATGAATTTGACGCTTGTGTTTAAGCACAATGACGGACACGGCAGAGTCTTCAGATGAAATGGATGCGTTTGCAACCAAAGCAACGCCCTTGCTTCAAAAGTTGAAAACAGAGTTTTCCTTCAAGTTAAGTTCATCCAAGAACCTGAAGGAAAGACATACAAGTGCAGACGATGGAGATGATGACATTCCAAGCACTGGGGATTCGAAGAGGAAAGTGAAAGGTGAACTACCGTACGCACATGATGGAAACTCACACGCAGCGAAGAAGATGCGCAAGGTTCAAATTGGCTTGAAAGTGGACGTAATTCACATGAGACGAGAGGATCGGGGTGGCGGCAAAAGATTTGCCCAGATGAACAAGAGCGATATGAAAGAAGATATAATGTGTCGCGCTAAAAACTTTTTCTTTCCGAACGGAACAAGCCAAATGGGACACTTGGAGAACTTTACGTTGGAGTTGCAGGAATTTCAAGGAAATCCCGTGAAAATCAGCGATACTGTAAGAGGTTTGCATGAGTCTACTGGACTAGGTCTCTTGCTGTTTTATCTCTGCGCCACATCAAAGGAGTTGAATGACGAAGATGAAGTGGACGAAGATTCAGAACATGCTGCTTGCCCTCCTTCTGTAGTTAGTGTTGTGCCGTCTGTAAAGAGTGTTCCACCTTCCCGCCCCGGGCAAGATCCGGGGAAGTCAACTGCCAACGAAGCTGGTTCATCCACGGTACCTTCTGTGGCTAACTCGACAACTAGTCTCTCATCCCCAGAGGGAGCTAGTCCGCACCTAATTCGTCCTCAATTGGAAACGAGCGTTGGACCCGGTGCATCCTCTAGCCGTGCAGAGGTAAAAGCGACTCCTGACCTCCCACTGGAAGGGGGGATTTCACGATGAATGACGTTGTGAACAATCCTGAATCATTTCGTCTCCAAGTAACGGGTCCCAATGGAGTGGCAAAACTTCATGAAACTGTACCGGTGTCCTATCGATCAGTCCTTGGTTGATATGGGCACACCGACCGTTCAGGTGAGAAGGGAGATCTGGGGAAACGATACTTCACCTCCAGCAGAAGGATCCACGCCTCAGAAATAACAGTAAGGGATGAAAGCGATAAAGAATTGTTTGATGTCGCCCTTGGCCCCATGTTCCAAGATCTAGGCTCATACCCCAATTTTTTTGGTGGAAGGGTCCCCATTGCAAGCTGACGCAAGCTGTGCATTTCAAGTGGAGAAAATCAGGCTACACAGAGGACAAGTACTGCAAGAGCTGATTGACAATTACATGATTCATGACGTGCGCAATACGGTAGAAGTACAGATGCTCTTGCCTAATGGCACGGAAGAAGCAGCAGAGGACAATGGCGGGGTCATGGGCGATGCACTGTGCGAGTTCTGGGAGGAGTTCTTCTAAATGAACTCAGTTGGAGAGAATCTGAAGGTACCGTGCCTTCGGCACAACATGAAACAAGCAGGCTGGCAGGCTTGTGCCAGAGTACTTGTTGTTGGATTCCGTCAGGAAGGATATTTTCCTGTGCAACTGGCCCCACCATTCCTCCACTTTACCCTGAATGGCAACGATGCCGTTGAAGAGAAATCTTTACTTGACACATTCATGAAGTTCATACCCGAGTGCTAGAGGGAGGTCTTTTCAAGAGCCCAGAGCGACTTCCAGGATGTGGATGAAGATGATCTCCTGGAGGCATGGGATGCACATAAGGTCAGAGTCCAGGTAACTTCATCAAATCTACAAGCAGTGTTTAAGGAGGTAGCTCACAAGGAAATCATTCAAGCGCCAGCCTACGTTGCCAGATGCTGGCATGGCATTGTGCAAGAGCTGAAGCCGCTGTTGACAAAGAGCTTTGAGGAAATTAGAGAGATGATGTTGCCAAACACCGATTCAGTGCTACAGATGTTGCAGTTTCCAGATGAAATAAAGCAGGGAATGCAAGAAACGGAGAGGATGCTGCGGAGGTACGTCAAGTCTTTGTCTGAAGAGAAGCTGGGAATATCCCTCCGATTTCTGACAGGTAGAAAAAACCAGAGACATGTTGCCAAAGCTTTTGGTTCTTTAACATCAGTGTTTGCTGGCCTTTCTGCACAGTCTGAGGCCCTCTGATGACGTGACCTTTTTAACTGAATAGTGACTGTATAACTAAAGAAAACATTGATATGTGTGGTCAATATTGGTCAGCCTATTTAAATCGCAATTTCATTGCCGTGACGTCACGAAATATTTAATAAAACTGAATCGGCCCTTTTATTTTATTGATAAAGATCCCAGCAGAATCCGCCGTAAGGCGAGGTTTACCTGAAACGATTCCTAGCGTTACTTCAGTGTTGAATTAACCCTTGAATGAACCAACTAACGATCAACGATATCAGACATGACTTCCAGAACGTACAGGGCTTTAAAAAAAATGGACCTTCAATTTGACGTAACCCATCTGATGGCGCTCTCGTTACAAGAATCATTGGGACCACCAGGCGTGTGTTGGTATGGGTGTGTGCATGCACTAAATGGGGGGGGGGGGCTGATGACCCAATATCAAGAACTCCAAACCACAATTCGTTTTGCAGGTTCCAATCTGCTGCTGCAGGGAAAGAAGATAGCTGTGAGGTTTGTCGTCCAAAGTGCATTCACAAGACGTCCCATTCCACACATGTGCGGTTGCGTGCTCAAACTGTCCTATGCCTTCAACAACTTCATGGACTTTTGGAGCGAGTTTAACAAGGTTCTTGAATCCCACGTCTGGGTCATTGACATTGTTTAAAGGAGTTGAAGTTGACCAGTTGCATCCGATCTGTTGACAAGTCACTGTGTTTGTAGTAGTTGCTTTATCATTGTTCA
Source organism: Acanthaster planci (assembly GCF_054643075.1). Taxonomy (NCBI): domain Eukaryota; kingdom Metazoa; phylum Echinodermata; class Asteroidea; order Valvatida; family Acanthasteridae; genus Acanthaster; species Acanthaster planci. The sequence continues at coordinate 13,340,646 of NC_141786.1, read as the reverse complement.
AGTTCATGACCGTCTATTATATGCGTGTATGTATATATATATATATATTATAATATATATAATATATATATACATATATATATATATATATATATATATATAATATATATATATATATATATATATATATACACACACAACACACACACACACACACACACCCACCCACACACACACATACATACAAACAAAAGAAAGAATCTCGCTCTCCGACGGTCAAAGAAATTGCTGAAATTCCAACTCGGTTAAGGTTATACTTATACTTTAAAAAATCAATCCATGACACTTGACAGGTTTCCCAATTTAATTAGTGTTGAGCATGTTATCCACTTTCAACGCAAGTTTATTACGAAAAGTTAAATACAAAATCAGTCACGAGTCACGTTTCCATGTGCAACCATTGCATAACGGAATCAGTTAGTGTTTATTGCGATCTTTACACAATTAGGGTAGTTTTGTACATGATTGACTGAAGTTTATTATCAGCGCTCCTTTTCCGATATTGTAAAAAAGTTTATATAACAGTTTGTTGAGACCCATTAACGATTTATGTACGCTTAGAAATGAATGAGTACAGCCTACTGTAGTCCATTTTCGATTTCGTCTTAGTAACTTAAATTAAAACTTTAGCCGAGGGTTCTTGCGATCTTTACCAGATACCCGTCATATACTTGATCTGATAAACGACTCTAGCCTATAATCATTTTTTGTGTAAAGCGTTTTTTTATAATAGATCTAGTAAAAGTGGTGGACATCAACGTTAAATACCGTGCTTCAAAAATATCCTTCACGAACAAATTGGGAAACATCGAAACTATCATAATAAGATGGCTTCAATGGAAATCGGAACCTTATGCAACGTAGGAAACAGCTTATTACATAATGGTGACTTTTTCACCTATGGTTTTTATTAGCGTAAGTGTTTAGCCTTGACGTGTATTTCCAATTTCATCCTTTTCCTCCTGCCTTTAAAGTATTTTGAGTATTAAAGTTCTATGTTCATTGTTTTCTTTTATCTGAGTTTACAACTGACTGATTCTTAATTCTGTTTCCCGCCTACTATACTGCCAGAGATTTGCCATCTACATTCCTGCTCTTATTGTATTAATTAAATAAGGAAGGTTCCAATGGTATTTGGCGAAAGTGTTAAATGAGTCGGGATCAAAGAGGTACAGGGTTTGTAACAAACTACACAGCGTAGATTGCATACATCAAACAAAACCCATTTGGTGTCCTTTTTCCCGAGAAATAATATCTCTTTTATGGCAAGTTGACCGACATGCAGCCTGAGCCGAAAACAGAAATAAAACAAACTTCCCTCTGCAATGTGAGATACTTGGCCCTTTTTAAACTACAAAAAAGGCAATTTGGTTGCTGTTAAACTAGTTTTCCTCTTTTTTGCCTCATCACAATTTTGATTGCTTTGCTAACCGCCAAAAGTTAAATGCGAATCTGTAAAACAAGCAACAGGGTTTATTTTTGCACACTACACCCCGGCACTAAGTCACTTGACCTGTTGGTTAAACATTTTTGGTTGTGCTGAAGTCAATGAACAGTTATGTTTAGAATGATGTTGATAATGATGTCTACTCTCCACTTCTGCCATTTTTTGACGGTGTGACACGAGCAAAACGGTTCGTTAAAGATGTCTTTTCCGTGCTTTACCCCAAAATGAATTTAAATTTGAATTGCAATGTTTATAGGGTCGCCGATGTTTTGAACTTCAAAATGAGATATCGATCGAAAAATCCACCCACGCAAACTGACACAGTAACGAAATTCAAATAATGACTTTATGGTGGCCTGCCTTTTAATCATCACATGTCAATTCACGCGCACGCGCTCAACGGTCTGGTAAGCGGAGACATCGCGAAGAGGTCACGCACGCACGTACTGTCACTGATTTGCATACGACCTGAGACGGGTGATTTCCGAATGCCGCCAAAGTTACCCGTTTTAAATTATGATTTTGAGCATTCCCCTGGCGGAAAATGCTCGTTTGCCAATCTGGTAATAATTGCATAATCTTCAAATATTCATTCGCAAAAAGAAATATGTATCCAACAATATCACGGACCAACTGAAACAAAGAAACGCCAAAAGACAGTAATGTAAGAACTACTTTTTATAAGAGTCGGGCGGATTCCAATAGTCGGTGATTCATGATTGATTTACATTCGTAGAATTTTTTTTCTTAGATATTATCTTGGTAAGAACAAAGATCACATTTGAGGTTCCGCATATTTTGGACGGTCCTGGGAATTTGCGGTGGAAACGATCAAAAATCGCAAAATAAAATGAGGTTTTTGAATGCTCGTAGTTCTGTGCGCCCTGAGAGATTTTCATTTGTGCCAATTTCTACTGGGTATGGACTGGCAGCTGACTTAGGGCGCAGCCAGGGGACGCTGCAAATCGCTGCACATGCATTTCATAATTACGAACCATTTTCCACGAATTATGCGCTATCGCCCTGTGGTGTTTTATGCATGTTATGATAGATTGACACCTCTTACTTTGATTTTAATGAAATGTACGGCGGCCAACTGGGCGCATACCGGGCGCTTTTTGGTACCCAAAGTTCAAATTACCTTGTCGCACGGTGATTTCTCAATTCTCCCTTAGTCAGCAGCCTTAATTTGCATTGAAAGTAAAGTAACAGGTGCCAATCTATCATAACATGCATAAAACACGTACACCTAGGCTGAATTAGGTCGAAAGGTAGCCACACAACGGTACCCCTGGGAAAGTGTGCTTGGTACGAAATTTAGCGATTGCAGCGCCACCTAGGGGCTGTACCCCATGTCAGCGGCAAAACTTTTCATGTTTTATGGAAAGTTCATACCGTATATATAGACTTACACAAATGAAAATCTATTTGGCCCACTTAGACTTAATAGAAAATTTACGAGCATTCAAAAGCTCACTCAGGTGATTTTTCGATTTCGGCTTATTTTGACCCTCAGCTAGACTCCTCGCTAGACCACTTAGGCCTATGGCGCTTAACCCTCGGTTCCCCTTGATTTGACAATAATTTAACGCAATCACAACGAAAAATATTCGCACACTGGAACTTTATTGATGGTTCTCAATAAGAAACAAACAAATTCATTTGCGACCATTCTAATCCAAGGGCAAAACATAATAGCACTGATATGGCTTCGCCATACAAATCGTCTCTTTTTTTGCAAGGAGTTCTTTCTTCTTTGACAACCTGCCAGTGATGAGCATCTTATTAGTGAACGGAACATGTATTAATTCGCTAAAGCTAAAGCTCTTCGTAGGTGTCTTCTTAGATCAATGTAAAGATGGATAGCCTCTTCTGGAGTATTAGGGGCCCTGCGTCCAGCGGCTCCCATAAGTAAACAGGCATAGTTGAAGAGGTCCTCATCGCAAGGATAGTTGTCATTGAAGAGACATTCCTCCTTACACACATTCACCCTATCCCGATCCACTAGTTTCAGGTAGTCCATAGTGTTGTACAACTGTGGAAGCTCAAACATCGTAAGGGGTCTGCCATACGCCAAATGCTCGTTTGTTCTTCCTAATCCGCTGTCCATCCCACACCTCCGCCATTTTGTCCAGATCGTCCTGTATTAAAGCACAAGCAAATTTGAATAAACAAGTCAGTTTCCATCGAGCCGGAAAAAATTGAACTCAAAAAAGTATCCGCCCCCCCCAAAAAGCATCCAGTTTCCGGTTACCGCGCGCGTCTAGACATGAACGAATTATGCGGGTCGGCAAAAATGAAACAAAAAAGTTTTTTTATTTGCAAGAAACTGGTTCCCCAATCTCGCCAAACTTGTTTGTGTTAATGGATTTCTCATGCTGCGTATTTAGATGTGGTTTATGAGTAATACTTCGCGAATCCAAAAGCATGGTCACGTCGTCTACCAAAAATAAAAATGTAGGGAAAACCGCCCTGTCCATGCGTCACCTTTGGATCCAACTTGTGACCAGAAACAGGAGATTTTTTGGCCTAAAATACCAATGAGAGAAATGAATTGGATTGACATGGACATCGAGAAAAGGATTGACCAATAATAATCACCCTAAAGGCTATCTAATATCCTCAAACGAAGATAACCGTTATATACACACCTATATATATCATTCTCATAAATGTAAATCGACTCAGCTCTTTGTCTAGAATGTCTCCCAAGAAGTAACCGTCATCCTTGACGCATCGAAGTAAAGTCATCCAGAACTCTGTGCATTCTTTCCTCAATTGACCCCACCAACACTCGATGCGTTGGTTAGCAGTACCCTTCTCAGTAAAGAATCTATGCCCCACCGAATCCGTAGGAATCTTTGGAAATTAAGTACATGTCCATTCTCCGTCCCAAGATCAGTCCTGACAACAGTTGGGTAGCCACCATATTTTTAATGGCATTGATGAAAAAACACCGATAAACTCAGGGTCATTCGTAGTGGCATTTGCTTCCAACCAAATGATTTTTCGGGAAAAACCATGTATATATCCACTTATGCCCACTCCATACGGCTGGAGTTTATCATATGATTCTATGTGCCAAATAACATTTGGTCCTCGCCCACAGTATCTGCGATACACAAGCCTTCGTCTTCTGCGCAGTGAAACACCTTCTGGATCAAGACGGTGTAACAATCTCCACACTGTATGTCTGCGTACAACAAAGCCCACCTGAAGTAATCTGCGATGCATAAGCCTGTAACCATGCAGCTGGCCACATTGCTGAGGCTGTTCTCGAAGGAACCTTACAACATCAGCTAAATCAGATTGATTCTTCCGACGATATAGTCCAAGACGCTGCAGGTGTCGTTGTAGGGTGCGCTCACTCAGCGCAACACCATGGACTGTTGATAAAGTTGCAACAGTTTCAAGGTGGGTGTCGCCGAGTCGGAAGTAATTCGTGATGAGGGCGTCGAGGTCCATGATACTTGAAACTTCAAAAGAAATGTACAGCACAACATTAAATTCGTGCAGCACAGTGTAAAACAGTTAAAGACTAATCCGAGGAACACTGAAATTTGTATACACATATGGACTGGCAATGAGGTCAAGGTGGACGTATGCAACCCGAGGGACTGTGGGTGACCAGAAGAGAAGGCCTTGGGAAATAGGACCCTCTTCTGATCACTCACAGGCCCAAGGAGTGCATATATGTCAAGTATTGACCGAATTATGGCAGTCCATATGTGTTTTAGAACACACCTCACTCCAAACAGGCAGCCGTTTCATCACGTTCAGATACACTGCCCAATAAGGACAGCTTTGTTGCCATTGTCTGCACAATACGTGTGCGCACCCATGCGCTCAAGAAAGTACATAGAGATAAGATTTCCGAGAGGTGGTCGAGCGCTTCGGTATCTCAATTGGATGGAGTTCGTGTAATAAGACCCAAAGAGTCGGGCTTCGAATCGTGTCAAAATTACGTATTGTCGTAACTTTTTTACATTCTAATTAATGGCTTAAGAGGATATTTGTATAAAGGGAAATAAAGCCACTTTTTATTTCGTCACAGTTCCACCTTTCTTCTAATTTGTGGCTTTGGATGATTTTTTTAACGGGAAGTAAAGTCCGTGTTTCACCCGGTCTGGTTCCTGTCTTACAAACACATTTGACACCACGAGCGGGGCTAGCGCGGAACCAGACTAAGCAACAAGGCTGTCATTAACGCGCAGTTCAGATACGTCCATCGCCATTTTGAGCTAGCTCTGGATGAATGATAACACTTGGCAACCTCTAGAGGGCGCACTTTGGATCTTGAACTAGCCGGTGTCGCGTGAAAATCCGACTCCGTGAAATGTGGACTCATTGGTCGTATCGCGCAAGTGCAATTATGCTAATTAGCTGATACGTCAGCGAGTGACGGTTGACGTCAGAGGGATTATCCAATAAGAGGGAAAAGGAGTCCGATTGTCATAGGGGTCGGATTTTCATATGACACCGGTGTTTATACGTACTGGGAGGCCCCACTAACGGCGTCTAATTTTGTTCCTTGGATTAGTCTATTCACCGATCCGAGGAGCAATATCAGAAGCTATTACTGCGGTGGTGTCACGCTCACCCGCATGCTGCGCGTATTCTTAAAGATGAGACGCGCGCGCATTGAGGTATGTAATTAGTAGAGGGAGCATGGAGCACGCGCGTCCCACTTGAACGCGACGCGGCGGATACCGCAATAAGAGCTGGGGACACCTCAGTAATGGCTGCCGCCGGATTTGTCTATATATATGAAATATTTGAATACTAACAACACTTTTAGAATTACGCACATTTCTTTTTAGAAACTTGCATGCTATTGCATAATCTCGTCTTTTCAGTCGCGGGGAAATCACGTTAACCGACAAAGTCATTAAAAAATCACATAATTATAAACATCCACACAATTTTGTTTGTTATACGCCATAAACTGACCAGTTTGTGTGATATTTTTTATTCAAGTAGCACACAGGTTCTTTTATGATGCTTTACAATCTGAATGTACATACAAAATGTGGTATTAAAAAAAACTAGGGTTACGAGAAACTTTAAAAAATAAAAGTTTCACCTGCATGCCCAATAATATGCAATGCAAATTTATATATAATTTATAAATTAAAATGGCGCTTTTATTTCGATAACAGTTTACTTTCAACCAAAAGATAAGATGTGTTATAATACAAAATATAAAATTTGGGGGTGGGGATTTCAGGAAATGTGCCTTTAACAAAGTCTCACCAGTGCAAGAGGTGGGGTGGAATCGCTGCTTGATGTAAGGCGAAGTAAAATAATATGTGTTAAGCGTATCCCCGCCTCCTTATTGAAGGCCACCTCCTTTTGGGGGAGGTTGAAAACAAACAGGAAAACTACCTTTTTTCGAAATTGGGACGGATAGATTGCATTTCAGCCCTTAAATAGCCGATGTCACATACTGAGTCCGACTGGGGACCATTTAAAAAAGAAACATTGAAAAACAGCTGCCTTCTTGAAAAATAGGCTTGAAAAAGGACGCTGAACATTTGTTTTTTAAACTTTGCGTAAGAATATTTACAACGCAAAACGTAACTTTCATAATACAAGTAATCAACGTTTTCTACACTACTGCATATTTTGCCCATATTTTGTCGTTGCATAGGGCTACATTGTACTTTGTTGCGTCTAGAGTAAACAATCCTTTTCTTTCTTACAATGGTGTTCATTTCGTTCATCTACAGAACTTTAGAATAGTACAAGTTAACAGTACAAAACATGTTAATTTTAACATTTCGATTATTTCAAGCTTTAATGTCGTCTATGTCATCCTGCCCACCTCAATTTTGGATCGACACCAATTGTGTCAGGCTACTCACCTTTTCCCAATCTAGTTTTTAGTCGCCACGTCTCGTCTACTGCTGATTCTGTCGACTTCCAGGCTTAAAATTGCAAGTAACGTGGAGCCTACTGATCGGCACGTTCAAAATAGCGACACGGATATGGTCTTGCTGTCAATTTATCACAACGGTACGGCGATATATCGCCATAAAGTAAAGCGATATAACGCCATTTTACGGCGATATAACGCTATAATAGGGCGATATAACGCCATAGTAGGGCGATATAACACCATAGTACGGCGATATAACGCCGAAAGAAAAAGGGACCGTGTGTAACGCATTGGCAAATACGAGCCACCGTACGTTTTAGCACGTTCTTCAATTTCTGCTTTATTATCATTCAGTTTGGTATCTGCTTTATTGCAGATCTTTTCTTTCATCTCATTAAACGTTTTTCAATTCACTGGTGATTAACACAAAATCTTCGTGACTAATGTCAGCGTCATTGATCGCTTGCGATACATACTCATTGATCGTATTTAACTTTGCGTCACAAAGCATCCGGATCTGTTTGCGTTTTTTGGTTTTTCTGGACAATTTACGACTTGTTTATTTCAAAAGCACAAATGTCCCAAAGGCACCAATGGCGAGACCATCCATAACTAGCTCGATGGGTGCAAAGATAACCCCATTAAAGCAGGGATACCTATTGCGGCTGAATTAGTAGAGGTTTGAGAGTTCAACCCCAGACACCCCTTCACCTCACCCCCAGTTTACCAAGAATACTGAACTACACCACGGCAAAATCGAAACAGTTCAAGACCCCTGACTCGCTTTTTAAAAATTAAAAAAAGCCGTTACTATCTGCACTCTTAAAATAATAGAAAACCGGCTCCGACGTCATAAGACCGACATTCAATTTTGCCAAGCCATAGTTTTAGATTACTTAGAAAAAGGCCGATGAGGTGAAGGCCCGGCCGTCTCTGAAACCTCACACCTCTACCACTACAGTTATGAAGAGGCGCGCCGATCAAAAATTAGATAAATTTCTCAACATTTTTCTAAAAATCAAATGACTCTAACTTTAGTCACTAAATTTGAATACGCCAAATTAGTCTCTGCTCACGCGACATGGTTAATCGTCAACGGCCACGAATTGCAACGAGATTTAATTGAGCAGGCAAAGATAGACGTGCAAAATCAAAGGCATCGCATTTGTTTAGTGAGAAAGACTAAGACCGGTAAACAAGTTTAAAAGCCTAATAAAATTTTTATTCCTGATGATGCGCCGTTTAAAAAAAATTGAGATACAATAGAAATAAAAATTTGAAAAATCATGATAAACCATAAAACAAACGTGAATTGTTATTTTTGCAAAGACACGGGAAATTCAATTGACTTGATTGATTCGTACGACTGCTTGCGCTGTGTAAATTCCGGCCGTTTATTTCAATGCATCGATTGCAAAGAGTGTCAACGATTGTCACAAATGCAACAACTGCACCAAATGTAATAATTGCTCTACTTGTGACGATTGCTGTAGATGTATATATTGCGTATATTGTTTAAATTCCTACGACTGTCAAAATTCAAATGCCTTGGACAGTTGCGAAGACTGCTACTAGTGCAGCAGTTGTATAGTATAGAGTGTTTTGGTTGCACCGCTTGCACCTGTTGCGTAAATTGTGTCGAGTTGGAAGGAATGGATCACGTGGTGCTCGTAAACGGCAAGCATAAAAAGCTGCGACACGCGCCGAAAATGATTCACTACCCGATTCAGCTACAAAACTCGATTCCGATTTATACAAAATTGGGTTAATAATTGAATACGACGTAGACGTTGAAAATTTAATTAAAGTAGAAATCCCACCCGAGTCAATACACGCGGCCGAATAAAAATGGGAAATATCTCTGACAAAAGTTGGGAAAATCAGAACCATGACAACCCAAGCGTATATCATTTCAGACGACTACCGGCGTCTCAATGCAGGCATCTGCAATCCCAATGTCACCTGTGGGCCCTCTGACCCGAGTCCTTTAATCATTACAAAACCAGTGATTAAAGAAGGCACTCACGTGAATCAATGCAGCTCACCTATTTTTTATCATCACAACGGCCAAAATAATCATTTTGAGGCAAAATAAATTGCAGCTTCAAATAATTTATCACCGCGGAACATTGGAGGCTCTTCTCACCAAGTGGGTCAGTAGTGTTCACTTGCAGTTGCTGGCACGGTGATTTAATGCCTCGAACTAGTTACTGGCGTGACCTTAAAATGTTAGTAGCACTGGAGAGAGTTACTCCCGGTCACTTTTGCTTGAGCAGCCAGGGCGTTTGGTTGGAAAGAGAAAATCTGTCTGTTTTGCAAAAGCAATTTTGTTAGTTATGCCCCGTGCCAATTCCAAGCGGCGGGCTCCTTCTGGGCCGACGGATGGAGCGAAGCGTCAAGATGCGTCGGTGGTCGCGGCCCTTGTAGGGTCTAGTGCTCTCTGGTGTCGGGAACTTCAGCTCCAAGCACCTTGTCAATTACCTCCTCTTCCGATTCGAATATGGCATTAACTAGCGTCTGTGACGATCTCGGGGCCGCGATTCCTCAACATCTAAAAGACAAAATTTGGAGGGGGGGAGTACGTAGAATTTGGAACCTTGTTGAAGTCGTCGCGCGGCACGGGTTTGGATAATTCCTTTGACGAAACGCTTTTTTACAATCGGGTCCAATGAGTCCCCACTTTGGCAGATTCGTCCCCATAAGCAGGCTCCGCGTATTACGTCTATCGAGCAGTGGACGTCAGCGTTTATAGTTTTTACATCTGTGTATTTGTTGCGACATCCTACCCACGCTCATTAATTTCTGAAGTACGCAGACACTATTCGATCTGCAGCATTTCGACAAGTGGGGTATGGTTGGCGCGAGTACGACGTCCAGTTTCGATTGCGCCAGGCGCGTGTACCGTCGCGCTCCTGGGCAACTATTGATGCCGAACTTTGGCTGGTGCTGCTTGGTGCGCCCGTTTCGCACCAGCATAATTTTCGTCCGTACCAGCAAAGCGAGCGTGCCCCCTCCACTGCCACCAATCGCTGGCCCGATTTCGGGCCTGGTCGGCGCCCAGTCGCCGGGGTTGGTCAACCTACATGTAACGACTTCAACCGCGGCCAGTGCAATCGCCCGTTGTGTCGCTTCGCGCATCGTTGCTCCACCTGCAGGGCATTTGGCCACCCCGCAACCCGTTGCCGGGGAAACTCACAGTCTTGCGTCACAGCACGGGTGCCGGAAGCTGGCATTAACCCCAGTAAAACTAAATAGTTTGCTCCCTTTTTTACGGGCTTACCCTAATACTCAGGACTCCCACATTTTGCAAGAAGCTTTTTTGCGCAGTTTCCGGGTAGCCTATTCAGGTCCCAGGGTTAGTACCTCTGCTCGTAATTCTGCATTTGCTCGCAAACATCCCAACATTCTGCACTCAAAAATTGATCGTGAAGTTGCTTTGGGTCGCGTTGCTGGCCCGTTTTTGTCCTAGCCTTTCCTCATTTCCGTTGTTCATCTATGGGGCTGGTGCCTAAACAGACTCCGGGTGAATTTCGGTTAATCCATAATTTGCCGTCCCCTATCGGCAAATCGGTGAATGATTTCATTGATTCCGCAGACACCACCGTTTCATACACGAATTTTGATGAGGCGGTAACTATGATTGTACGTTTACCACGCTGTGCCCTGATGGCATAGTCGGATATTAAGCCGGCCTTTCGTTTACTTCCCTTCCATCCAAGCGATTTTGATTTGCTTGGTTTTTCCCATAACGGCCAATTTTATTTCGATAAATGCATGCCTATAGGCTGTGCTATATCCTGTGTTACGTTCGAGCGGTTGAGTACTTTCCTTGAGTACTGTACTCATAAGGTGGCCGAATCTCCTAACATTCTGCATTATCTGGACGATTTCCTGTTCGTTGGGGCTAATCATGCCGAGTGCGCACGTTCCCTCCAATCTTTCAGTTGTTTTTCATACTTTTTTGCTGATAGCTTTAGGTATTTGCTGATATGAGTTGCTGTTTCGCGTCACCAGGCTCGGGCAGGAACAATTGCTGACATTTGGTGATTGCCATAGTACCGGTACTTTTGCTGATATGTGTTGCTGTTCCGCGTCACCAGGCTCCGGCGGGAACAATCTCTGTAATTTTTGCTGAATAGCTACACTTTGCCTTAAACGCAATGTAAGATATACTTGCAGTTCCGCGTCACCAGCTTCGGGCGGGAACTATTTCCATATATTGCTGAGTAGCTATACTTTGATTGTGCGCAATGTAATTTTTGCAGTTCCACGTCACCAGCTTCAGGCGGGAACAACCTGAACTGTGTCAAGTTCAATAAACGGCTGCTCAAGGCCAATCGACACAAAAGTTAGAATGCGAGAGTCCACCTGCCCCTAAGTTCAGTTCTCTGGTCCTGTGCATGCGGGGATAAACGCCAGTTGATTATGACGATCGAACCCTGTTAGGGCATAAACCCGCTGTAATAATATATTGCACTCGAGATAACACGCTGGATAATTTAGTGGGGCGTCAAATCTGTTATCAAATACATGTTATCTAATACCATAAACGCTTATAAAGCCAGTCGCGATATCGATGACCTTAATAAAATAGAATACGTCGTTAAACAGCCTTACACGGACAAGCACCGGATGTGCGTTAAAACAGATCCCCATGCCTCTTTGTTTGATCTTCGAAAGCGGCCCATTGACTCGTCAAATATCGAGCAATTTATTATTAAGAGATGTGACGCACAATCTTATATTTGGCCCAAAGACGTCTATTACGGAACTCACGATTCGCTTTCTTGCGGTGCCAGTGTATAAAGAACTTTTATATATAAAGGTATAACTATATACTATAACAATATACCTATATTATAGGTATAAAGTATTGGCAGCTATGTTGTAAATTAGGAATTTCAAATAAGTCGGCATTACAAGCGTTTAATGGATTTGAATATGAATCTGAATTGGAACCTCCCGTGAAATTAAAGTTAGATTGAAATTGAATAATTAACTTATGAGTAATCCCACCTCAGTTATTCTCAGGAATAACTGGGGCTATTTTCACGTCACTTTAAATAAATGACTAATAATACAAACAATGACAGATCAAGAGATTTACGAATTAACTGGTATAAAAGTTACTTGGCTGCAATCCTCGTCAGAGGAACCCATTTGCCCACACGACGCCAAAATAATTAGATAATATAAACTAATATGCTGCGATTGCGGATTAATATTTTGTCAGATTTATTCAGATTAACTGGAAAACGTGGGCGGTAAATATAAGCAGCGTTTTGTTTATAAAAAACCGAAGCGAAAGTCGAGTAAAACTTTAAAAGAATTAAATGTTCAATTGACGCATGATCAAGCTGGGATTATAGAATATAAATTAAACTGAGTTTTAGCGGGTAAGATTTCTCGAGGCAAAGCACTTAAGGCCTTAATAGCGGTCTGTTACCAAGACGTAACTGGGGAAGTTGAATCAACCGTTAAAGACCTATTTCAAATCTCGGAGCACTGGGAAAACGCCGACGAAAAAGTTTTAAAACCCGTTTAATATAAGGAATGGAGACTTACACTTTTTATATGTGCCAAAGTCCCCAGACGTTTAAATTAAAAAATGTCATCGATTATTCAAAGGGCGAGGAAGTAATCTCGGTTAAAAACATTTTATTTGAAAGAGGTTATACATTGGAATCGGATAAACTCGTGTTTATTTATTGTCCCCAGTTGGAGAAAAAACATTTTTACAACGGACAATCGTTTGACCTGTTACAAGTGATTTCAACAAATCGATGTTTTCGTAGCGATTTTGAAACACCTAGAAAATTGCAGCGGGGAAATATAGGCGAGTTAACTTTTTACCGCATCTTGGAAAATAGTGGACTCTTACAAAATGAAAACGACGGATTTACTATCGATCCGAATATCTTGACAACAAAAAATATAAAATTCATATTTTAAAAAGATGGCGACAAACAACGAGTCAAATATTTATCCAGATTTTACTGGGTATAAAACAGATTTAAACGCGACAAAAATTAACTGCCTTCAAAAGATCGAGGAAATCAAATCCCAAATCCAAAGAGAACGGCACAGAGGCCAGTTACAAAAAGATTAAAAGGATACTCACCGCTCTCGGTTACGTGGAGTACGGCGTCGAAGCGACAGGTGCAACCTCGGCCGCTTTGGAAATTCCCGCTATTTTGGGAGTAATTACCGGTCCCTTAGGATAAGTGATGGAGGGCCTCGGGATCGGTGCATCCGGGGCTTATACGATGTCAAAATACGCCAGCCGCAGACTAACCCATAAAACAAAAAAGCACGACCAAATCCGCGTGCTTGCCAATGCCAAATAAAACACGATCCACGAAAACGTCTCTCACGCGATTGAAAACGGTGACATATCCCAAGAAGAATTTGTACTGATTTTATCTGAGATGAAAAAGTTTAACGAGATGAAAGAAAAGATAAGGTCAAATACGAAGACAAAATTGAGAGAAAGTAAATTGGCGGGTAAAGAAGAATTCAAACGGCAAGTCAATGAAAGAGTTCTCTGTAGTTTAGTGTCTCGCTTTGAACGTCTACGCCTAGTGTGAGGTCTTCTACGATTTCGCTCGCTCGATCTGCTTCTTGGGGCAGTTTTATTAATTCAATGCTCTCGGGATGAAGTTCCGCGAGTTAACGAGACACCTGGACGGCCTCTTCTTTTGTTTCACCAGTAACGTAGTCGCATAAAGCCTCGGCCACGCCTTATAAAATCTATGCTCGTTTTACTCTTGATTGTGCTCAACTTGAGAAATTTGTTATCGTTATTTTTCCCGGGTTGAAAGAAGTTTTTTGCCTTCAAATTTGACATACAGGCGACTTTACTATCTAAATTGAAAATGTTTGGGTCTTTAATTTCTGTTTCTTAACCACTTTCTCTTTTAATAGCAAAGTAAAGATCGTTCACTTTAGTTTCTAGCAACAAGTGTCTAAGGTCCATTAATTTGACTTGTCTTTCCAGTTCCGTTTCGTGTAGAGGATCGATGTCTTTAATTAGTTTATTGTATTGCTTTTCTAAACCGCCATATATTTCTTCTTCTTCTGGCGCAACGTCGATAGGCCTTAAAAAATCAGTGTATTCTAACAACAACGTTTCATTGTAGTTCCAATTTAAATCATCTTGATTTGTTTCTTCCTTATCTAGATCCAACAGAAGAATTTCCTCTGGATCCAATCCTCTTTCGGCCATTTTTTATAATATACACATTTTAAGCGTTTGGTAAACTTGCTGGCACGAGCCGTCCTTCCGTGGCTAATGTGCCGCTTGACACGGCGGTTAATTTGGCAATGTCTTCGATACTCAACCGATCCAAATCTGGCGGTGTTAATTTTTAAAGGCTTACTAAATAACATGGTATAACCCATTGAAATCGCTGAAACTACGGCACCGTGGTAAATCGTATTACCGATGCCGTTTACGTCGATTGATTTTGCATTACTCATTCTTATTAGAAAGTATTTTTAAATATACCGTTTTTAATTTTTATTCCATGTCTAAAATTTCAGTTCTTGGAGTAGTTTGTAAAGGCAGTGCTTGAACTTTGGCAGGCGTCGACTTATATTTCCAAATTAAAAATACCACGAGCGCGCCGATCGCTAACCTGCCCAATATTAAATTTCTATTTTCTATAGCCGTTTCATAAATTTTATTTTCTGAACTCGGTTCACTTGGGTCACTCGCCGTAATTTTGGCGAGTTGTTGTTTCATCTTTCTATTATTTTTTTGCCCTGCTCCACAAGTTTGGGATTTTTAACTTTCGTTACCGTTTGAACTTGAGTCTTGGTTGGACTACTCGCTGGTGTTGCTTCCATCGACATCTTTTATAATAGAACGTTTTTGTTGATGGATAAGTGTTTAGTCGTAACTAAGGTAGCTACAAGTGGCGAAAGGTAAATTCCATATGTATAGCAAATTTCACTTGAAAGGTGGCTTAACGCCTGATTTATAATTGGGCCGTTATTTAAATCTTTCGTCAAATCTTCAGAATTTAAATCGATATTAAACCCGAGAAATTCAACTGGCGTGGTGATGCCTTAAAGCGTGTATAAACTCAAAATCGCGTTGCCAAGCGTGTTTACAATTTCTTTGCCAAATCCAACTTCATACATATTCAAAAGTTTTTCTTATTCTTTGGGACTTGGAGATTCTATATTTTTTATGGTGAATTCTTTGCCTAGGTACTTCTTTGATTCGCCCTAGGCTACGATCGAGCATAAGCGATCTTTGACGTTTGGTTTTGATTCTGTAGGTTCGTTTTTTGACTCGGCGAGTATACTTTTGATGTCGTCCATTTTAATATAAGATTTTTAAAATTGTTGAACGTATGTTTAAAGTATAAATATGTACACATGTAATACGTCAAGTTAACTGCAATAACTAGCTTGATAACTACTTGAATTAATTGAAGCACTGCCGTTCTTTACTTATAACAAAAATAAAAAATGCTACAGTCGAGCTTATGCAGCTCGACTATGGCATTTTAAAGCAAATAAATAATCAATAATTAGTTTAACCTAACTAACCAGCAAATATAGTTTTATTAGACTTCTTCCTACGATTACAGCCCAAGCAGCAAATTAAACAATTTGATTTGACGTGACCTATAGAATTATCTAAACATTCAATAGTGCACAAATCATGTTGGTATTGAACTGCATTTGAACTTGGCAATTTTCGTATGGGAAAAGCGGGTAATCCTCAATTAAACCACGGCAGAAATCTGTGTCTTTAAAATGGTCCGGGTCAAATCGATTATTTTTTGTCTGCACGTCGGCCATCGCAAACCCATCTTTTTATTGTAACTTTATTGCACCTCGTCGTTTTCATCAAACATTTGATCGAAAGACGACTTATCTCTTTACAATAGAAAATACCCACCCACGCCGTGTTACTTCTAGTCTTTTTAAACGGCGTTATACTTTTGCGTTAATAGCCAGCACAAGTGTAAATAATGTCGGCCACTGAAGGCCATTTTGCTCAATGCACACGTATTACTATTCTTTGATCTTTTGCGATATTTAATAATCTGATTCGAGGCGCAATCGTCGATAATAAATAACGTATTTATCCCGTCAAAAATTTTCTGATATAAATCTATTGCCTCGTTTAATTCTAAATTTTCACAGTCTAAGTCGCATAAATAAACATTTTCATCGACATAGACCCACAGTCGCTTCAAATAAGTCTTATTTTTAGACAAGGGACAAATTATCACGATTGTCTAAAAAAAAATTTATATTCGGTGTCTAAAAGATCTAAAATCCAATTTGTTTTGCCGCTGCCCGTATCGCCATAATTAAACGCGCAATGCGGTGATTTAAACATGTTGTCACTCTTTTTAATTTAAACTCTACTCAATACACTAAACTCTTTAAATTTCCGTCTTCGACCGTCAATTACGAGTCCATTACCAGAAAAACATATATCGTCAACGGTCCAGCGGACTCTGCCTCACGCACCATCTGTATAGATATATCACCACCTCTGCCGAACGGCCTACCCGATCCATGCGGAGAATTATCGTCCGAATACCTGAAATCGAGCCAGAGCCCACATTTGTCTTTTAGACATTCGGCCATATCGACACCGGTTAAATCTAGGTCTTTTACGACCGCGCGAGCGGTATATATATATTTGATATTCAAATAGCCCTTGCGAATAAAGTTAATTTGGCTTGCCTTCGACCGTTACGACCGTTTTCGTGATATGCAGGTTGTAAAATCGCTGAGGATTTTTGACAACCGGATCTTTGAACAGAATCAAAACGCCTTTAAGACTAGTTACGACTTCGTATTCTAAAGTAAAAAATTGTCAGAAATTGAATATTCCGCGGCCGTATCTGTCGAATTCACCACTTTATCATTCCCGTTAAAAGTTAACTGATACGTCAGAGAATCTTTAAACCCCGACGGATAAAAAGGCCCGTGGTCTGTCAATAGCGGTACATCTAGCGGAATCGCGTATCGATTTTTCAAAGTGTCGGTTATCACCTTACCTTTGCCATTATTTAAGGCCGCATTCGCATCGGCAGCTCCGAGACGTTATTTCGCCACGTTTTCACGTTCTAGGCCAAAGTAAGCCATATTTTTAGTCTGTAACTCACGATTTTATTTCCATGTAAGCTGACGTTAATTTCCGAGATTAAGTTTCTCGCCACGGTTCGATTATCGTCTGATGCCCCGTCTAGATCTAATTTAAAGGCTAGTTTCGCGGTTCCCGAAACGATTACATCGTCAATGCCTAACACGGGATATTTTACGTGACCTGCGAATATTGTGCTCGGGTTGTGTGTGATGGTTACCTCCCGTCTTTTGCCTTTGATCGCGGGAGGTGCTTTGAGCCTGCGACTTGGGTTTAGTTTTTAATGTATTGTTGTGACATTTTTCTTAATATATAAGATTTGTAATTTACGTAAAAATTCTAAACAGGAAAGAAAATACGATAAAGGATATGCCGGCTGCGAAAAATAGATCTTCATCTTCCATTAATTTATTTTGCTTTCGATATGATTAATTTTGAATCTCTTAAACCATGTCACCAATGTGATCGATATCTGCGCGTATGTCGCCCAGCATTCCCTGGATATCCGTTTGGTCGGCCTGAATTTCGCAATTCATATTTATAAAATTATATATTTTTAAAAATGGTGAGTGCTTTAATGATTATAGGAGGAGCAATGGTAAATGCATTAGCATTCACGGGTTCAACTTTTTTTTGTTTATCGAAAAGTGAAGTTGACGAAGAACGAAAGCGCCACGACCTCGCGCTAGAACAATAGGCACAAGCTAAAGAATCTTGGGAGAAAAAAGAGTACTTTTTAATTGAGCGAATGAAGCAAGAACGCGCTAGTCAGCAAACATTTGTAAATGTGAACGAAGCGTTACGAGCTTACAGTGAATTGACTGGTAAAATATAATGCCGTTGCCGCCAGAACCTGAATTATCAGATTTCACGTACCTTCTGAGGCTCAACAAATACGCGAATTTATATTGATATATCCGGGACTGTGTTAGTCAGTTTTTTAGCGTATCGATTAGATTAACTTAAATAGCTAAATAACTAAACGGGCGCAGACAAGTCAGTTATTAGGGAGTGGTTAAAAAATTAAGCCGTTTGGCAAGTTTATTTACCCGCACCTAATTACGTGCGGAAACCAACGACATTACCATCAGAATTGGTCGAACCCAATTACGCACATCAAATGGATATATTATATTTACCCTGGGATTGAGTGAATCATAAAACTTATAAATACGCTTTGGCCGTTGTAGACGACGGCTCGCGTTATAAAGAAGCCGAGCCATTGACCAGTAAAACGGCCGAGAAAACGTTTGAAGCCGTGAAATAAATTTATAACAGATCGCCGCTAACCTGGCCTAAAATTAAAATGATAAACTCTGGATCTGAATTTAAAGGCGAGTTTAAAAAGTTAATGAAGAAAAATAAAGTAGAAATTCATGTGGGCGAGCCAGGCGTTCATAGCCGGCCGCCGAAAGATTATTTGGTCATCAGTACGCGCAAGAAATGTTAGACGTAAGTGTTCGTAACGTGGAATGGGTGAAACGCTTGCCTCAAGTAATAAAATAGCTAAACGAGGAAACGACTAGGTTAATTGACAAAGAGCCCGCAGAAGCTGTCAAATTAGGCCGAGTAAAACAAACGCCGAGTGCACCTCCAAGAGCGAGAGCAAACGAGCGAGAATTACCTCCGCTGACGTTTATCAAATTGACAAACAATTAACGCACTAGCCAGTTTAAACGAGTCAATGGCAGGTGGGTAAAAACGGGTCCCACTTTGTATTACTTATTAAACGGACCAAATAGGAGTTTTGTCAAAGAAGAACTTCAGGTTGTACCCGAGGACACGGAATTACAACCAGCTAAATAATGCCCGTGGGCTAACGATTCTACGTCGTCTGATAATATATGACGCTCGGTGTCTAGTGGTGAGAGGCTTAATTTATTTTGTGACACCGTGAATATGAATGCTTTTTTATCAGATCTAAATAACTGCTGTTTATTAAAATGTTGCACCCGCTCAAATAGGCAACTTTTATGCGACTCGTGGGTGAGCCGTTTTTGGATGACAACTTTTGTCACGTCTTTCGCCTTTTTCAAATTTTGGCGATCCGTTAAAATCGAATACATCTTTGGACGTATGCAAATGGCCTCTGAAATCGGTTGGCCCCCAAATTCATCTTTTATTTTTTGGATCGTAAAGCTTATGGTCGGGCGGGTAATTACTAAAGTAAAATAACCTACGCTTTTTGCGTAAGTACTTGTTTAATTTGTCGGTTTGAATTTGGACTAACAAAGAATCCGTGTCAGTGTATAATAGGCACACATTTGAACCAAAATCAGCTTTAATGTATTGTAATAGAAATCACGCATTAAAGTTTTGGATATATCTAATACGCTTACGCCGCAATAAATGGGTTTATTTAATTTTGTTTTTATGCAATACATCTCGACGGCGTAGTGGATTTGTAATTTGGTTTAAAAGTTAGCTTCTGATATTTTTTGGCGTATTGCGAATCTCTCAATAAGTACCCATCCATTCGGCAGCGCACGTTTTCCATCGTCTTGCCAAAGACCGAGTTGTTCATTAACTTAAAGAAATCCTTCTCAAAATCGGACTTGCCTAATCTGCGTAACTCGGTATTTTTATCGATATAACTCTTCATACAGGGCGCTTGTTTAAAAGGCATGACACGATGCACCTGTTTTAATTCTAGGCCGAGTTCTAAATATTTCTGTAAAGTGAACCACGTATTTATTTTTAGTATTTAAAGTCGACACGAGTTTATCTATTAAAGTAATTCGCTCGTCGTGTAATATCAAATCTTTTTGATATTCCGATAGCCGTTCATTTGGAATCGATATATTTTCAGGAGCTAGTGGGAAGTCGTTGTGTAAATCGTGTGAGTGCTGCGGATAATCTAACGTCACCTCGAGTATATAACCTTTTGACGCTCTTGGATAAGTTTTCGAGATGTACTCTGGGGTAAGTTTAGTTACGTCCTGAAACCAATTAAAATCTTTAAAGGGCAAAGGCTGACTCATGGCCCAGCCGTATAAATTATTCGCGTCAAATTGTAAAATATGCGACTCTGGCTTATTTGGGTCATAATCTTTTAATTCGGGATTGTTTGCCTTTGCATAGCGCTTTGCACCTACGCTAGAAATACTGCCTCTTTGAGCCCTTTCAAAGAACAAGTGCTTGTCTATATTTGTCAATAGTTCCAAATCGATGCCGGAGTGCTTTAACAGCGCGTCCCACGAAAGGCCCGGTGAAGTGTAATAGTTCGCCGGGTCAAGGCAGTAGTTCTGTTTACAGAACTTGCGGAAGTTCTCAAATACACCCGCTAGTAGTAACACGTCAGTTTCCACGTAGTGGTAGTCGCCTAGGTTTTTTTACACTTATGTGCCATACCGTTTGTGCATGAGCGTATTCTTGCTCAGTGACTGTTCACTGTTTCAGAGAACGATAAAATACGTCTCTTCGTGGTAAGCTCGTCTCTTGGAATCGGTCAAAGGAGCTGATATACTCGTAAGGGTAAATGCCTTTTTCCAATAATAAATCCGTGTTTTCTGGGAATCTTTCCCGAAGTAAGTTAAAATCATTGGGTGAACAATTCTTAATTAACCAGTTGATCCAAGCGAAGCGGCCATGAAATGGAAGGAGTCTAGGAACCTGAGTTGGTCGAAGCTAAACGAGATATAATTCTCGGTATTTTTGTAGCAATGACGCCAATTTTACCGCCGTTAAACGCTTGGGCGCCTTGCATGATTAAGTGCACGTCATATTTCTCCAAATTGTGTAAAATGACTGGAATGGGCGTTTGATTTGGGACGACTCTCTACTTTGAATTACAACTGGCGTGCGCTGGGCCTCGGTACTTCCCCGTCACGTAACAAAGTGATCTCTGACCGTGCGAGATTTATTAATTGGCTTTGCGCAGGTCATACAAATGTAATCCCTGAAACCATTGGATTCATTGACTGAACTAAAGGCAGCTTTTTCGTCCTTTGTTTTTGGCTCGTTTGGAATCAGGCATTGGCATTGAGATTCTTTTGTCTTGCCGATAAGCTTTTCACAGATCCAACAGCGGTTCAAATGTTTCGTTAAATTTTTCGACTCTGGAAAGAGACTGCACAAATTTAATTGCCGCGTCTTTACCTCCGTAAGTCTGGAGGCCAGTGCAAATTTTGTCACATCTTACAACGGTGTAAGAATAGCCGCAGGGCTTATGGATTTGTGTTTTAATCGTGTTTAATTCTTTTGGTGGTAAATTTTCTGAAACAGACTCGAAATCCGCGTAAATTAAAAACGGGGCATCTTGCTTATTTTTATAATTTTCAAACTTGAGAATATTTTGGCCTTTGGCGGGCATTTCGACCTTGCACACCGCTGTGTCAATTCCTTGGCAGTCTTTTTTTTCTACCGTTGTGATTATTGATGTCACCCATCAAACGTGAGAAATTTTTGATCCAGCAATAGTGACTCGTTTCGCCTTTGGTAAAGTAGAGTAAACTGATGGGCTCTTTTTCACGCTTTGTCTTATAAAGTACATAAGTGCCTTCTTTCCCGGTATAGCCAAATACATTAATGGCTAAATTATTTTGTGATTCGATGCGCAGGATTTGTGAAATGGGCGTTGGAAAATTTACGTTTGTAAAATTTAGTCCGTGTAAGTGTAAGTCGTGGTGCGCTCGTCATGTATTTTGTAATTTGGATTAATTTCCAACCGACGCTTGACATTCTTTGAATATAATTTTAAAGCAGATCTCAACGCCCAACGGATGCACTTTTGATCATCTTTTGGACATTGATAATAGCAGTTTTGCCAACCAAATACGTCTTCTTTATGTTGCGCGATCTGCTGGATTAACGCTTCTTTAATTCCCTTTTTAGAAAAGACCGCGTTATACTTGCTCGTAAATGTGAAAACGCCGAGTTTTAATAGTCTCTGCTTCCGGTTTTTTCGATTTTAAACTGAATCTGAAAGGCCGTTTGTAATTTATGAGAGCCAATTTCCCTAAAATCGGCAAGTGCTTTATCTTCGATATACTTTCTATAAACAATTAAAAATGAATCAGATCGTTTTCATTGAAATTAGATATCAGTTCCAATTTCTATAACTGCCCCTAAAGCGCCTTATTCTTCGGATGTCCACTTTTTCAATCTTTTGCGGCTTAATATACGCTTTAATCGCGGTGATCAAGTCCGTTCGCAATATTTTTCCATGTACACCCGTGGCTGTCAATTCTATGTTGTTGTCTTGAGCTATTTTTAAAAGCTGGCGATATGATTGTCTCGTGAGATTTTTAAATTGTCGTTGAATATCCTGAATCGCCTTTACGAGCTCCGACTTTGTATGTTGTTTGCGCCTTGGTGCTTGTAACGGGACGTCGTATCGTTTAGCTCCAGTGGCCTCTACAGAAGAGGCCACTCCCTCTATCCAATTGTGTGCCTTTTGGCATAAATATTACCACCTACCTCGACACGTGTATGTAGTGTTGAATTGTATGTTGCAACATTGTTGCCTCCTTGTTTTCATACGATTAATACATGTATAATGTTTTATCACACTTTGCAAGAAGTGGAAACTGGTTGTTCAATACTCACTTATTGAATAGTACCAGTCATGGAAATCCCTTTCTTTGGTAAGACCATTAAGGCTCCGCCAAGATGGATGTTGGTTGCATTAAACTATTCTTGTACAACCTCTTCAGCAGCTGTAAATATTACGCCTCTGTAAAGCTGGAAAAGATAAAACACTTTCAAGAAACTAATTGTAAACATATCGGAAAAGTGTCATAAGTCTTCTCAGTACAAACAGTTCTAATAACACATGTAAGTGCTATGTTTCCCCCATTTATACTAGAGAATATGTAAAGATATACAATAATTTCCTTCATATGAAGCAACCGGGGGATGTGTTGGTTAACAATTAATAGTCTAGAGTGATGTTTGCTTATTGATCATGTCTACGACTGCCCTGTTGTCGGATCGAATCCAAATGCGCCTACCGGTAAGACCATTAAGGCTCCGCCAAGATGGATGTTGGTTGCATTAAAATATTCTTGTACAACCTCTTCAGCAGCTGTAAATATTACGCCTCTGTAAAGCTGGAAAAGATAAAACACTTTCAAGAAACTAATTGTAAACATATCGTAATAGTGTCATAAGTCTTCTCAGTACAAACAGTTCTAATAACACATGTAAGTGCTATGTTTCCCCCATTTATACTAGAGAATATGTAAAGATATACAATAATTTCCTTCATATGAAGCAACCGGGGGATGTGCTGGTTAACAATTAATAGTCTAGAGTGATGTTTGCTTATTGATCATGTCTACGACTGCCCTGTTGTCGGATCGAATCCAAATGCGCCTACCGGACAAGGACTTGCCCCAGAGAGTGATCGCTACCACTACCGGGAAGAATTCGAGCCACGCTATGGACCGTGCATTGCGGAGAATAGACTGGGGCCACTTATCCTGGAACCACTGACCAGCAAAATAGCCCCCAAAGCCAATGCTTGCGCTTGCATCCGTGAATAGTTGTAAGTCCGAGTCCAATACCCAAAACTGATCTCGGATAATTGTTTTCCCATTGAAGCTCTCCAGGAATACCATCCACATGTTCAGGTCAGCCCTTGCTCCCTTCGCAAGCCAAATTTTGTGCCATGGTTTCTGAATACCTTTTGTTAAGTCGATCAGGTGGCGTAAAAATGCACGACCGGGGGTCACCGCACGCCAAATGAATGACAGTGAGCCTATGAGAGATTGAAGCGTTTTCAAAGTGACTTTTTCCCCTTGGAGTACACTAGTGATCTTCCCAGAGATGGCTATAATTTTGTCATTTGAGATTGATACGGTTTGAGTAATTGAATTTATCTCCAGCCCAAGGAATGTCAAACATGTGGTTGGCCCAATTGTTTTCTCTTCTGCAAGTGGGACACCCAAATTCTTACACAATGCTCTAAAACAATTAAAACAATCCAGGACTTTTTGACATGACTCACCGACTGAATTAGCCCCCCCTACAAACAGAAAATCATCTGCATAATGGCAAATGTTACCCGAGCCGGCCTGTTTTCGCACCACCCATTCCAAAAAGGTGGAGAAATTCTCAAACATTGCAGGCGCACATGCCGCCCCCATTGGCAGGGCCTTGTCCACATAATAATGGTCATCCATCTGAATACCCAAAAGACAAAAATCATCCGGATGTATGGGGAGTAGGCGGAAGGCTGATTTTATATCCGTCTTGGCCAGCAATGCCTCTTTTCCCGCACTGACTACGAGGCGGACAGCCTCATCAAAGTTAGTATAATGAACTGTGCATGCCTCTCTGTCAATACCATCATTTATGGAATTCTGCTCAGGGTATGACAAATTGTGAATCAGTCTGAATGTGCCTGGCACTGATTTGGGTATCAAACCTATTGGGGAAACTCTTAGGTTCGCAATTGGTATCCTGGTAAATGGACCTGCCATCCTACCAAGTTCAACCTCTTCGGTAAGTTTCTTTAGTGCAATGTCCCGATTTTGCTTAACAGACTTTGGGTTGGGGGCTGAAGACCGTGCCCGGACTCCAGAGTAACTTAACTTGAAACCTTGAGTGAACCCGACCCGTAATATTTGTGCCTTATCTCCTGCTGGGTATTGGTCAAGAAGGGGCAACAAAACATGCACGTTTATCGGGGAGTGTGCAAGACAGCAAAGACGTTGATTTCCCTTGGGGCATGGCTTCTTTGAACCGTAGGATTGACTAGCGGCGTTGCCCACCGGGCTTATGTGGTCCTTTGCAAGCAGCTGCCCCGTGATCATTGGAGTAGCACCCTGCACATTTGTGTATGAATCTGCACTGAGCGTTCGAACATCCCTGCGTTCGGTTGAATGCAAAGCACAAACCGCTGGTACAATTGATGTTGAACATGTGGGAGTTGTGCACTTTGTATGGAATTTTCCCCCCTTTTCGACTCCCGAGGCTGTGCTGAGACGCTCCAGCAATTGAGAGGTACATTGCTCACAATTCCCCATCAATTAGAGCCCAAGATCTATGGGGATGAAGGTGCTGACGTAGACGGAACTGCCTGTCATATTCCAGCCAACCCCGCCCGGGCATACGTGCTGCCGCCATTCTAATGGTGTGCATGTACTTGAGTAGTTCCAATGCCCTCCCCGGATGAGCACTAACAAAGATGGAGGAGTACACTAGAAATGCGTCTGTCCAGCCTAATATGGAAGTGATTTGTGGTCTTTTCTTCCCGTCTTGTAACCACAATTGCCCCGAGTTATCCAGGCTTAGCGTGTAACTGGATAGGGAAGGGGGGATATGACGCTCCAGCAATAGATCTAATTCAATGAACTCACTTTTGACTATTTTTTCTCTAATGTTGGAAGGCACAGTGGCTCCCAGGGGATCGCAAACAGAAACCAGAGGGCCCTCACATGCCCCAGACCCTAGTGAGACATTGGGGCTACCCAAGCACACCCCTACTAGGCTATTGTTATCTACTGACACATTCTGAACAGGAGCCCCACCCAAAGAGAGTGGGATGCTGGTGGACTCACCCGGTGCACGGAGGTTCAGTCCCCCTGCCGGAATGGCTGGAAAACCCTGCTGCTGTGCTGCCCGACCTTCCGCTGCCTTCTGCCTGTGTTCTGTAGACCCCGCTGCCTGGGTTGCAAAGCCACTCGGCTGGCATGGCAGCGAACTGACACCGGGTGCAGCTGGGCCGGGGACTGTAGCCGTTGCCGGCACGGTCGAGGGAACACACACAACTGGGGGCGAAGTGTCAAGACCGCCCGTATTAGCGCTCGCGATACCGCCCGCCGTAGAGGATGCTGGCATCGGATTCGAAGGTCCAACTGTTCCGGTATCTGTCAAACTCGCCGTCAAAGTCGATCCAGTCGAAGGTTGCAGTTGCTGAACGCAAGCGTTTCCAGAGCATGAGACCGGCGGCTGTTGTCTCACCGAAGGAGGGCGCTGTGCAACCCCGCTGCTGTCCGCAAGATAGGGCCGAGAAGTGTCTGAATTGCACGCGCCTGAGCGCGAGTGTGTCGCGGAGCTGCCGAGCTACTAGCCCCACTCGTGACGGAAATTTTCGTCGTTGACGGTCTCCCGGAGGCCTGTGGCGCTCTCCGCTTCTTCCCTCTCCCTCGCGGCATCCTAAGAAACGACTAGCCGTCACTAGGCTCAGGAACAGCAGATTTATTACGACTTTCCAGCGAGTAACCGTAAGCTTATTTTTTCTATGTGCGGCGATGGTGGTGGACCCGAAGGAAATGCGACATTTTCGCGCGCAAACTGGCCTGCGCAGGAAAGATACATGCGCATAATGCAGCCCTTGATTGGTTAATTGTGCGTGCAGCGCGCCGGGTCTGATTCATTCACCATACTCACTCCCCGGACTCAAAGTTTGTTCTTTCGAAGACAAGCAGTGGTAGGAAACTGAGAGTTCTGGACCACACGCCCTTTTGACCCCGGCGCCGCTCGCTCGCTGGATAAACAACTCGTGACTGGCAATCACTCGCGAGAAAAAATTGATAAAAAAAAAAAAATTAAAAATAAATGGTAGATCAAACTACAAACGTGAATTGTTATTTTCGCAAAGACACGAGAAATTCGGTTGACTTGATAGATTCGTACGATTGCTCTCGTTGTTTTAATTCCAAAAGTTTACGCAAATGCATCGGTTGTAAAGAGTGTCGCAATTGTCACGAATGTCAAGACTGCGTCAGATGTAAGGACTGCTTCACCAGCGACGATTGCGGTAGATGTATAAATTGCGTGGCTTGTTTTAATTCATACGACTGCAGAAATTCGAATGCCTTGGACAGTTGCGAGGACTGTTACGACTGTGTCAATTTATCGAGTGTTTTGGTTGTACGTACTGCACCTGCTGCGTAAATTGTGACGAGTTGGAAGGAATGGATCACGTGGTGCTCGTAGACGGCAAGCATAAAAAGCTGAGGCACGTGCGAGAGAACGAGTCATTGCCCGATTCAGCTACTAAACTCGACGCGGACTTATACAAAATTGGATTAATTATTGAATACAACGCTGACGTCGAACATTTAGAAATCCCGTCTGAATAAAAATGAGAAAAATTTTAGAAACCTAATTATAAATCAGAACCATGTCAACTCAAGTATTTATCGTTTCAGACGACCATGAGCACCTAAATGTCGACAACTGCGATCCCAATGTTACCTATGCCCCCTTTGACCCGAGTAAATTAATCATTTCAAATCCTGTGGTTAAAGAAGGGATCTAAACTTCACCCATTTTTTACCATCACAACGACCAAAACAAACGCCTGTTGATTATGACGACAGAACCCTGTTATGGTATAAACCCACTTTACAAATATGGCACTCGAGATAAAACGCCTGAAAACACCCAGGGCCGTCAAATTTGTTATCAGATACAATCACCTACGGCAAGCGTACTCGATCACATAAATTTGGCCGTTTATAAATTTATCGAGTCTCAAGGCTCTAATCTCCCGTCTAACACTGTAAATGCCTACAAAGCCAGTCACGATATCGATGAATTGAACAAAATCGAATATGTAGTTAAACCGCCTTATACGGCTAAAAACCAAATGTACGTTAAATTAAATCCCTATGCTTCGCTATTTGATCACCAAAAAAGATCTATCGACTCGTCAAATATCGATAAATTTATCAATAAGAGATGCGACGCGCAATCATTTATTTGTGCAAAAGACGTATACTACGGTACCCACGGTTCACTGTCTTGTGGAGCCAGCGTCAGGTATAGAGTGACAGCGGCAATGTTGAAAATTAGAAATGACGGCCTAATTTCGAGTAAGTCGGCGTTGCAAGCGTGTAGCGGATTTGAATTAAAAGACGATTAAATTTGAAAAATCAATTTAACCTCGGTTGGTAACAACCGGGGTTAAAATTTTTTTTTTACTTTAAATAAATAAACCCTTATATAAAATGACTGATGCGGAACTTTGCCACTTGTTGAATAAAAAGGAAGTACACATAATTGGGGCAACGAGAAATGTCCAACCGAGACCGCCTTGTAACCACCAAATAGTTGAAATGGACGAAAGATACACGTGTAAACATTGCGGTCAAATTTTTTGGGTGGGTTTCTTCGTACACCCCCGCAGAAATGGGAGATCGATACTACAAGCATCACGTTTGGAAAAAAACCTAAGCCGCCAAAATCGAGAAAAACGTTGCTGAAGTATAATCTGTCTTTTCAAAACGGCGAAGCGGGTGAAATAGAATACAAGTTGAACCAAGTTTTAAACGGTAAAATCTCTCGAGGTAAACCGTTGGAGGCTCTAATTGCAGTCTGTTACCAAGACGTCACTGGGGAAACCGAATCTAAAGTGAAAGATCTATTTCAAGTTTCGGACAAGCACTGGAAAAACGCTATGGAGAAGTTTAACCTCGCCAAACAAGACGTATAAAACGTATATAATAAAATGGAGACACACACGTTTTACTTGACCGAGAGCGAGCAGACGTTTAGATTGAAAAACGAGATCAACAACACAAAAGGAGACAAAGTAGTCCGAGTAAAGAATATTCAGTTTGAAGCTGGATATTTTAACGTAACAAACGCTACTGAAATTGAGTGGGATACAAACTTGGACGGTAGGCCAGCGGGGGTACTTGGCGAACGACCGCCCGGTATGCCCTCAGTGGAAAGAACGGATTCATCTCCCAATCCAGAATTAGTACAAACAGCTAAAAACAGATTGATCGAAGCAAATAAAAGAGGCGAGTTAGCGGAAGAAATCAGAATCATCGCTGATGAAATTGAGCAGCTAAACCAAGAAATCGCAGCTTTAGAAGATCAGTTAAACCAAAGACAACCATCAGAAACGCGAGCTCGTTTACATTTTGATCTCGACGATAAAAAAATCAAATCAGCTTCACTGCTCGAGGGGCAAATACAAGCTTTAGATGAAATTTACGAAGGGAATCCACCAACTCGACCTACCACCACCACCAACTCCCCCAGGAGACCCAGAAGAGAATTAACTAAAAGACTGTTTTTGGCGGGGCTAACTGAACCTATATACGACAGACTTCATGCGCGAAGCTCATCTGAACCATTACCCGAAGGTCAAAGAGGAAGCATCGTGGTATCCCCCGGTTATTACGGCATAGACTGGTTTCACTTTTTGTTAAACTCGATACCGGGCGTTTCTTTTAAGGTTCACTCGGAATCTAAACGGGTGACTTTGGCCATTACGGACCCCAATCTCAAGTTGCGACTAAACAAAGAAGTGTCCAAGCTATTAAACTTACCCAAAATAAAACTTTTACCCAACGTCATTTACGAAGGCACATACGATTTAAACCCCTTGAAACTCGCGTTTATTCATTGCAAACAATTAAATACATTCAACAACTTTTATAACGGGCAATCTTTAGACTTGCTGTACGTGATAGCTACCGAGCCTCGCACCCGTAATCACTGTGAAACGCCTAAAAAGTTAATCGACAGGAACATCAGTGAATTGACTTTTTCTGTTAAAAACGACAGAGGTGAGCTCTTGAATAACATCAGCAAAATTTTAATCGAGTTAGACATTTTTTAAAACGCATAATTATAAAAGTAATAAGATGACGACTAACATATACCCTGATTTGACTTTAAAAAGATAAAACGACTCCTTAACCTCGCTCGGATACGTGGAATATGGAGTAGAAGCACTGGGCGCGTCTTCGGCAGCCGTAGGCATTCCCGCCATTTTGGGTGTCGTTACCAGACCCGTCGGACTCGTAATGGAAGGAATCGCTATCGGTGCGTTTGGCGCTTACGCGATTCTAAAGTACGCCTCCCGTAGACTCACCCACAAAACGAAAAAACACGATCAAATTCGAATTTTGGCAGACGCTAAATTAAATACCATCGAAGAGTACGTATCTCACGCGATTGAAGACGTCGACATATCCCAGGAAGAATTTGTCCTTATTTTATCCAAGCTGAAAAAGTTTAACGAGATGAAAGAAAAGATCAGATTGTGTACGTCTACAAAATTGGAAGAAACTAAAGCTCACACCAAAGAAGAATTTGAACGTCAAGTCAACGAAAGAGCAGAAGCGCTAGCCAACGAACGAGCAGCGGTTTTAAAAAAGATCTTATGAAAAAACTTGGCGAATAAGTTTTACAAAGTCGGTTGAGTACGACCGGAGGGAGAACGACCGGAGCGAGTACGAAGAGAATCCACCCACTTATCGAGAAGCGACTATTCCAACGGCACCTGTAAAAGACTGGTAAAGATTATTTTTAAAATTCTTTTAAAATAAATGGGAGGCAATTTTAGTAGTCTAAATATTTTAGTAAACGAAGACAATTCATTTACAGCCGAGTTTCCAAATTTAACGCACGCGTATAAATTACCAAAAGTAACTACGGATGAAGCGGTCAATCGCTGGTCTAGTCCGGAGGCGATATCGTTTTACCAAAATCAATTTAATTTCGCGGTCTATTGCGCGACGACGGCCTG
Source organism: Acanthaster planci (assembly GCF_054643075.1). NCBI lineage: Eukaryota > Metazoa > Echinodermata > Asteroidea > Valvatida > Acanthasteridae > Acanthaster > Acanthaster planci. Next base: position 13,309,766 of record NC_141786.1, on the reverse strand, counting down.
CGGTGTGGGTTTTGATCTGCTGTCTGACCCCAATCCATACGTCTCGGCTTTATTTAACTTTCACGTGTATTACACCGTACGAAAAATATTTTACGACTGCGTGATGCCCATTCCGAGCGACGACGTATTTGACGCGTTACACAATAATTACGACCATCGGAATTTTACCGACACGTGTCTTTTATACGGAGTAGACCCGAACAAATCGTATAAACAAACAAGAGACACTTTGTCGAACGGATTAGGCACCGCTTATTATTATGAAAATGGATATATACCCGTTCCGGGTAAAAACTACGACGCGCACGACTTACACGTGACCAACGGTAAATACGCGGGATCTACTTACATGGGATTTGGATGGGCTAAACCGCCTAAAGGCTCCGGTCACGCGAGCACATACACAGTTACCTGGATTTCACAGTCGGACGCGGTTACTTTGGCCTGGTGAGGTAAATGAATCAATTCGAGCTTACGTCTACGCGTTACTCGGGGCACAGGCGCAGACCCAGACCAGCGTTTTGGCCACCGGCACCGGATTAGACGCGCGACGGCAATTTATTACAATCGTGGAATCTTTAATTAATTCGGGCCCCGATCTCGAACAGTCGATCAACCAATATCAGGATTTGCTACAGTACGCAAAAACGCCTTTAAACTTCGTAGTTGCCCCAGGTTTGTACCTGGTACCCTCGGATATGGACTTACGCATCGGTACGTTTGAGGGATACAACAATAATTTACAAGTCGCGACTGAGAATATGAAGACTGGATACGTACCGAGTTTGAATAACGGAATGAGTACTAATGAAGAAGCGATCAAACCAGAACCGGCAGTGTTACCGAGGAAGCAACCAAAGCCTTTAGACGCCCACAATGAAGAGAAACTATCATTAACCGTTGGTGCCGTTGCAGTGGGTGTCGTCGGGTTTACTTTATACAAGGTTTTCACTTAAACGTTTTGAATTAAGGTGTAAAAAAAAATCTCACCCCAAATTTGAGGTGAGATTTTTTTTTTTTACTTTTTACCCATTCTTTTGCACGTATGTCAAAAGCAGAACACCTGTGCCCACGAACAAGGTCCACACGTGATCTGCCACCCATCCAACCGCTTTACTCGCCACGTTAAAAATCAAACTCAAAATGCTACCGATGATCCCAGGCAAAGCGTCTAAAGCTTTCAACCCAAGTTTCTTTAATACGTTGGGCTAAATTTTGTAATTGCCGTTTGATCCAATTGGTGACCCCGCCTTTTGAGGGAGGAGCAGGCGTTGGTTTAGGTGCGGGTTCAGGCGTTGGTTTGATCGCTCCGCTAGCTCCGGCACCCCTGACTCTGGCCACGATACTACTAACGACGGTGCTCACAGCTAAACCCAAAGCCGTTAAAATGCTTACGATTGTAACGCCTTGTTCTCTAAATAAAATATTAATTCGTTCGCGTAGTGTCAAATCCGAATCCATTACTGCCGTAATCGTTTCTTTAATTCGATTAATTTGACTCCTCAATTTATCGGTATTTCTATTGATGACTTCTAATCTACCCCGTCTTTCGACTCGTAAGTCGTCCAATTGTCGTTGAAGTTCCATACGTTCTTCTTCAGATGTCGCTTCTTCCAACTCGGCTTCGAATTGTTGAATTTTTGCGTCTAACTCATCTAATTTACCTTGATTTAAAATTAATTCTCCTTTTACCGTTTGTAACGATTTATCTAAAGCGACCAACTCGCGGTAATTTAGCCCTTCGGTTTGGACTTCTACGTCATGGGTGAGCTCTTCTACGATTTCACTTACTTGATCCGATATTTGCGGTAGCTCTTCCATTGGAATGCTATCGGGTTGAATGGCGATTAATTTTGATTGTGCTTGTTTAATCTTTTTGCCGTAATTTTCAAATCCTGAAATATTTTGAACAAAGCCCGTCCCGGAATAACCAACGTCCCTCGCGTGTTTGGCGATAGTATCGAGATTTACAAATCGACCAACCTCCCCCTGCCTTTTGCTAGTTAATAGTACTTCCCTTCTTGCCCATATTTCGACACCTTTGAAAAATAGTCCTTTATTTTTTCGATATGTAAATAATTCGTAATTGAGTTTATGCGGTACGTCCGTTCTACCCATTAGTAACCTCTGGGCCAGAGCCGGGTCGGGGACTTATTTCCAATTTTGGTTCAACCATCGTTATTGTTGATTTTACAGTTTGGTCACTAGTATTAAAGGTATCTTCTGGATCTTCTTCTTCTCTAAAGGACGTTTCTTGTAGTGTTGTATCAGCGGTATCGTCCCATTCTAAGTCTGCTTGATCTTGGTCTTCTAAGTGAGGTGTTTCCTCAAGATCGAATCCTCCTTCTGCCATTTCTTTTATAGTATAGGTTTTATATTTTTTTAAGCGGCGGGTAGGCTCGCGGGTAGAATACCTTGTGCTACCAACCAACCCTGGGTAGCCAATGCGCCGCTGGACAACGCGGTTAATTTTAATGCGTCTTCGGCGGACAACTTATTTAGGTCCGGTGGTTTCATTTTAAATAGCTTACTCGATAGCATGGCGTATCCGAGTGAGATTCCCGAGACGACGGCGCCGTGGTAAACCGTATTTGCGATTCCGTTTACATCGATTGATTTAGCGTTACTCATATTTAATAATAAGGAGTTCTTAAATTCAATCCATAACCAAATCCGGTTCTTGGTTTGCTACTCGTTTTGGTTGAACGCTAACTTGTCGTGCACTGCTCGACTTATTTTTCCAAATTAAGTAGATCACAACACCAGCGATGCCCAGTCCGCCGAGTATCAAGCTTCTGTTCTCTGTAACCGTTTGATAGATCTTATTTTGGTTGATCTCTTCGTTGCTCGGTTCACCCGTTAGTTTCATCTTAACGAGTTGTTGCGTCATCTTTTTGTTATGTTCCGCTAACTTCTTACCTTGTTCTACGCGCTTCGGATTTTTAGCTTTGGTAACTGACTTAACTGCTTTCTGAATTTGGTTGCTCGAGTTCGCTTCGTTGTTTTCCTGTTGCTGATTCACTTCCGTTTCTGTTGACATCCTCTTTTATAATAAGAGAACTTTTGTTGAATTCTAAATGTTTTGTTGTAATTAACGCTGCTGTAATTGGAGACAGGTAAACTCCGTATTTATAACAAACCTCGGTAAGTAGGTGACCCATAGTTTGACTTATAATCGGATCGTCGTTTAAGTCCTTAGTAAGTGCTTCCTCTGATTTTAAGCTGACGTTGAATCCGAGTAGATCGATCGGAGTAGCTATTCCTAGCAGGCGAGAGTACAAACTTAAAATAGCGTGACCAAAGGTTCTGACAATCTCTTTTCCAAACTTTAACTTCGTAGAGGTTAAAAAGTTTTTCTTGATCTTTGGGTGACATGGCTTCAATTTCTTTTATCGTGCATTCTTTGCCGAGGTATTTTTTGCTCTCACCCGACGCGGCTATCGCGCAAAGTCTATCCTTTACGTTTGAGGTTGATTCGTTTGATTCGCTTTTTGAATCGGTGAGTATAGATTTAATATCGTCCATTTTATTATATACGTTTAAAATTTGTTGTAGGTATGCTTTAGTCGTATGTACTCGATCGTATAATAAGTCAAGTTGACTGCGATAACAAATTGAATAACTAGCTCTACGTATTGTAGCATTGTTGCTTATTTACTATAACTAAAATAAATTTGGTTATAACCGAGCTGATGTAGCCCAGTTATAACAAAGGTAAGCAAATTAAGCAAATAAATAACTAGTTAAGAACTAGCTTTCAAATCTTTATACGATGTAACAATTAACTTATCGCTCTTTTTAGCGTTATTACACTTTAAACAACAAAGCACGCAATTCCATTTGATATGCCCGATTCTATTATTCAGTCTTTCGATCGTACATAAATCGTCTCTATTGTCTAAGAATTGCATTTTGACTTTGCAGTCCGGGTAAAAACAGTGGGGATAATCTTCAATTAACCCGTGGCTAAAGTCTGTGTCAATAAACCGGTCAGGATTGAATCGGTTATATTTCTTATCTGATTGGCGACAATGGTGAATCCAACTCCAAATCGTTACTTTAATTGGATCAAAACAAACCTTGCAATTATGTTTTTGTTTTCCATGGTTGCAGATACCGTTTCCATCACACTCTTTACAGCGATATTTTTGTCTTCCGTGTGAGCAAATCCCTGAGCCATTACAATCAACACAACGAAATTTTTGTCTTCCGTGTGAGCAAATCCCTGAGCCACCGCACTCCTTACATCTACATCTTTGTCTCCCGTGCTCGCATTTACATCTATTTCTAGAAACTTTAGCAGCGGAATTACAACTAATACACCCCGAGCAGCGCTTACCACTATCCGTAACTTTAAAACATTCTAGTGATTTTAACTTATTACATCTTTTACAAAGTTTACTTTCCATTTAAATTAGATTACATTTGTTCATAAATTTCCTCATTTTTATTGAACGAAATAATTCGCGGTTGGTTCCGTATTCAACACCAATTTACTGAACCGAACGTCGCGTAGGTGCCTTTTGATTTCCCCTCTCTTTTCATCTGGTACTACATCGTTCTCGTCGAGGCATTGATCAAATGAATTACGATCCTTACAGTGGAATATCGCGGTCCAAGCGGTATTTTCGCGAAAATCCTTTAAAACCGAATTGTATTTTTGCGTAAGTAGCCAACACGAATGGAGGTAATGTCTACCGCTAAAAGCCATTTTAGACAACGCGCAAACTGAACCACTTTTAGACTTCTTACGATACTTAATAAATTGATCTGCGGCGCAATCGTCGATAATAAATAATGTATTTATCCCGTCGAATATTTTCTTGTAGAGTTCAATCGCCTCATTTAGTTCTAGTCTCTCTCGATCTAAATCACATAGGTAAACATTTTCGTCGGTGTACACCCATAGTCGGTCCAAGTACGTTTTGTTCTTCAAAAGCGTCGGGCATATAATTACGATAGCTTCAAACGCGAAACGATACTCGGTCTCTAAAAGATTTAAGATCCACTGAGTTTTACCCGACCCAGTTTTGCCCACGATTAAGGCACAGTGCGGATTTTTAAACATCTGACTCATTTAATAAACCAGACTTTTAAAATTCCCGTCTTCCACCGTTAGTTGAGAATCCATCACCAGGAACACGTACATCGTCAGCGGTCCTGCGGTTTCGGCCGTTCTTTCCATTTGTATAGATATGTCCCCGCCTCCACCGAGAGGTCTGCCCGAAGCGTGGGCGCTGTTGTCGTCGGAACTTCTGAAGTCGAGCCACAAACCGTACTTGTCTTAAATAGTCGGCCATGTCTACTCCCAACAAAGATATGTCTGAGACGACCCCTCTAGCCAATTCTTTATCCGAGTCTCCGAAATATTTAGTAACTTCGTTCCAATGTTGATATTCAAACAGACCCTGTGAGTACAATTGATTAGGTCTACCTTCAACCGTCACAATTGTCTTTGTGATATGCGGGCTGTAAAATTTTTGCGGGTTGCGGGTCGTCGGGTCTTTAAACAGGATCAAAATTCCTTTCAAGCTCTTGATCGTCTGGTCTATGCTAATGTTCCATAGCGTGTCACTCTTGTTTACCGCTTGCTTCTTCCACGAGTGAATCCGGTCAAATAAATAATACATCGTCTTCTTGTTTCTCAAGGTTTGGGCCAAGTCTCGATTAGTAACGACTTCGTATTCCAAGGTCAGATCCGAAATGGAGTATTCCGCGGCGGTATCTGACGAATTAACCACTTTGTCGTGTCCGTTAAAAGTCAGTTGGTACGTCAGAGGTTCTTTAAACCACGAAGGATAAAATGGGGTATGATCCGTCAACATCGGCGTGTCCAGTGGAATCGCATACCTGTTTTTAAAAGCGTCGGCAATTGCCTTGTCTTTACCGTCGTTTGCAGCGTCATTAGCATTGTCAGCCCCTAGACGTATCTTGGCTACGTTTTCTTTCTCTAGTCCAAAATACGCCATATTTTTGGTCTGCGACGGGGGTAACCAATTGTCCTTGAAATTGTGAAATACGTCCGCAATTCCGGTAACTTACGATTTTATTTCCCTGGAGGGATATATTTATTTCCGACACCAGGTTTCTCGCTACGTTGTTATAAACCGTCCGGTTGTCGTCCGAACCGCTGTCTAGATCCAGTTTAAAAGCCAACTTTGCCGTGCCGGGTACAATGACGTCATCAGTGCCTAAAGCGGGGAATTTTACGTTTAACGTGTGGCGCGCGTCTATAGTGCTCGGGTTGTGCGTAATGGTTACTTCGCGCCGCTCGACTTTGATCGCGCGAGGAACTTTAAGTCTGCGACTCGGGTTAAGCTTTTTGGTGTACATCTTACTTTTAATATATAGTAGTTTTATTAATACTATTCTTATTTACGATTCTTATTTTATCATTTAAAAAAGAAAAGAAAACACGACTAACGTTAAACCCGCTGCAAAAAACAGATCTTCGTATTTTTCACTTTGGGTATCACCGATGTGATCTATATCGGCGCACATATCACCCAGCATCTGCTGAATCTCTGTTTGGTCGGTTTGAATCTCGATTAATTTATCTTTAATTTCGTTATCCATATTTAATTTAACCTTATTTTAAAAATGGCTAGTGCTTTAATGATGGTTGGAGGAGCGATAGTAAACGCCTTAGCATTCACGGGCTCAAATTTTTTATTTAGCAGTTTATCAAAAAGTAAAGTCGACGAAGAACGAAAGCGACACGACCTCGCGTTAGAGCAACTGGCGCAAGCAAAACAAGAATGGGAACAAAAACGCGTACGCCTGTTAGACTTTTTGAACGAACGAATGCGACAAGAACGCGCGAGCCAGCAAACATTTGTAAACGTGGACAAAGCGTTGCGGGCTTATTCTGAATTGACCGGTAAGAATATTATCCCGTTACCGCCAGAGCCTAAGTTATCCGATTTTTACGAGCCTTCCGAAGATCAAAAAATTCGCGAGTTTGTTTGCATTTTAGGCGGAACTGCGATAGTCGGGTTGCTAGCTTATCGATTTGCGTAACTTATTTTAAAATGGACCAAACTTTTAAAAAACTATTTTACAGTCCACAGGGTTACTGGTGAGGAGAAAGTGCTGTCGATCGTCTACACGAAAAGACCGGTGCGGACAAATCGGTTATTAGGAAGTGGCTAAAAAAGCAGGCCGTTTGGCAAATATATTTACCCGCACCACATTACGTACCCAGACCTACAATGTTGCAATCAGAATCGGTCGAACCTAATTACGCGCATCAGATGGACGTTTTGTATTTACCCTGGGACCGAGTTAAAAGGAAAACATTTAAGTACCCTTTAACCGTAGTAGACTTGGGTTCGCGGTATAAAGAGGCAGAACCGTTGACCAGTAAAACTGCCGAACAAGTACGTGAAGCAATAAAGAAAATTTACGGGCGATCACCTCTGACCTGGCCCAAATTCGTAATGGTAGACTCGGGGTCTGAATTCAAAGGCGAGTTAAAACGGTTAATGACAAAAAATAAAGTACAAATTCAAGTGGGTGAACCTGGGGTACACAGATCTCAAGGAATCGTGGAAAGGTTTAACCGCACTTTAGCCGAAAGGTTATTTGGCCACCAATACGCTCAAGAAATGTTAAACGTGGGTGTGCGTAACGTGGAATGGGTGGTGCGTTTGCCCCAGGTCGTGAAATCGTTAAACGAGGAAAACACGCGGTTAATCGATGCCATTCCTGCAGAAGCTATAAAATTAGCGAGTAGAGTGAAACAAGCACCGAGTGCACCTGTAAGAACTACCCAAAGAGAACTTCCTCCAGACGCAGTCGTCAGGTACCTCTATTACCCGGGCGAGCAAGAGGGCGGCACCGTCAGAAGGGCGACGGATCCGATTTGGTCCGTGGACGTCTACCAAATTGAAAAGCGAACCAGTCAATTTAAAAGGGTGAAAAGAAAACGCGTCAAAACGGGCCCAACATTGTACTACCTATTAAACGGCCCGAATAGGAGTTTTGTCAAAGAAGAACTTCAGGTAGTACCCGAGGATACAGAATTACCGAATTAGGTAATTCCCGCCAGCTCACTTCGTTCGCTTATGCCCGTAAGCCAACGTATCGATTACATTCGGCAATATGTAGCGCTTTGTGTCCAACGGTGACAGACTAAGTTTATTTTGTGAAATGGTGAATATCCGATGTTTATCCGATCTAAATAGTTGTTGTTTATTGCAATAATGCGTTTTGTCAAATAGGCAGCTTTTATACATCTCGTGGGTCAAGTTTTTCTCAGTTACTACTTTGGAAACCCCTTTCGCCTTCTTTAAATTGTGATCGACCGTCAGAATTGAATACATTTTCGGCCTGATACAAACAGCTTCTAAAATTGTTTTGCCACCAAATTCGTCTTTCATTTTACCTATGACTTTTTTATTTTTGACGCTGTAAAGCGGATGATTGGGTGGGTAATTACTAAAGTCAAATAAATTACGCTTTTCGTTTAGGTAACCAGTTAAATCGTCAGAGCTTTGCTCGATTTGAACTAATAGAAAATCAGTGTCCGTATAAAGTAGGTTTACTTTTTCACCAAAAGTTGATTTTAGTTCGTTGTAGTAGAAATCATACATCAACGTTTTTGAGATATCGAGAATACTTACACCGCAATAGATTGGCTTATTTAATTCTGTTTTGTTTCGGTACATCTCCACAAACGAAAGCTCACAGTCCTCAAATGGCACCGTCGATTTATAATTTGGTTTATAAGTTAATTTTTTGTATTTGGCGGCGTCTTGTTCGTCCCTTAGGAGGTGGCCGTCAATTCGATATCTCACATTTTCCATCGTCTTGCCAAAGACCGAATTGTTCATCAATTTGAAAAAGTCCTTCTCAAAATCATTTTTTGCTTTCTTGCGCAATTTCGTGTTTTTATCGATGTAGCTTTTCATCCACGGCTTTTGGCGGAAACGCAGTACCCGGTGAACTTCTTTGATCCACAACCCTAGTTTGAGATATTTTTGCAATGTACGATAGTGAACCACGTATTTTCGTTTGGTGTCCAAAGTAGCCACTAGTTTGTCTACCGAGGTTACTTGCTCGCCATTACCAATTAAATCCTGTTGGTAACTCGAAAACCATTCGTTCGGCACCGACATATTTTCAGGTGCGAGTGGAAAGTCATTGTGTTTGTCATGGTGACGTTCCGGGTAATCTAAAGAGATCTCAAACATGTAACCGTAGTCGTCAAGTTAGTCGTAACTCTTGGATGTAATAATAATTAAATTTTGCTAAGTCTGTTTCCCAGGTAAATTCACCTACGGGTAAATATTTGCTCATCGCCCAGCCGTATAAATTATTTGCGTCTAGGTACATGATCTGTGACTCTGGCTTATTTGGGTCATAATCGGGTAGTTCTGGATTATTGGCCTTTGCATATCGCTTTGCACCCACACTCGAGATACCACCTCTTTTTGCCCTTTCAAAAAACAAGTGCTTGTCAATGTCTGTCAGTAATTCCAGTTGGATACCCGAATGCTTTAACAATGCATCCCACGACAGGCCCGGTGACGTATAATAGTTGGCTGGGTCAAGGCCATAGTTCTTCTTGCATACCTTCCGGAAGTTCTCAAATACACCCGCTAACAATAGCACGTCCGTTTCCACGTATAAGTCGTGGTAGTCACCTAGATTTTGGCAATTAAATTTTTCCCATACTGTCTCTGCACGAATGTATTCTTGCTGGGTTATTCCTCCCTGCTTCAGAGAGCTATAGAAAGCGTCTACTGGTGGGAGCCGTCTCTCTTGGAACCGATCAAAGGAATCGATATATTCATAGGGGTAAATTCCCTTTTCCAAGAGTAAATGACTATTATTTGGAAACCTTTCGCAAAGTAAGTTAAAATCATCGGGGGAACAATTTTTAACCAACCGATCTAGCGAAGCCGCCATAAAATGAAAGGAGTCTAAAAATCTGAGTTGGCCAAAAGAAAACGAAATGTAATTTTCAGTATTTTTAGCGATCAACTTGATTGATTTTCCGTAAAATTCGTGAGCGCCTTGCATGATTAAATGTGCGTCGTATTTCTCCAAGTTGTGTAAGATCACCGGAATGGGTGTTTGATCGGGCACTATTCTTAACTTGAGATTACAACTAGCGTGCGCTGGGCCTCGGTACTTCCCCGTCACGTGACAATGATCTCTAACCTTTCTAAAATTGTTAATGGGCTTTTCGCAATCTAAACATTTGCACTCTTTGAACCCAGCTTCATTTTTATGACAGAAAGCAATTTTTTCTTCTTTTGTCTCTGGTGGTTTTGGAATATCACATTGACAGTGAGATTCATCCACTTTTGCTCGATCTATCAACTTTTCGCAGATCCAACATCTATTTACATTGTTCGTAAATTTTTTGTAATTGATCGTTCCAAATCAACGGCTCTTTGTTTTTAAACGTTTCGTTTATATTCTCTGTTTCCTGAGAAAGTGACCCTACAAAATTAACGGCCGCGTCTTGACCTCTATATGTTTTTCGGCTAGTGCAAACTCCATCGCATCTAACGACAGCGTATGAGTATCCACAAGGCTTGTGAATCTGTGTTTTGAGAGTGTTTGTATCGGTCGGCGGTAATTTTTCTAAAACAGACTCAAAATCGGCGTAAATGACAAAAGGCGCGTCTTGCTTATTTTTGTAATTTTTGAACTTGAGTATATTCTTGCCTTCGACTCGCATTTCGACTTTACACGTAGGAACGTTTAAGCCTTAGCAATCTTCTTTGTGGCTGGCTAACTTTTCTTCCGTTAGGAAAGGCGACATGCACTTGAAACACCAGTGTTTTTGGCCGTTGTGATGATCGATATCACTCGTCAACCGAGAAAAGTTTTTAATCCAACAGCAGTGATTTTCGTCACCTTTGTTAAAGTAAAGTAAATTGATCGGTTCTTCTGAGCGCTTGCTTTTGTGGAGAATATAAATACCGTCTTTTTTGGTGTAACCAAACACATTGATCGCCAAGTTATTTTGCGATTCGATACGAGGGATTTGTGAAATCGGTGTTGGAAAGCTTATGTTTGTAAAATTTAAACCATCTGATTCTGACCGGTAAGTCGAAGGCCGCTCGTCATGTATTTTATATTTTGAATTTGTTCCCAACTGTCTTTTAACGTCGTCTGAATATAATTTTAAAGCTGCTCTCAACGCCCATCGGATACATTCTTGATCTTTATTTTGGACGTTTATGATTGCTTTTTTGTCTAACAGTTCCTTAGGCAACGGAATGTAAGAAGAACCCACTGGATTATATTTAACCACGTTGATGTAAAAAGCGACAACTTTGTCAAAGATCCAACCCGAGCCTTTTTGTGTATGAGCCTCAACCTGTTCGATTTGTTCTTCGCGTTGCTTAGCAAGTGCATTTTTAACGTCGGCTTTATTTGTTACTACGTCTTGATCACTCTGAAAGGGAAAGGTGCCGTAGTCAATCGTTCCGTCAATTTTTTCCAATCTAAACTGCACTTTAAGATGTGTTTGTAATTTGTAACTCCCGATTTCTTTGAGTTCAGCTAACGCTGTTTTCTCTATCAACTGCTTGTAAAAATGTATTAAATCGTCTTCATAAAAGCGAGGAATCAACTCCCAATTACGAAAATTATCTTTAAAACGCCTTATACGTTTAATGTCTACTTCCTCGAGTTCTTTAGGTTGTGTATAAGCTTTAATCGCATCAATAAAGTCCTGTTTGACGTATCTGTCTTTGTTTGCATAAGGAATATTATGTTTTTGTACCGTTTTCAACAGCTGCCGATATGACTGACGCGGGAGATATCTAAATTGTTTTTGATCTGCCCGTATAGCTTCAATGAGCTCGGGTTTAGTGTGAGATTTACGGGTGATTGCCAGTAATGAGATGTTATACCGCTTGACAAAATCTTCTAAAAACGCCTTCTTTAATCGATTAAAGTTCGTTAGTAGAGGCCGGTGTTGTGGGTTGCTCATGTCTCTATTTATATGTAGATCTCTAAAATTTTCATCATTTTTTCTGACGCCTTGACTTGACATGTTTTTTTGTATATTGTTATTTTTATATATAGGCCATTTATTTAAGGCGGTTGTAAACATAGCGTGTTTTGCTTTGAACAGAGCCATGCTTTAAGTAGAGGCCACGAGTTCAGACCGGAAAAGCAAGGGGAAATCCCTTTTTGTTTGTGAGTGAGTGCTGGTGCAGGCCGGTGCCAGTCACGAGTTGTTTACAGCCGGGGTTAAAAGTTCAAGGTCAGTGAAGTGGAAATCCCCGGCGCTAGTCAAGGGTTGTTTATCCAGCGAGCGAGCGGCGCCGGGGTCAAAAGGGCGTGTGGTCCAGAACTCTCAGTTTCCTACTACTCAAGCTCCGAAAAAAACTATATTAATACTGTAAATATTGTAATTCGTTGATTACACCTACCTTGGAAGTTTTACTGATAGCAGCAAAAATACATTGCCGTGGTCTCCATTGACCAAGTTACAGTAAGTAGTGGAAAGACACTCATCTGCTTTTAGTTGGTCTTTATGTTGTTCAAAACTTGTGAACAATTCATACACCTTGGGGTTGTCTTTTGTGATGACGTCAACAGCCCAGGACTTGTACTTGTATTAGTATTTCTTTCGTTTGATGTATCATATCCCCATTTATGTGGCTCAAGTACAAACATATGTATCGATACAATAAAGAGTACGTGGCTAAAGTGTAAAAATATATAAAATACATCACCATGACACAATATTGCAGTATAAGGTAAATATATACAATTTAAGAAAACCTGAAATATAAAATTTAAGACAGAACTCTTACCGTGAATATAGATGTCAGAGCTCAGCCAACTTAGGTCTTGTATTTACGTGCAAATGTTTTTATCCCCAGTTTTGAATACCAATTGAAGTAAGAGGGCTATTTCTTTTTATTCTGCTTAACTTCCTTTACATGTAATTAGCATTTTGGGCTTTTGGTTTCGTGGGTTTGAGTTGTACCAGGGGGGAACAAAGGTAAGTTATTTCTTAAGCCAAGGAGGTCTTTTGTTTGAATGAATGCTTGTGCTGGGTGTGTGTGCAAGTGGTGGATGCAGTGGTATATAAAAGGACTGCACCATCTTTTATCCAGGGCCACTTGTTATGCTATTCTAGTGATGGTAACGTCGCCATGGGTTCAAGAGCTCTCTTGCATTTGGCTAATTCCATGCCATTTGGAGCAGTTTGGCTCCAGTGGTTATTTTGAAGTCAAGATTCAAAATTGAAAGCCTTCATAGAGAGAGGCCATCTTGTATATGCAGTAGTTTCCAACTACAGTGCTGAACTTTGGGCCGGCGACAGTGACTTTAAGCAACAACAAGGGCCAAAACCAAAAGCCCAAAATCCAAGGCAGGAATTTCCTGGAATTGGTTGTCTAAGGGGTGCAGTGTACCCTCTTCAGGGAAAGCCAAATCTTGACGGGGTTTGTGTATTAAGGAGGAACCACGTGAAGCGGGTCTGAGAGACCACGAAGCGAGACTTGGGAACGACAGGGAACGTAGACAAGCCTGATGAGGGATAGTGGACACCGTTCGTTCAGGATGGACGATTCAGGCAAAGAGTTGCCAAAATAATTAGTGGCTTACTTCATAAATTTGTGTGCCACATATTGCTGCATTGATTATAAATTTTGTTCCCTGCTATTGTATTACATGTATAGATTATTGTACCTGGCTTGTAATTGAGTAATTTACCATGTCTGATATTTTGCCTTGGTGGCAAGCTGCGATTGTTAATATGTCACCTTGGGGAGAGTTGTGGTGATACTGGTAATAGCCCATATAAGATGCTGATATGGTTTAGGAATGATTTCATTTGAGACTAGTGTGGTTGTCTATACTTAATTACATTAATATTGCCGTGTTGAGATATATTTATGTGTTAATAACTGAGTATTTTGCAGTGCCTGGAATCAAGGTTATTAATTCAGGAATTATTGTTGTGGAATATTGGCGGCTGGTTGGAGACCAGGATTGTGAAAGTGCGATCCCTGTTTGGGAAACAATTCAAATATATGTAGTAGGGTCATCTTTCGGAAGCGGAGCATTATTTTAATATAGGAATTGTACAGCTAATAAATCAAATACTCTAGGTGAGAATCAACAGATTTTTCGAATTTTTATCCCTTGACAGTATATATTTAAGACGACATATTTAATTGTGAAAGTGTTGAACTTGGGTCAATTCGGAATAAATTGTAAAAAAACAAAAACAAATTAGTTTGTTTGATGGCCTAACGACTGAGGTCTCACAATAGATAATAGACTATTTGATCAGATGGCTGAAAAAAAAGAGTGGTAGTCGTGTACGTATACTGTACAGTAGGTATGGGGCTGTTCGTTCCGACTGTAATAATCATAACAACGTGCAGATGCAGAAGGTTATTTGTTTACACAATGTCACGTGACAGCAATGATACACTAGAAATGTCATCACGGAATTTATTGACATCCTACATATTTTGGATGAGAAAAAAAGACAAAACATGGACGAAATGTCAATATCCTAATATTATTTATTATGAATTATCAACTTTATAGAAAGCAAATGACAAAATCATACTCGATAGCATAATAACAGGAACAAACGAGATGAACGCTGTGTTTGTTGGTAAACAGACACTGGCCTGTTTTGGGTTTTTGTGTAAATGCTAGTTGTGTGTTTGAAAGATATAGATGATTTGTGGGGTTTTTTTATAAATGAGACCATAGGTGGTGAGGTTTGTGGCATATGTGTGCATGTTTGCTGCATTTCCTGTGTGTACAAAGTCTACGGGGGAAATGAAATATTCGAATTTCAATTAAAAGTCACGTGATGACGTCATCACGACATCTTTCATTTGATAAAATATTTGCTACAGGGTTTTTACTTGTAAATGTGATGGGCATTGAACATCGCTAAGTGACCAAAACAAGGGCCTAAATCTGCGTACACATTCAATGGGGAAAATTAAATATTCGAAATTGAATTAGAAATCACGTGATGACGTTGTCGTGACGTCATTCATTATCTGTAAACCTTCTATTAGGGTCTTTGTTGGCTATCACTTTGTCTACGATCAAACATCGTAAAGTTACCAAAATCGTGGCTTGAAAACATGTACAAAGTCAATTGGCCATAAACTCGTTGGCAGAAAACACTGCTCGTTGAAGTTCATGTCATGTGATTTTCCCTTAACCTGATTATTTTTTACGAAATATTACTTCATATTCGGACTCTTAGGCATATTTTAAGTCAAATAACAAAGCGTAAAGTACCCGATTTCTCTTTGGTTCTTATAGAAAATTTACAAAGACTTACCCGTTCACTCGTGTTAATTAGAAAAATGTGTGCAAAAAATATGAGGAAAAACATAATATTCAATAATCAATATAAAATAAGGTTATTACGTCATCATGACGTCAGTCCTTTCCAATAAATCCTGCATCAGGATCTTTGTTTGCTATCACTTTGGCAATGATGAAACATCTACAAGTTACCAAAATTGTCGCTGGAAAACGTGTACAAAGTCAATGCGTCATACACTCGTTTGCAGAAACACTGCTCCTTTAAGTTCATGTCATGTGATTTGCACTTAAACTGAACAATTTTTATGAAATATTACTTCGTATTCAGACTCAGCCATATTTTAAATCAAATAACAGCGCGTAAAGTACCCGATTTCTCTTTCGTTCTTATTGTAATCTTGCGCCGAAGTAAAGGACTACCCGTTCACTCATGTTAATTAGAAAAACGTGTCCAAAACCTATGGGGGAAAAATATTTAAAAATCAATATAAAATAAGATGCTGACGTCATCATGACATCAGTCCTTTGTAATAAATCTTGCATAGGGTCTTTGTGGACTATCACTTTATGAACGATCAAACATTGCAAAGTGTCAAAAATTTTGGCTCAATAACGTGTACAAAGTCAACGGCTAGAAACACGTGTGCAGGAAAACTGCTCCTTTAATTTTATGTCACGCGATTTTTGTCTGAACTGGAATAAAATTATGAAATATCATATTGTGGCGGTCGGGTCTGACGATGCCCGGGGTTGCCCTCGGCCCACCCGACGAGCGGCAGTGGAGTAGGCCAGGGGTGCAGGTCCGTTCTGCGGCAGTCTACCGCCAGGCGGTCGCAGACGACTTCTAGTCACTTCCTCGGTACTGCAGGATCGGGCAATGGCAAGGGGAAGGGGCAACCTCGGGGGATGGACCTTCTAAATCAACACACTGACTTGGTCATGTACCATATAAGTAGGACCTGGGTTATTCAGCTCTGGTCGCCTCGACAGGCGAAAACGTCGCCTTAACAGGGGCTCAACTTATAATCACCTCCGATTATGTTTGCATACCTTGTAAAATAAATCCATATAATTACGAGACGGGTATTGCCTTTATTGGGTCGCCTAATAAGGTTTAAAGATCGGGTGATTGGCTGGAAAAATCTTCAACGTAGAACAGGACTTCTGACGGGTACTAATAACTCATAGGAAACTGACTCGTACTGACGGGATTGACTGGTAACTGACTCAGGACTGACGAGAAACTCACCGGGAACTGACTGGAACACTCACTCTGGACTGACGTGGAACACGTACGGGACTGACTTCTGAAACACGGGACTGACGTGGAACACGCGACCGACTTGAAACACGCAACTGACAAGACCCACTTTCCCGCCACCGCACGCGGTTTTTATAGCTGTGCGGCCCGGGCAACATTAGCATAAATTAGATAAATAGAGGGCGTCCTAACGCCTTACCATAATTTCGCCACATTGCCTTGCCCTAAGACTGGTCAGTCGCTTGACCAGAACATCCGAAAATAAGGCGAAATTATACATGGACTATTAACTCCATTAATTAATTATTAATTACAGGTCCCCTAAAGTTTGTCACTTAAACCTTCAAACATTTAGCTCCTATACAGGGGCCTTATAGTTAACTACTGTAACTTTAAAATTTTGAAACTTTTTTCTAAACCTCCTGAACAGGCATCGTAACCTTCACGTCCTTATACATCATGAATGTCTTCCTACATAAGATGCATCGTTGCTTTTATGTTTTTATACATCATAAACTTCTTCTTACACAAGATGGATCGTCACCTTCACGTTCTTTATAAATCATAAACGTCTTACATAGGAGGCCGCAACTATCAACTGTTAAACTTTAACAATAAACTATAAGCCTTGAAAAACCATAAAACGCGAATACCTAAACTTTGTTTATATAACTTCTGGCTTTACAAACAAACTACGCCTTAACAGGTGAAAATTATCTCCTGCAACTATGTACAAAGTCCTTACGTAGCTGCAGTCTCGGCAGTCATCCCAGTTAGGAAGTTAACATCAAAGACACGAGTTGTCTTGTCCTTGCTGACCTTGGTGTTGTCCTGGTACACGGATCTTGAAGACGTTTCGGTTATCTTGGTGACTTTTCCCATCATCGCTGCTTCCAGATCTTCCTTGGCCAGAGGAGGTCCTGCCTCGAGATCTCCTGACTCGTCTCGAGTAAGGCGACAAATTATACCGCCTTGTGGCTTCGTCGGGGTAGAATTTCTTCACCTTGATAGGCCTCAGGTAGACTACCTCGTACTCTCGTTGAATCTCGCCGCAAATAGCGTTCCCCCCATCAGAGTATACGTTGGTCTCTCTCGTCTCCCGCACTCTTACCACCTGTCCGGGAAGGAGCTTCTCTGGCAGTAATGGCTGAGGCCACTCGGGGACTGGTTTTGCTGCTGGTCCCTTTTCGTCTAGTTGTCCTTGGACCGCATCACAACTCTTTCCACGAAGCATCTCCAACATACCCCTTGGTTTTCCAGTAGCGGGCGCCTGTGTTGGTGTCGTGTCAGCTGGGGCCTCCTCTGCAGGCTCCTGGTCCCACAACATCGGAGTTGGGGAGAGATTTATTGTAGCTCTTTCCTCTGTTTCTTCCAGGCTGCCCACTTTTTCCCGTTCGGCTGTGTGTAGTTCCACTTCTTCTGCCACTCTTTGTACATCGTCAGCTAGCTCGGTTTCTTGTACCGCTGCCTTCCCCTGTGAGGGCTCACCCGCTGACTTGGACTTGGCTACCACTCTCCGTCTTTTCTTCTCAGGGGAGGCATCTGCCGAGAGGTCCAAAGGCTCTTCATTAGGAGCTCGAGACAACGTACAGGGTGCTCGTCTCGCCTCTCGTACTTGCTTGTTTCGGTACTCTGCTTCTTCCGTCTCTCGACTTCGTTTCTTGTCTGCCTTCTTTTCCCTATCCTCGTTGGGTTTGGACTTCCCAGATTCCCTCTTCCCCTTGTCAGGCGCACTGCCGCTACCAACACGTGGCGATCTCAACTTCTCTGACTTCCTCCCCTCACCATCTCTGCTGCCCAGTTGGTTACGCTCATGTTCCTCGTAAGTCTCTCCTGGTATTCGGTCGACCTCGTGGACGTTGTTAGGATGGCAGTCGCGGTAATGGGCTCTGAGGTTGTCTCTTCGGCTATTCTTGTGCGCACACCTCAAACACCAGAAGTGAAGTCCAGGCCCGTGTTCGTTGACCATGTGGCGCTCGTAGCTCCTACGATGCAGGAAAACATGGCACTGGGGACACTCCACCCGCCCCTTTTCTGGTGCGTCACGCTTCTCCATCATCTCCTTGTTGGCCCCTGCAAGTACAACACAAGAGGGTTGGGTTACTCTATCTACTGCTACTGCTACTTGTATCACTGGTCCCTACTCTAAGTTGGCCGGCACGAAGCTGGTCACCGCCCCCCTAGCTAGGCGTCACACTTGTTAAAAATAACGCTGCGGCACTCTCCGCTGCCTCACAGGATTTCTTCTTGGTAGTGGTGGCGTCTGAACGCCATGAGCCCCAGGCGTCTTCTTTGTCGGGGGTTCGCCTTGTTCTTCCTGGTCACCTACACCTCCTTGCGGCACTCTCCGCTGCCTCACAGGGGTTCTTCTTGGTAGTGGTGGCGTCTGAACGCCATGAGCCCCAGGCGTCTTCTTTGTCGGTGGCTCGTCTCGTTCCTCCTGGTCATGTACATCTCCTGCCACCTCGTGCTCTTCTGGCTGTTCCACGGACAGGGACTCTGGGGACAAGGAATTGGCTTCAAACTCCTCTGTAACAGAGTTATCTAATTCGGCCATCACTGGTGTATCCTGTATTCTATCTCCCCCATGGGTAACCTTCCCAGGCTCCCGCGCGCCCCATTGTGTGACTGGTTCTCCACGGTAAGGCTTCAGGCGATCGTAGTGAACCACCTTCATCTTCGCCCGGGGTGTCTTCTGGATTCTGTAGATCACATCGGACAGCTTGCGGATAATCCGGTATGGCCCTTGCCATTTTCGCTGCAGCTTGGGTGACAACCCTTTGGTTTTAGCCGGGTTATATAGCCAAACAAACTGTCCTTCTGATAGGCTGTCCCCCGCAGTCCGTCGATCATAGTTCTTCTTTTGGCGCTGGGCACTTCGCTTGAGGCAAGACCTTGCTCTGTCTTGTGCAGCTCTCATGTTCTCCCTCAGCGCCAGTGCATAATCAGATGTCACTTCACTTGAACCATGGTCATCCTAGATAGGCGCTCCGGTCATCAGGTCGATCGGAAGGGACACCTCTCGGCCCAACATAAGCATGTTAGGGCTTTCACTGGTCGACTCCTGTGGCGTCGCTCGGTAAGCGAAGGTGGCAAAGGGAAGTTTAGTGTCCCAATCTCGCTGATGCTTGCGGGGCTCAATCATCACCGATACCATTGTGAGGAGGGTGCGATTAAACCTCTCGATCATCCCATCCGACTTGGGATTGTAGGGTGTTGTGCGCGTCTTCTCGATCCCAAGGACCGTGCACATCTCTGAGAACACCTGAGATTCAAAATTCCTCCCTTGGTCGGAATGTAGACTGGCAGGGACACCAAAACGGCATACGAATTCGCTCACCAACTTCTCAGCCACAGTCGTTGCTTTCTCATCTGGAACGGGGTAGGCCTCGACCCACTTACTGAAGTAGTCACCGGCCACTAGTATTTACCTGTTTCCTCTTTCAGTTAGTGGAAGGGGTCCGACCATGTCTACAGCGATTCGTTCCATAGGTGCGCCTACAGTAAATTGTTGGAGGGGTGCTCTTCTGTGCCTCGCAGGCGACTTCTTGCTGGCACAGACGTCGCATTGCCTTACCACAGACCTCACATCTGCACCCATACCCGCCCAGTAGAATCGCTGACGCACCTTCGCCATTGTCTTCTTGAGCCCAAGATGGCCGCTCGACTTTCCTCCGTGTAGTTCCTGAATCATCACCTTCCGTTTGGAGATTGGAATCACCAGCCTCCAACTTGTTCGACGACCATCATCTGACTCCCATCGCCTATACAGGACGTCATCCCTGATCTGTAGTTGGTCCCAAATCAGCCAATAGGCCTTTACTGCACTGGGCTGCGGAGAAATGTCGTCCCGGCAAGGCCTGCTCTTTGACTTTTCCATTTCTTGCAACACCCACCGGATGGACGGATCTTCCATTTGAGCATCCCTCCACTGCTGTCTGGTGATGGTTGGCTCTATCGTGACCACTCTTACCCCTGACTTTTCCTTGATTTCTTGGCTCTGAGGATCCGCTACGTCCCCCTCTTCCGAAGGTGCCTCCTCTCTCCCACACTGTTTACAGGGCTTCCTTGATAGGCCGTCGGCGTTGCCGTGCGATCGGCCTGCTCGATGAATTATTAGGACTTCATACTCGCTTATTACCTGAAGCCATCTCGCGAGTTGCCCCTGGGGATCACGAAAATTCATGAGCCACTTCAACGCGCCGTGATCAGTTCTGACGGTGACTTTACGCCCGTAGATGTACTGTCGAAACTTCTTTAGAAACACCACAATTGCTAGAAGTTCCCTACGGGTAACGCAATAGTTGCGTTCTGGTTTGCTCAGAGCCCTGCTGGCATAAGCCACTACTCTCTCTTGCCCATCTATTGTCTGCGACAGCACCCCACCAATTCCTACTCCACTTGCATCGGTGTCTAAGATGTAGTCTGCAGTTGGCTCTGGATAAGTCAAAATTGGCGCCTCCTGTAATCGCCGTTTCAGTTCTTGAAAAGCACCCTCGGCCTCGTCGCTCCATTCAAATTTCCGAGCCTTCTCCGTAAGGCGATGCAGTGGGCGAGCCACATCGGCGAAACCCCTGATGAAACGCCGATAATAGGACACTAATCCCAGGAAGCTTTGAACCTCCCGCACATTGGTAGGTGCAGGCCACTCACGAACGGCTTCCACCTTTTCAGGATCCGTTGCTACTCCGTCTCCAGATACTACGTGCCCTAAGTAAAGCACGCTCTCCTTGAACAGTTCACACTTCTTTGGCTTAAGTTTAAGCCCTGCCTCACGAAGGCGAACGAACACCGCCTCCAGGCGAGAGAGCTCTTCCTCCACAGTATGTGCAAAGACTATGACGTCGTCAAGGTATACCAACAACGTTTCCCAGTGGAGACCCTCAAGTACCCGTTCCATTAACCTTTCGAAAGTGGAGGGGGCATTGCAAAGCCCGAAGGGCATTACCCGCCAGGAGTATAGCCCCCCTCTCACTACGAAGGCAGATTTCTGTTTGGCCTCCTGGTCCAATTCCACTTGCCAGTATCCTGATGCCAGGTCCAAAGTGGAAAACCACTTGGACCCAGCAAGCGAGTCTACGGAGTCGTCAATACGAGGGATTGGATAGGAGTCCTTGATGGTTATGGCATTCAGGCGACGGTAGTCAACGCAGAATCTTCTAGTTCCGTCTTTTTTCTTCACTAGGACCACGCTGGAAGCCCACGGACTGTCACTTGGTTCTATGATGCCCTCCTGCAGCATCGCCTGCACCTGGCGTTGGATTTCCTGCTGCTCCTGTGTAGGATACCGCCTTGGTCGCTCTCGTATAGGTGGTGCATTGCCGGTATTTATCCCATGGCGGATCAGACTTGTGCGGCCAAGATCGGCTTCTCCAGATGAAAAAACGTCATGGAAATTCCGAAGTAATGCCGCTATCTTGTCGTGGTACTTCTGGTAGACACCGTTCTTACTTCTTTCGTACAAATCGGCTAAGTGTTCGGGAACTTCAACGCAGTCTTCAGCCTTTTGCGAAGTCCTTAGGCGTTCTTCAACATCACCTTCGCCTACAGAGGTGAGATGTCCCGCAGTTGTTCCCCTCTTCACTACACATAATCGCTTGCCAGGATTAAACACTCGGATTGGCACTATTTCTTCATCCAACCTTACCAGTAGGCGCGCCATCATGATTCCCCTTGCGGAAATCTCGCCCCTATCAGCGGGCTCCATTATGCCTAACCCTGCTGCCTGCGTCTTTCCCGCAAGACGCCCCGGTACTATCGCTTCATGCCCTGCCGGTACCTCGGTGGTCTCTTCTACCACCACTCTTGCACAGATATTTCCCCCCTGGATGTCTGTACACTTCACCTTCTCGCCGTTGAGAGTCAGCTCTAGGGTCTTGAAGTTTAGGCTCCCCTGGGTGGCGAGCAGAAAATCCATCCCCAGGATTCCTTCCAGACTCCCAATGTTGCCGAATACCACATTAACTGCGTACGTACTCCTTCCAACCTTTATGTCTACGCAGCCGCCCCCTAAGGTCTGCAGGAGACTTCCATCTGCCGTCCTGACATTGGCTCCTAATCCCGTCAACTTTGGTCTTTGCTCAGCCGGAATCTCATTGAAAAGTGTCGAGGAGAGTAATGTGTCTGTTGCTGCGCACGTGTCTATCAGTAAATTTGTCTGTTTTCCCCTTACCGTTGCTGTCACAAACAATCCATTCTTAGGCTCTGAAACTCTTGGGGATACAAATGATTTTCCCTCAACACTGGGCCCATTAGTTTCTCTCTTGGCTCGCTGCTCCTTGGCCCATGGAGTCCTCCAGCCGCCTCTCGGGCCCCAGAGTCGGCTGCTGCTCGTTTTCCAACAGTTTTCTCCTTTTCACTGGTGGTCGGTCGCAGTTTCGAGCGTAATGTCCCTTACGCTAGCAGTTGTAACAGGTCACATCAGCAAGGCTAATTTCCTTCTTCCAAGCACCTGCGTAGGCGTCGTCGCGTTTACCTGTCTTCGCCATCCAGCTCTTTATTTCTTCATGGCTCTTTAGAATGTCATTCTCAATCCGCCGATATTTTTCATTCATCTCCTTCCTCATCTCCTCTAAGGCTGCCTCGGTGTCGCTTCCCAAGACTCTGGCAAATTTAGGAAACTTGCCCCCTCGTTGTTCTTCTATCCTCTGGAAGCTCTCGGTCGCTAACGCAGCTCTAACTGCCTCGTCAAGGGTAGTAGGCCGGGCGCGAAAAATGCCCTCTCGAATGGCCTGACTCTCGATGGCATCGGAGAAATGCCCTCTTGCAAGGCGATCTCGCCCGTCTTCGGTTAGCTCAGGATACGCCAAGCTTGATAGCTCCCTTATAGCCTGTCCTAGCTCTTGAAGAGTCTCTTTGGGACCTTGTCGCCTATGGCGTAGCTCCATGAGATGGTTCTCCGCCAAACGTCCAGGCCCGAACCTCTTCTCCAGACGGTCGATCAGTTCGTCGTACGTTGGATGACACCCAGCACCCGCAGCTTTGCCGAGCACCTTCAGTGCGGCCCCCTGGAGGCTTGCCGCCAAGAACACCTCGGCTTGTTTCTCTGTCCATCCATTGGCTGACCTGCACGCCTCGAAATGTTGCTTGTAGTCTCTCCAGGGACTTTTGCCATTATACCGGTCAGGTATAATGTTGGGCCGCCTTGTAGTAATCTCCGCCTTTGCTTCTACTTTTGGCGAGGGCGCACCCCAATCTTCCACTTTTGTCGCCTTGGGAGGCTCTTCCGCTCCCTTGCTTTGCTCACAGCACTTCTTGGAGCCTAGTTGTCTTACTGACGGGGAATTCTCATCTTCCAAATCTTCTCTCATCGTCGAGCTTGCTTGTTCCGCCCCATGTGCTGGTAGTTGGAGCCGAGCCGAGGTGCTAGTCCTTGGTTTAGGATTTGGCTTCACTCCGGCTGGTTGAATTGGTGTAAGAAAATCTGACCCGCCAAGGCCAGAGTCCTTCCGGCTGCTGCTTTCTTGGCGCAACCTAAGTAGGCGCAGCTCAGCTTCCAACAGCTGAATTTTCTTAGTAACCTCAATATCTGACAGGCTTGTGTATTCACTCCTGTCTTGAACTCGTTGGTGGACTGTTTCCGGAGTTGCCACCTCCGCCTCAAAATCTATCAGAAGATTTCTTTCCATATCGCCTAAATAGGTGATTCCTCCCAGATAGGTGTAGTTGGGTCTATGTACTCGTGCCTAGGTGTAGTTGGGTCTATGTACTCGTGCCTAGAAGTTAACTGCGGCGCCTATCCCACTTCTGACACCATTTGTGGCGGTCGGGTCTGACGATGCCCGGGCTTGCCCTCGGCCCACCCGACGAGCGGCAGTGGAGTAGGCCAGGGGTGCAGGTCCGTTCTGCGGCAGTCTACCGCCAGGCGGTCGCAGACGACTTCTAGTCACTTCCTCGGTACTGCAGGATCGGGCGATGGCACGGGGAAGGGGCAACCTCGGGGGATGGACCTTCTAAATCAACACACTGACTTGGTCATGTACCATATAAGTAGGACCTGGTTTATTCAGCTCTGGTCGCCTCGACAGGCGAAAACGTCGCCTTAACAGGGGCTCAACTTATAATCACCTCCGATTATGTTTGCATACCTTGTAAAATAAATCCATATAATTACGAGACGGGTATTGCCTTTATTGGCTCGCCTAATAAGGTTTAAAGATCAGGTGATTGGCTGGAAAAATCTTCAACGTAGAACAGGACTTCTGACGGGTACTAATAACTCACAGGAAACTGACTCGTACTGACGGGATTGACTGGTAACTGACTCAGGACTGACGAGAAACTCACCGGGAACTGACTGGAACACTCACTCTGGACTGACGTGGAACACGTACGGGACTGACTTCTGAAACACGGGACTGACGTGGAACACGCGACCGACTTGAAACACGCAACTGACAAGACCCACTTTCCCGCCACCACACGCGGTTTTTATAGCTGTGCGGCCCGGGCAACATTAGTATAAATTAGATAAATAGAGGGCGTCCTAACGCCTTACCATAATTTCGCCACAATATGATAATCTGAGTCTTGGGTATAGTTGCAATCGAACGGAATGGAAAATTTAGTCCGATTTCTCTTTCGTTCTGGTAGTCGGTCGAAGTTGAGGACTGCTCACACATGATCGACAAAAATCCAAGCTCAGGTAGTCTAAAGGGTGCAGAGTCTCAATTCAAGGAACGAGGCGCACAAAAAGTACCCCCCAGAAATTGTTTCGAAAAGAGGAGTCTGTTTGGGCCAAGAAATGATGGGATTGTGTCAGTATGGCCCAGGATCGTCTCTGTAGTTTCAGGGGCACCCATCTGGGGGCAAAGCAGACAAAAATGGGATTGAAAATTAGTCAGAAGAGCCTGAGGAAGGTGAGGGATGTCATTTGAAAAATGGCCGCTGGGAGGGCTTGGCAACATTCACTTTTGGGGGGCCGAGTTTGTTTTGGGCGGATAATTAACAAATTCATTGGTTAACCTACTAAAAATTGAAAATCAAATGAAATCTGAAGGACCAAACAACACATTGTTTTTTGTTTGAGAGGCCTAAGGGACTTCAGTTGCCTGCCATGGGGCTCCAAACTTGGTTGATTTTACACTATTTCAATAGAGCTTGAATTGGTTCAGTGCACCCTTAACGTTCTTGTGCAACAACGCCATCTATGGTTCAATATAGGACAGTAAGTTGAAAATTGTGGGCCCACCCCGGCAGGTGTAACCGTAATTCTGCAATAGCGCCCTCATAGCCCGATATAGGACAGTCTGAAAACTCCGTGCAATCTGTGAATAAAGTCTATAGGAAAAATTAATTTATCCCACACGCGCACTAAGACTTGTTAATTTGTTGATTGGGGACTTCATGACTCGTCGGGGGAATGAATGAGTAATGACGCATCTCAGTATTTATGTTGAAATCACTACCTCGCTGGATTTACGTGTACATACATGTCGCTGTTTGTTGACTTACGATGTGGCTATTGGTTCCAACGTTGTATAGTTCTACTGCAGACGTTGTGATTTGTCATAAGTGCAGTGCGATGGGATAGCACATTTATCTTGTAGTTTGATTGGCTTAGATACATCACTGACAGATGTAGACCTTAAGGAAAAACGTGTCTGGACATGTTCTAATTCCTAGGTGCACTTCATTCGCGCATGTCAGGTGGAAGGGTGTGTACACCACAAAATGCAAAATAATTGTGCTCTTCTGTAAAATCATAACAGACATTGTTACTGATCTTAGGGTGGGTAGCCGTGTTAGTCTATCCAAAACAATAATTATTGAGAGTTTAAGTAGCGCCTAAAGACTAACTGAGTAGACTAACCTCATCAGATGTGGTGAAGTAACATATCATCAACACAGGTATATAATATGGCAGTGAAGTACTCATGCATGTCCAAACAAAGGTTCATAGTCATCACGGGGGGTAGTGGGACATGAAATCACGATCTCTATTAAGTCCAGAGTCAATGCAGTCCAGTCTGTGGATTATCTTTTGTTCCTCTAATTCCTTTTCCATTCTGGTTTCAAAGTTCGTATGTCTGAGTACAGCCACCATCGAGTCAGTGACAGAGTGGCCGGAGAGATTAAGGTGTTGGGATACTGGATTTTCTACATCCTGGTGTCGAATGTTAAATTTGTGGCCATTAATCCGTTGCCGTAGTGACTGACCAGTTTGACCAATGTACAGAGCTCTGGGGCATTGTTGACAACTTATAGCAAACACCACATTGGATGATTTGCAGGTGTGATCCCTTGATAACAAAGGTGGCATTGTTGGGGCCAGTTATATGAGTGCTGGTGTTTATGTGGCAACAACGCTGGCATCTTAGGTTCTGCACGGCGACGTTCCATTGTTAACAGGGGGTGAGGCTACTCTTGACGAGATGGGCGCGGAGATTAGGGGATTGCCTGTTCCTTGTAGATCTGTCTTAATTTATCGTCTTCTTGTAGAATGGGTGTTGAGCCTGCTTATGATTTCCTGGAATGGTTTCAGTGGGGGGGGCTATAGGTGACGACAAGGGGTGTTCTACCTCCATGGTCACGTGCTTTGTACTGCAGGAGCTCCTTTACTGATGTAAAGTATACCGTTTTGTGATGGTGAAACTCAACCCCTCTTCAATGCTACTTTCTATTGGTTGCAAATTTCTCTGCCAATTCTCCCAAAAAGTGTCTCTGTGAATCTGTTAAATGATAAAATACATAGTTCCCACAAATAACACATTAAATGAATTTAAAACAATGTGCAATATGACACGTATACTTAAATGACAGATTGGCAGCGCGATGTAATGAAGTGACAGTGGGAAACCTCTACAGGTTTCAAATGTGTACACGCATAATTCGTCGTATTTTGTCGAAATGGTAAGCTGGTAACTGATTATTATTTATTGCACAAGTTGTGACTGGTTGAGAACTACTAAGCTCTATGTATGCCAGATGTCACATCAAATCAATTACCGGTGAGGTTTATACGCCATTATAAATAATCATAAATAAACCAGCGCCATAAAAACCATTCATGAGCCGGATAAAGGAGGAATAGCGACTTGTTTTGTCCTAGATCTATAGCAGAACCGGGGAATAACTCGACGTTTCGAACAGTGTACTCTGTCCGTCTTCAGGAGACTGAAGTGATAACCGCAGTCTCCTGAAGACTGCGTATCTTAGACATTACAAACTCCGTTGGTGTATAATCTGACATGTAAGATACAGATAGGTTCGAGGACCACAGGAAAGTGGACATGACTGAAACGAGAGAAGAACGTGATGCCATAACTACAGAGATGTATACTGTTGTAATCAGTCACTTAATTTCGCTGTATGTACATTGTATAAAAATCCACCCTTTCCCCGACCTTAACATGTAGCGTACATCGAGTTGACGAAAAACACCATTTTGGTCTCCCAATGTGTTTTCTTTTGTACGGCTTTCAAAAGACACAAATGAATTATTTTCTTCAAACTAATAATTAAAACATCCCAGTCTGTTTTTATAATTTCAAATTAAATAATTTTAAAAATAATTTGCAAACATTTATGCAATTTTTTATTTCAAAATTACAATGGTTTTATCTGTTCTAAAATACAAACTACTCTTGTTTTTAATTTTACCGTACATGTACTAAAATATCTTTAGTGTTGTTAATATAGGCGTTTGATTTTACAGATTAACCCTAACACTCCTCAGTCCTCCAACAGGTGAACGATTGAGGAGGGTTAGGGTTAAGAAAGAAAAAAAATCTGTGAAGAGTTTTTTAAATTAAAATTAAAAGCAATAAACTTGCCAAACAATTTTATACAGAATTTAAATGTACAGAATTATTTTATTTCTAAACGATAAAATACATGCAATTTCGAAAAAGGTCCCAATTGTACTATTGATAATAATGATTAATAATTTCATGTTTTAAACTGTGTTTTACCGTTTTTCACATACAGATTAATTTCAGCTTTGCACGTTGATCTGTCCACCGTCGATCATTGAACTCGTTTTTCAAGAAATCAACAATTTACTGCAATATACTTTAAATACCTCCTGCTTTGATCCCATCATTATATTCGTGTGCATGTATCCAACGTTACCATTTTTGCTTTGCAGTGCAGTGCCTTGCGCCTGGGCATAGTGTCAGGCTAAGCGTGGTCGAATTTATATTACTCCTTTATTTTACACTTCAAATAGAATTAAATTTGACATCCACTCTGTACATGATTGTTGTACGCAACAAACAATACGCAAGTCATGAAAAGAATACATTAAAATTAAAACCAAGTTCAAAACCGATTCTGTTTTGCCAAAAATGAACGTGTGACCGACAGCATAATCTACAAGGTCGTGTCACTTAGAAACGCCGAAAGAATTCGAAAAAACCCACATGTGATTGCGATAAAATGTAACGATTTCCTAGTGTCCTTTCCTTTCAGTGAAAGTTTCACCTGACACGTTGAATATCACTGTACATGTACGAAGGCCCTATCAAGCTATTCAATGCGTGCATGTCTTGACACAGAGACATGAAATGTCTTGAGCTCAGCACTCCAAGTCTTGAGCTCTATAGCGGAAGAACCCAATTTTAAATAGCAACCATGTTTTCATGCAAGTGCACAGTGCGTATAACTCGGTCTGAAGTTGGTCATGGACCCATCTGTTGGGGTGAGACTATTGGGGCAAAGATTTCAAAGTTACAAAGAGCAGGTCCAGCCGGATGTTAAATCAATTAAGATTGCAGTTTTGTTTTCCGAAAGAGCAGTTTTTAGTATAATACCAAAGGCAGCAAGTACAAGCAATGTTGTCATTTTTCAAGAGATGAAATAGTGTCAAAAGGACCGCAGGCCATAAATTAAGATATACATGTACACGTAATTAATCAACATTTAGTTTTGTGTCCGATTTCCAATTTTCCTATCCAGAATGTAATAGTTTTCGCGGTACGTAGTCAGTGGAAGCCCGCAAGACCAGCTTGACAATTCAAGCACCGTTTTTGCAGCATAGTGTAGCCATCTTGGTTGTCTATTAACACGGGAGACATCACCAAGGCCATTAATTACATGTACGCTTCCACAGTGAGACCTAATTGCTTATACTTGTATCTTTAAAAAATAGCCAAATATTAAACAAGGAATTGTAGCACATTAAAAGATAAGAATATCGGCTGCTGGTTACTGAAAACACGTTCATCATAAAGAAATGTTGAGATGACAAATTATTTTGCAGCTGAAATCGAGCATTTTGTGATCTTTACATCCCAACGTAAGCTAAGTCAAACTCATTTTACTTATAGATGCGTCAATTTTCTCACCGTGTTTCTACTGACGAGACACATTTTTGAATCACCTACTGCGACTACACTCAGCTCGACACTATGACACAACATACTGATTACCCTATGCCAGAGTGTGAGAAAAACTTTACCTTGTGAACTCTGATCCAATTCTCGCCAGATTCCTCACGGCACAATGTATAGATAACAGGGCCACTCCCTCCACTTGCTCCTTCGCAACTCTGCTCAATCTTGTTTATCAAAGCAAATCTTATTATTCCACGTCCAAATGGTCCTGAACACCTGTAATGCACTCACAAAATCAAGGTACAATTATACGTTATTGCACTGCAAATGATTGGACGGGTCGGAACTTGACGTTACTATCGTGTGTCATGTCTAGGTGTTGCTTGCCTTGTCTGACTGGAAGAATAGAATCATAGCATTTTTATAATGACGTTTCCAGAGTACTTGTACATCGACACGTTGTGACCACGGATTATATTTGTTCCCTTCTCTACACCGGTATAAATCAGCGCTAGACAGACCGAGATGTATCACAAGTTCTAACCACGGTTCACATCCAAGTCCCGCTTCGTCGCGGTCGTGTTCCTTCACGAGATTTGCAGCGAGTTTACAAAGCTGCAACTCTGCTACTTGTGCGGCCAAGTCATTTAATCGCGAAACACGGCGATGTTGTGTTTCAATTGGTTCGACTAAAGGAGGCGTTTCTGATCGCATACGTTTTCTGGGAGACATTCTGCTGTTGCTGTTTTTCAAGAAAATATCTAGTTTATAGGGATAATTTCCCCGACTCAAAAAATAGTACTACACGAACAAGACCATCCACGACGTATGCCTCTAATTTCAGCACACAGAAGACCACCCACGCTCCAAGGGCGCCTCTTGTCATTATCGTATACCCAGCAAAAAATTAGACCGAGGGGTACCCCCCCCAACATGTCCAATCCCTATACACATTCCAGACTATTGTTACTTAACACATCCCCCCCAAAGATGTCTGAAAGGAATTCCCCAGATTCCTGCGAGACAATGACCAACACAAAGCAGGGGGGTTCTCTCCGTCTCATACCTTGCTGCATATGTATTTATTATCGGCTCCAACTTACTTCCAAGACGTACAAATATAAGAAGTATCTGGATCCCACGGTGGGCGGACAGCCCTTGTTTAGGAATTATCCCTCACAACCCGGCGGCACGTACGGTCCTTTGTTTAGGGATTATCGCTTCCTACTTCCTAAATACTTTTGGACCTCCCTGTAGGCTAGTCTGTATTTTTCCATGACGTCACACCTTCGACCCATCCACTATTTTTATCATAAGCAAGGTCCAATTGTGCCCAAATTTTTTACCCCGATGTATGTTTTATTCCCATTTTATCCCATACGCCAGGATCAACCTGTGCCAGACTGTCTGACGTTATGCCAATCCCGCACCAAAGGTCAATCTGTGCCAGACTTTTTCACCCTACATCTCATTCCTATTCATATCAATATCATCTTATTATTATACTTATGCATATTAATGTCACCATCTCCAAAGGTCAAATTGTGCTGCATTTCAAGGTCAAAGTGCGCTCAACTGACCCCCCCACTACTTTTGTCCCTTTTGATGTTCCATGCAATGCAATCTGCTCTGGGCACCACGTGCTCTTCATTTTGCCAGGTCCTGCCACTGCGCGGCTTGCCACAGACACATATTGAACGTCCATGCAAACAGTAACTAATCCACAGTACGCGAGAGGGATTTATCTGTGTGAAGAAGTACACATTGAAGTCAACTTCATGCAGTTGACTTCAATGTTTTTGGCTATTGTCTAATGAAAAATTCATGCTTAAATCTGTTACGGTTGACTTTTTACCGGATTTTGAAGAATAAAAGAACTTTTTATCATAACTTCAATTTTCAGGCAATTTGGACAAACTTCACCACAGATATCTACTCAAAATTCATTTTGAGCAAAATTGCAAAAAGCCAAGAACAAAAAGAATGCCTTTTTCACTAATTGCGAAAAAGCCAAAAATGAAAAAAAAAGAATGTCTCTTTCGCAAAATTGCGAAAAAGACCCCAAAACATTGAGATCAGAAGTAATGCCTTTTTCGTAAAAGGCGAAAAAGCCAATTACACGCCGAATCACCTACAGAGGAATCACCTGAATAGGATACCATTTTGATTAATATATACGGAACTAATCAGAGAATCCAGCATTGTTGCCCTTAGTGTAGAGTTTCCCCTAAAGGCCAAACATATAGGTAAAAGCCCCATCGCCATTCTGCATAGTAGCGATCCGCTAGTGATACCAGATAGCTTTGGCGCCAGGCGGAAGCCTGCGTCCAAACGGACCTGTACCCCAGGTCACCTCTCGCTTATCTTCAGCCGCTCGTTGGGTCGGCCGAAGGTAAGCCCGAGGCTCCGTCGACGGAGACCACTGCGCTTGAAAGAAAAGTTCGTCCAGACCAAGTGAGGTGCAGAGCAGAATATTCCGGAAGAGACAGTTTGTGGGGAGCAACAAGTCCCGTATTTGCGATGGTCATCACGCCCTTGCCGTTTCGTCTCGAGCCCGGTCATTCTTATTGGACGTGGTGTTCGTCCCCTTTGCAGCTCATTTTTTGGCACCGTCAAGGACTGAACTGTTTTTCGCCATTCTTTACTATCGTGCCTTGTTTATAAAAGATTTTTTTTAATTCCTTACCCTTAACATTATAAACTAGTTCCAATCCAAATCTTCTTTGTTATTCTTATTTTCCACATGCTAAGTGTAATATTCTCATTAAATCATAACTGTTTATTTGTTCCTGATATCGGTGTGATCTTATTTGATCTCTTTGTTGCATCAAGCATTCAAGCTTTGAAACAATTACTTTTCTTAAATTTTTTCGGATCATAACAATATTGAATAAATATTTTTCAGGTAAAGGAATATATATTTATTTACCATTTTTAGTGAGGTAAGTGAGTGGAGGTAATAATCATTTACTAGAATTCATAAATTTTATAGAACTTCTTATTTTTGTGGGATTTTCTGAGATTCTTTAAAATAGGTTTTCCTGCCCACCCTTTTAAAATTGGCGCTCCATTTAACGTCAGGCTCATTCAATTTAGCGCGAAATTGATTGACGATCCAGATCAACATTCAGTCAGCCAAAATAATCATTCAGTTTAACTCCATGAGCACGCGATTGCAAATTCCTGTTAAACAGCAAAGTTTGAGTCGCTATTCAGTTTAGAAAACCCTCAGAACAGAAGTCAAATTCGGTCACTCTGTGGTACTCGTAATAGGCATGCAATTTCGTGAATAGGCAAGCATTTCTGACATCTGTGCAATGTTTTTCATCGAAGTCTAATTTACAAGTTTGAAATGTTTTATGCTTGACTAATTATTCAAATTCCATCATGAAGAAGAGGGGTTTCACTTGCAGAAAAAAATATCTCTCAGTACACAAATATCACCTTGATGGGAGAACCTCTTGTATATAATGTACGTATTTATTTCTGCTTAAAACGAGAAAACAAATGATCAGATTCTTCTTTTCTGGTTAAATGATTGTTAAAACAATGGCCAAATACTCAATCTTTTCTGCAGTAATCTTGTAATTTGTGTTTTTCGTGCTTGAAGATTTATAAAAAGAAAGAACAAAATTTGTTTCGTGTAATCCGAAATTTTTTATTTCAAAAAATAACAACATGATATTATCCTCACAAGCATTTAACAGAACAAAATTATACAAGTAAAAGTTAAATGAAAAAGTTGGGGATATAATAAAGTCCTGGGTAAATATCGCCAGCGATCAAGATGTCTCTGGAACTGTACACGTATCATAATTATACAGAAACTCCATCTTTTCTGCAATACTTAGGGTATGTATACTTTGAAAAGATAACATTGCGTATATGAGTGCCCATTGACGGATATGAAAGTAAACTTTGTGTAGGAATCCACCTCCCAGTCACCCAGGGCGAAATTGAGTGACGCTTGTGCATCGTGAAATTGAATGATACTGTTACTAAACTGAATCCTTGAAAGTGCATGATTGGACGTCCACAAACGAAACTGAGTGCGCAGTGTTTCGAAAATCAACCATGGGAGTAACGGGCTTCCAGAAATCGTTCGAATGTAAATGCACTTTCATGAATTTGGATGCTGTTTTAACTAATACGAAACCCAACGTCCAATTGAGTGACGAGCAATTCATACGAAGTCAATTTACGACACGCTGTGAATATTGAAAACTGAAGCATACAAATCTTACCTGCATCCGGTTTGTGGCAAACGCGTAACTTGTTCAAAAGCACACTATGATAGACCTTTGCATAAATAATGTATTCACAGTGCCAACAGTTCCACTTTTGGGTTTCAGGAACTTCCCCCCCCCCGTCTCTGGCCTGGCAACGGGCCTGCAGCTATCCCTATCGTAACTACTCTTGGACATCGTGCATATATTTGTGCAGCTCCTCGGCTTTGGGAACAACCTGCCCTTTACGAGAAAATGCCAAATCTGTCGACGCATTCAAGATTGTTCTAAAATCTCATTTATTTAAGGAAGCTTTTTCTAACACCTAATTTATCAGCTAGTGATGGTTATTGCCATGCGCAATATGGGCGATTCACAGTAGTACGCCTCCAAGAGTTTGCAACGCGTTGGCCAATCACAACGATCGAAATTTGTCGACACTTTCCAACGCGCACTGGATCAACAAATTTCGCGCACTCTAATTGGCCAACGCGTTGCAAACTTTCGGAGGCGCACTATTGCGAAACGCCCGTTACAGGGGTTTAAAAGACCAGGACATTCGGTCTGATTTATGTTTTTTTTTAATTTTCAACAAAAACCTCTTCATTACAGTCTGAAAATTTAAGTTTTAAGTGTAAATTTTTTTTCAATGTTCTGTTTCTGAGATATAACAGTTTTAATTCATTTTAGGCCCATTGGGGCTTCAAATAGTTTATTGCCGCTAGGCTGGGTTGCTGGAGTAAATTCCCCCGCTGACCACACAGGCGCCGGATTTACGACCCAGCTGTTTGGTTACAGCTTCATAGGCAGAACCAAAAATTGTATAGCGCCGCGCAGCGGCGCAAGATGGGGAACTCTCCACTGAATCGCGTTATCGCCATAGGCGCCATTTTGGTGTACTATGCCCCACAGTGCAGTATAATCCGAGCGAATTACAAAAAATGTACATGCACACTCGACGTTTCTGGACGGCGCTTTGTGTACGCGTGGATCGCGAAGCACAATGTCGTCGACGTGTGCAGCCATCAACCATTTTTTTCTCCTCCACGTCTATGCATGCATCAACAGCAAAAGCGGGTTCAAGAAAAGCTTGGAACTATCATTCTTATATTTTCCCAAGAACAAAGAAAGGCGAGTAGTAATTTAAATAGTACAAAGTGAAATTTACCAAAAAATGGGCATACAATAGCGGCAAAAATCAACACATAGCTTAAGCTAGATTGAGCCCCTAAATTAATGACGTTCATATTTGTAATGAGCCTCTGACCCGTGAATGCATGTACATTGTCATTAGCTTAACATTCTACTAAACACCTAGGCATACGCTACAAATATCTACTAGCATATTGGACAAAGGATGAAAACCACACCACCTTCTTTAGGAGTTTTATCAAGCTTTCTTTATTTCACCATGGAGGTAGAATCCAGTCCACTAAAACTGACCAAAAGAAAATAAATATATACAGATATATGTACATGTTTCATATATATGTGTATATACAATTAAAATTGCCAATCAATCTTTGTCTGTACATTCAAGTTCATCAGTGACTTTGTCATCACACGGACCCATTACACATTACAAGTTCCCATTGGCTGAACGCTAAATTTGAGTTAAAGTTAATGGGCAATATGGGGGTTCAGCCAATGGATGCTTGATTTATATATGCATATATGTATTCTTTGACTAAAACAGTTGCACATGATCATAGTAGATGGTCCCGTAACTGAAAATGGCATTCATCATAGGAAAAGCTCTACAGCTCTAAAGGAAAGAGTCAAAACATCTCGACTGAGAAAGTGCAATGGCTTCAGAACATCCTCTCACATATTACCACTCCAGCTGAAATCGTGAGCAACCTCATCAAAGTGGAAGTGTGGGTTTTGTGACAACCCAACTACATGTAGTTGGGTTGTAGTTTGGTGTGTAGCAGGCTCTGATGGATTCATGCTAAAATTGAGCTCTCTTTCACAGAGAATAGGGCCCCAACAACACCATCACAAAGTGACATCATCACCTTCAGGACCCCTAAACATACATACCAGTTACCAAGCCTGTTCTTGATACCATCCATAGCTGGTTACCAGTGTTGTAAAAGCCTGAAGAGTCATGTTGTTCCTTTTCAGTATGACCAGTGCAGATTGGCTTCGTTGTCACCCGAAGCATACATAATCCATCCCTCCTGTTTATACACAACAAAGCATGGGATACTACAAAATAAGATTCTGGGTCACTTATGGTGCTGTCACATTCCTTTGTTGACTTCTGTACTCTCTGTGAACAGGTATTCAGAACAGAAACAGATCTTCCACAAAATGACCAGTGCAATTTGTAATGAAACGTGCCGTGGGATATCTGCCCCCAGGCGTAAGAGAAACATGTATGTAGGGCTTAGGCTACAACTTCTTGTGTTTAAGATTGCTGCACGATCCGACGGCCGCAACCCAGAGAATGTAACCGCACAGAACAAACCAAAATTCTCCGATTTCATCTCCAACGGTTTTAAGTTATGATGTTACACATTTGCATTTATGATAAATATAAGTTTCAATTGGGGGTAAATATTTACCTTACGGCCCCTTTTTCGTGGATAGAGCCTCCCGCCGCCATATGTCGCGTGTACAAACAACTTGCAATTTGCACACCAAAATGGCGGATCGTGACTTCCCTGAAATTAACACGTGCGGGATGGTCAGTTCCCCATCTTGCGCCGCTGCGCGGGGCTATACAATCTTTGGGCAGAACCAATGTGTGTGCTGGTCACCTTTGTCTGAGCAATTTGCCAGGTCGGTTCGTTCGGTTTATTGTGGGATAAATAATCAGTGTAGTTGTAAATTTGCAAGCCCACCGCCTCCCCTTCATGCCGCCAAAGCAAAGGTCCATGTGATTTATTTATGTCCACCTTTGAGACCCAGTCCTGAAGCTTTTCTTGCTTGGTTGCCGAATTGTTCGGAGCCGGAAGGGAATTTTCCTCCTGTTTCTCCTCATGCAGGCTGATTGAATAAAGTCAGAGCACTATAAACAAGCCATTGAGGTTTTCAGGAGTTTTTCGCCCTTCCCTGGATTGGAACCTTGGCTGTTAATGGCGGAATTTCATTCTTATCACCGTCATGGGCCTTAGGATTATGAATCAATATAGCTATATAAAACCTATGCAATCAACGAATTCTTACATACATGGAATCAAAAGGAAGTCTGTATAAGGTTTATGGTTCACTTTGCAGTTATAACCCAGATGGAATGGGTAGTCTATATTCGAGTACGTACGGGTGGGACGTGAATAATGTCTATTCCGTGGAATACGCTTCGACCGGGAATGATTTGCTCGTACTTACTGCTAAACCCGATGTTAGGTCAGGACCGCTTTAATAAACGATGTTACGTCTCGCGGTTTACGCTTCAACCGGGGACTATTTGCTGCACTGATTTACAATCGATTCTGTTGTCTCGCGGCTTACGCTTCGACCGGGGACTTGTTAAGTGCAGCCAGTTACCGTCCGCGGATTACGCTTCGACCGGGACTTGCTTTGTTTAGCTTATTTACAATGTTGTCTCGCGGTTTACGCTTCGACCGGGGATATGCTAAACTATCACTTATATAAAATGCTATTGGTTATCGATCTGGAATTAAAACTGCTCTGGCCGTACGATAACAACAGAATTAAACTTGCGCTGGTGTAAGATTTCATTCATTTTGTGTCTGACTTATGCGGCAATAATGTATAAACTAATACAAGTAGAAAATAAAAACGATTCACATTTTGTTTCAATGTAAAACATCTGCCAAGGCAAATAAAACTTCGTTTAATTATTAAAAATATTGCTTTTTATGTTGCCTAGATGTACCCCTTCGAATGGTGTAGAGTATGATATGGGTCGATTCTTCGAGCGCCCTCTGATGACATGAACAGTTCGCGAAATTCAGCAACACGTGCCCGTACATTTTTCTCTCCGATCCAACACGATTTGTACGATGTCATCGCATTGAATATCTAAGTTCCGAAGCCACTTGCATTTTCGACGAAGTTAAATCTCTTTAGTTGTGCTTTATTCGTCCATTTACGATGAAATAATATCATCTTGCCACTGGTTGCATGGAATGTGAGATGCATTGTTGAGGAAAAGTCATGCCAACAAAATTACAAACGAACAAAGTTTCAATTTCAAGTGTACGAGCAGAGAGAAAAGGGTAAACACTGTTTTAGTCAACCAGACGTGGTTTCTCAGAGGAAGCCAGATACACAGGTACTTTCATCTTGAACAGATTTTTGTCTAGTAGCAAAAAAAAAAACCTAAAAAACAAACAGACAAATGTAATTGAGCTATCATTGTGATGTAGAGCAGACATTAATAGCTTTATCGTAACTCAGTAGAAGTTTAACCTTCCAACCTGAAACAAACCCAAAGGTAGCCATCAGACTCCTTATAAGAACTCCTCAATTTGCAAAGCTACATATTTCACATTTTTCTGTCTTCAATTGCCAGAAAGATGAAACTCTCTAACGATAAGATCTGGAATAAATACCTAAAGACAGAATGGATCGGGCACTACAAGTGGCCAGACTATAACCGTAGCTGGAGAAATTATAGAAGACTACAGCCTGAAGGGAAAGTTTACAGAACTGTACATTTCCAAGCAACTAAAATCACACAGTGGGAGAAATGTATGAAATTGAACAAATCACTGCCCCCTTTTTATTCAAGAAATTTTCAATGATGAATCATTTCTAATTTTTGAGAAAGAGCAATCTCCAAAACAAATGACACATCACCAATTACTGTTGCGGAAGCCTGTCCAAAAAGGCTGAAGCTGATGTTCGCACTTACCCGAGAGTTAATCCCCTAGATGAAGTGGGACCTTGCAAACGGACGCGATATTAGATGAGTTGTGAGTAGAAGCCGTGGAAAATGGAGTATCCAAAACTAATTTACTTTGTTTTATATGACATAAAGAGAAAAAACTGTTGATGTTGGCATGAGGCTATTTACAGATAATTTCCGCCATGGAAGTAAGTTAATTTAATTTTTTTTGTCATATCCCTACTACTTTGGGAATTTTTGAGTTGGCTTTACTTTAATTTATATTTTGTAATAATATTATGTGAAATAGAGAATAAATCGAAACAAATCAAATAAAATCAAGCCGTTCAATTACTTCTCTCGATAAGGCAAAATGAACTCCAGCAGGTATTCCATTTATTTCATGAAGACGTAATTGGCAAACTGTAAACTCAACGATTTATTTCAGAATTTGACTGGCTTTTAAATTGGGGTACGAACCAACATACATAAAATAAAAAGCACCCATAAAAAATGCTTGTACAAATCACTGAAACCTTCGTTTATTCTTTATATAATCCTAAATCAACAACAAAGATTGTTTTGATACCGCACCGGCACAGTAGAACAAACAGTGCAAACATTTAATACACTAATACACGACTTCACCTAGTTCTAGTATGCAAGCTTCATGATCGCAGTTATTTCTGTGTGCGTCATTGTTCAAACTTTTGAAAACTCAGCAACTTGATTTCATTGTTTCAAGAACCTGAATCTCAGAATAAGGTTACAATGGAGAAACTTGACCCGGCCGTTTTACATCATGTGACAGGAGCAGTTCATCATGGCACATCCTACAAGGAAATCGCCAGATTGCTGCAACATCGTTTTCCAACATTAAGCGGGTTATCAGTTAAAAGTGTTGGGCGTTTCTGCAAGAAATTCAACTTGTCTCATATCAGCGACCGAGAGCTTGATGAAAGTGTTAGACGCTCCATTTTGGAAGTAAGACATTTATGTTTTTTCTGTAGAGGCAATCACATAATAGATGCATCTACTGTATTTGTCCTGCCAGAAAATTAAAAATGCTCAGCCCGCTTATTGCAAAATAGCCCACACTGCAGTGTGCACACGTTTTTAAAAGTTTTAAGCGAATTAATCTTTGCACAACAGACTGCATGATGTACAGTACATTACATAAGAATTTGATGTTACTTTTTAATGCCCTGCTCATTTACAGTTGGCCCAAAACTTTACACTGGCAAAATCCATGATAAGAAATGCTATTAGTGAACGTACTTTTTTGAGGTACACGGAAGGGTTCGTTGCGTCGAAAACATATACTATTACAGAGAACGTATTATCTTCGTGTCATTGAATTTTACGAGGCTTGCCATTTTTTGTCCTTTGCAGATTGGTCCACTTTATGGACGAAGGATGGTTGCTGGGTACCTAAGGGCCAAGGGACTAAGAGTTGGTCTCAACAGAGTATCAAAATCTCTCTCCAGAGTTGATCCCTATTGCTACAATTTGCGGCGTGCTAGTGCCCTTGACAGAACAAATCCACGGCTGTATACTGCATATAATTACAGCCAGAGATTTCATTTTGATCAGAACCAAAATCTTGCAATGTATGGCGTGACACATGTCTGTGCCAGAAATGGTTATAGTGGGCGAATAGTGGGCCATTCCACGAAAATGTAATTTCAAAATTGTGGATAAATTCTTCAGGTGAGAAACCATGAACAATGGGAGACTTAGAGATGCTGATGGCAGCAGTCACATCGGTCCTCTTTTACGGTCCTTCTTGCACATGCACAGAACTATGCACACATACTCTGAACCAAGCGTCTCAAAGTCCTCCTTTGATTTGGTACATAGATATCTACAACACGCTCATTTGGTCTGTGATCATTCTTCACATTATTTTTTTTTATCAAGCCTAACATATGTCAGGTGCTCAATACTCTAAATATGTTAAAAGCGTTTCCTAATACATATTATAACTTAACTAAAAGGCACCTGTTCAGTTTCTAGAAGTGCAAGTATAGGAGTTTGTTTTAAAGTTGTGTACCGGTATCAGTTTACCTCTGCCTTCATCTCTTCCACGTTACATGCACAGTCTATCTGTGAATCCATTATGTGGATCAGGATTCAGTGCCACGGATTTTCTCTTCAAATGTCTCTGGGAATTTTTCCCATATCAAACCCAACATTTTTCCATTTCTTCTTCAAAATACGATGGGCCCTAATTGGTACTAAATACACTATTTGCAAGGCCCTACCAAAAAAGTCAAGCACTGACAAAATGCTATGGTACTTTTTTTTATATAATTTAACGGGTCTTTTTCATGTTTTATCAGGCCATTAGTGATCAGAGAAGGGATATGGACCCAACTGAGAGGGGACCAAGGACAGAGTTGTTCTCATAACCTTCATTCAAGACTACCTTGAAGAACTTCGAACAGAAAGAAATTGTCCCCCGTGGGTTGCATCGTCATCTATTCATGTCAGTTGCCATGGAAACTGTAAACATGGAATTTGGAAGCTTTCAGGTTTTGAATTTGGAAGATTTCAGGTTTACCCTAATAGGAGTGACTGTAAAAGAAGCAGCTTTTTGTTTTTGTTAATGTTTGAGTGCTGTAGTTCATGGTCATGAGTTTTCAGTATTATGTATGTCCACTCATTCATTAATAGATTATTTTTGTTTTGTAACATACAATGTACAATTTTTATGATCATAGCTTAATATGGAATTAATGCTGTGAAGAATTGCTTTTGAATAAAGACATACTGATCGTTGTACTCTAAGGTTTGTACATTGTATGCATTCATACTCAATTTTCAGCACACTGTACATGTACATGTAAACACTCATACTTAGCACTCCCATAATATATGTACATATGCACCATTTCAGTTTGTTAGGAAATGTAAGGTTTAGATACAGACAAGATGGAGGTGGGGCAGAGCACCTATAGGAAGGGAAATGAATGGGATGGTGATAAGAGGGATGGGTTACAGATGGATGTAATGATGGGAAGAAGGCAGCTGATTGTAAAACCCTACATGGACAATTGAAGTGAAAATCTTTCCTGGTTTTTTGTGTCTCCTTATCACTGTTTTAGCATCTACTAATCGAAAGAATATGGCCTGAAGTAAACCAACGAACGTGGAAATTATCCCTTGAAGTGGACAGCTGTTGACATGCAGGAACAGGGCCTTATCCACATGCAGGATGACTTTGAGAAATTCTGCGTGTCTATGATTCTCATCAAGGTGGCAAAAATTGGCATTCAGCAGTTTATATCAAGTTGGAACAATCACATTATGAGAGGTAGGCTTAAAGATAGTTACTTGCATTCTTGTAAAGTAAGGCATCTATCGAGTGTGTGATTTTTTTGTATTGGATCTCCTTGCTGCTGACTGTAGGCATTCCTTTGTACAATACACCAACATCAAAACAAAATTTTCAGTGATCCTTCTTGGGTATATATGTACTGTGGAGGTTCAAAAGTGGTCATTTGCTGTATACACATGCACGCACCGGTATGTCATTTTGATACGAAAAGTGTAAAAACTAACTGCTTGCACTAACAGATCCATTACAGTATAACAAACGGACAAATCAGTAAGTTTCATAATACCACTGCATTGTTTAAAAAGACAAATAGGGTTTCCCTTTTGCATACAGAGGCTATTCCTTAGACCTTGAAGGTATTTGAGGTTGGAATTTGTGTGTACTAAAATTAACACATGTAAAGGAATGTAATTCTTTTATTCTATTTGAATTCTTCTGTTTATTGTAGCATCAGTTGGCAGACCTGGTAATACAGGGACTCCCGAAGAATGCTTCCAACGAAATACCCAAGCCGCATCTACCAGACACGTCCATAACCCAACCACTGAAGAACTCGTTGAAACTATCAGCAGAAGGTAGGACGGATTAAGAGTTGGGTAGATTTGGTTGGGATCCAATAAGTGATGACTTACAGCTGGTTCAAGAGCGTCAACAGAGACTCGAACTCAACTATCCCTCCTACGAACAACGCTTCAACACCGCAGTTCGTGGAGACAATCGATCTCTCCAACAAACCACTCTGGGTCGCATCAGAACTACTTTAAACCTTGTCAATACATTGTAGAGCAAAGTAAATGGCCAATTTCCAAAGAAGTAGAACTTTGCATAGACTTTATCGTACGTTCTGTGCCTTTTAAGCTAAACTGTGTAAATTTGAATTCATAGCAAAAGTTTTATTTTAAACCTCTTTTCAGTTTACTAATTTGGAAAAGGTGACTAATCTATTGTTTTTGGTTGGAACTATGCTTGTACCTGTTCGATATATCATTATTATTTGTGTTTCAGACTACGCATTTACTCTGCAAGGTTGTACACTATTTAGAGTTTGAATTTCTAATAAAAAATACATCTGCTACATTTTACTCCTCCGTAAAACTTCATTGTGTCATTTAACAGCTTTCAGGTCATTACGTTTTTTAATTGAGGGTATTGACGGGGACATTAGCAGAGTTGGATGTTTGACTTAACTGCAATGAAAATCAAAACTGAAATCGGGTGTCTGTTAACACGTTGACTGCCGGTGACAAAAACACGAAAAAAATAATGTTGACAAAAACATTATATAGATGTATGCCCTCAGCATTGCCAGCAGCGTTTTTTTGGCGTTATCAGTAATGCCAGTGTATTCAACTTACAATACAAAAACCTTTCGCTTTCTACGAGTATACTCGTACTGACAGAATCCGGTACACCTGTGACTACGAGTATGCTCTTGGATGGCAGTCAACGTGTTAATGCTGGCTAATCATGGTGGATAGAGAAGAGAAACCTCCTTTAAATAGACCTTGAGATAATCATTTTGCTTCAATGATACTGTAGCTTTTCCCGTGCAACTTTTTAAAATT
Organism: Acanthaster planci; assembly: GCF_054643075.1. Lineage (NCBI taxonomy): Eukaryota > Metazoa > Echinodermata > Asteroidea > Valvatida > Acanthasteridae > Acanthaster > Acanthaster planci. The sequence continues at coordinate 13,266,011 of NC_141786.1, read as the reverse complement.
GGCGCTTCAATTAACGCTAAGCTCATTAAATTCGGTGTAAAACTGAATGACGATCCATAAGACAAGCCAACCACTACTCATCCAACACCAAATGTTACCGCCGACAATGTAATAGGCTAATCGACTGATAATGTAATAATGGCAGATAATGTAATAAACATCAACCGATAATGTAATAACCCAAGCGACCCATATTGTAATGACAAATGGCCGATAATGTATTGAAAATCGGCCGATAATGTAATAACCTTGGATTTGCTTGTTTCTTAGAAGGCCTTGAGGGAACTTAGGGTTTTTCGAGTTCCCAGCACTCGGATCTTTCTTTACTGCAAAACCTTCAACTTTCGATCTTTTCAAATTTCCAGTATTTATTTTTCGGCTCGTTCACTTTGTACACGTTTTAGAGGCATTATTTCAGCCACTCCGTAAACATTTCTGGTAATCAGCTTTAAATAATGTTCAGAAAGTGAGAGAATATGTTCAGATTGGTGGATTCTTTTCCAACTGAATATACCGGAAACATTTATTCAATGAGCCACGAGGTCAGTTACACTGCTAAATTAATGTCAAGAATAATACCAAACCCTGATTATTCTTTAGTTTTTTCGACTCAGACAAAATAAGCCGACGTTTGTTTCATTTACCCACTCTACATTTCCAGCACTATACACGAACAAACGGAAAACCAAGAGCAAGAACTATTTGCCAAAACGAAATGCGAAAAAAACCTTCGCTCGATTAACTGCATTGGGCCCTTGGCCTAGTGCGGCCGATGTCACCCGAAATAGTTATTTCCGAGCAAGGGCGGATCCAGACCGAAATTTTGGAAGGGGGGCCAAAAACCTGCGCGTACTCCCAGCTTTGTTAAGAATTTTTGGGGGATAGAGCACAGGGGGCACCAGTCTATTGAGTAAGGGGGCATTGTTTTTCTGGCGGGGCGGCACCTTGGATGCGGGGGCACGTGGCCACAACACCCCCCAAGTGAAGTAAAGTACCGCAGATTTTTTTTCTATTTCCCAACAATAAAAAACTTAGTGTATACTTCACACCAAAAAGTTATAACAATATTGAAGACTGTATTATACGAGTATTTGTATACAAACATTTATTGAACAAGTAATAAGGTTCTTCATATCAATAGCTGACAATAACATAGCATATTATACGAGCCTAACCGGAATCATAATAAACTATTAAATAACCCAAATGCTAAGAAGTGGTTTTCATTAATGGCTCAAAAAGACTTCAATAAGTTTCAGTTTGGCAGTTTCAGGGGTCCTAATATAAGCAAAGGGAATGAGGGGTGTATTGAAATCTAATACACAAAAGAAATGAGGCTTACTCTTGCACAGTATCAGTCATGTTTTCCGATCTTGCTGTTCGTGTCTACACCTTAGCCTATACCAAAAAGTCTAACTAATGCAATAACATAGCACACAGAAAAATTTGACTAAAAATTCTCAACTAACATGTTGCACTTGAACTAGAGTTGTAACATTAAATGATCAATAAGAAAAATCTTTTATTACATGCTTAAAAGGGGTTTCTCAAAACAGAAATTGAGTGATCGTGTACTCAGAAACTCAGCACCGAGGTTTAATCACTTGTAGCCCGTCTATATCCACCGGGTTTAAAAAGTCTCCTCAGACCGGTTTGGTAAAATTGTATACTGTGCGATTTATATCTCCAAACACAAGCAATCCAGTTTGAAACACTAATTTAAATTTTTTTGTTTTAAAATATGTCTAATATATTACTAAAAAAGCCTTCCTCTCATTTTTGAAACTCTTTTTCCAAATGAGAATTTAACAACCAACAACAGACTCTAATTTAAGAACAGCTTAAGCGAGTAACATGTTTGCGCCTGAACTGGGGTTGTAACATTAAATAATCAAAGAGAAAAATCTGTTATTACATGCTTAAAAGGGGTTTCCCAAAACAGAAATTGAGTGACGGTGTATTCTGAAACTCAGTACCCAGTTTAATCACTGGTAGCCTGTCTATCTCCACTGGGTTCCAAAAGTCTCCTAAGACCAGTTCGATAAAAATGTACACTGTACGATTGATATTGTTGCGCACCCGCAAATCTTGGAATTCTAGCGCCCCCTAGTTTTACTCGTTCTTGGTTCTTGCATTTCTCAGGGTCTCTTATTTAGCTCAGCTATGCGTTATGGACATGTAGCAGAGACGCTAATTTTGTATTAAGTTATTCATGCTGTACTCTGGCGTGTTCGTGTGTTCCTTTGCTCCTTTGTCCTTGTGTTTTCTCCGCTCAGTTTTGGCATGTCGAAATTCCCCTCCATGTGGCTGCGTGGTTGGGCGTGGTAAGGTTCCCTGAAATGCTAATGTTCAGAAACCTCAGACTTTGTAACTGTCAATCATTCGCCACACATGACCTGGTAAGCACTTTCACACACCCGGCTCTACACTTTGTTCACGTGACTTCTTATTCTGTATTTTACCTTTTTACACACGACACTTAGATTCTTGTAGGCCTATACGACTCTAGCAGAAAGTTATGTGACCCTTTGAGATGGAAGATGTTCATTGGTTGAGCTGTTTGGCGACGCTCATATTTTATTAATTCCTAAGCTTCTAGAATCCTATAAATACAGCAGATTTTTTCTAGCTCGTCGGTCAGGTGCGGCGGACCAAACCCTTGCTGGGAGAGCGGAACCTAACGTTGTGCGGCGGTTGGACCCTTTCCGAGAGAAGTGCGATAGTAACTATCCTTATGTCGAAGAAATGTAACCATATGAATGGCCAGCTAGCTTAGCTTGGACCGCTGCGAGAGCGGTACGAACTAGCCCAGGGTGCTAGCGAGAGTCGTAGCGGCCCGTCATCGCTACGTCCGAACCGATTGCCGGGCGAGACAACCCTGGGCCCCCTGTCCCTCGCCACCCTTGTCCTGGTATTAAACTAGCCCAGTCCTCCCCGTCTCTACGCTGAGCTAATGGTACACAGTGAGACGATCTTATCATTGCGCTCAACACATTGCGGTCTGAGCGGCCATGCGGTCGGCACATACCGGCGCTGGCCCCGTCCAGCCCTTGCCAGTCACCGTGGTGGTCCGGGACAGCTCCCACCACGGCCCGGCCCGATGAGTGTAGCCTAGTTGTGCGATGCTACACACACGTACCGTAACCCACTCCGTCTGACTTGCATTTCCAATGGTCCTGCCAAACTGTAGTTTAGTTACACTCATATACAAATTCGCCTCTCTGTAACTTTGCCTTTTGTGTGTTGTATTATGTTGAGCTACACCTTCTTCAACCCTACATTGAACTTTGATGAAGAGAAGTGAGAGCAATAAACCAACAATACAGTTTGACTATCACCCAAACCCCTTGTTTCACGTTCACCTTTTATTAATTGTTGACCCCAAATATCACAATCCCGTAGACACTAATAAAGTCCATGCTACCATCGACTTGATATTTAGGGAACGCAACAATATCTCCAAACACAAGCAGTCCAGTTTGAAGCACCAATTTGAATTTTTGTTTCCAAATCCGTCTTATATTTTACGTAAAGGAGCCTTCCTCATTTCTGAATTTTTCTCAAAACCGCAATTTAACAACCACAAACATTAAACTCTAATTTAAGAACAGCTTCAAAGTGAAGGTCAACACAAAACGTAACGGCTCACTCAACTGTAGTTACTCGGTCCTCCAACATGAGTTAGTAGCTAATAAGCAGCAAATTGAAGTCATATCTATTCCAGCAATCTGATATAAGCCACGAACAGCGGGCATCTGTGAATACATGCCCAGAGGATCAGCTTCTTCTTGGGCTTCAGACTTATTTAGAATGCACGACTGAAGGCTGTCACATTTAATGGAACAATCGTAACAACCTGCCACATTATAACATTTTGTTTTGAAAACTGGATGTTTGTTGATTTCAAAACAAATTTGCATTTGAAGATTGCTCTAAGATCATCACTGATTTTTTTATTTAGACAAGCCCCTCACCAACTCTTCTACCTTTGCTACACCTTCAGAAAGTGATTGAAGCGTCACTACCTGTGCTTCCTCATGCAGAGGTGCTGCTTCCCTGTCAGATGAGGAATATGTGCTTGCAAGATTCAAACCCTTGCGTTTTCGCTTCAACCAGTCAGCAATTCGTACAGCTTTGATCTTTGTATTTGTTCCCCAAAAGTATCGCCCTAAAAACACAGAAACAAACAAAAACCTTTAATAAGGCAAAAACAATTAAGTCCGCGATAAAAAGCATCCTCAGTTGTCTTCTTCAGGATACTTCTTATCGCGGCCTTAAATTTTAAACGTATTTAAGGTAATCCCAAAGGTAATGACATCTTACTTCTGTGTGCTTTTCCTGGTAGGTTTATGAATAGATCATCTCCTCATTCCCATGGCAGTTCCGCTATACATGTATTACTGCAAGTCAAAAGCAGACCCTAAACAAATAAGACAATATGCCAAAAAAAGTTAGAGGGCCCACGTTTTTAAAACTGGCAGAATCTTTAAACGCCCCAAAATATAGGGCCTCACACTAACAATGTGTTCTTGTTACCGTCTGTGTAAATTGTAGAATGGATAATCCAAAAATTCTAGTCACAAAATTTGGAAACGAGAGAAATCTATAATGTGGTGATTTAAACTTATGGTTAGAAAAGGCCAGCATTTGCCCGTTAATTAGAGGGAGAGGTAAATTCTGACTTATTCAAATGGAACAAAAGAAAAAGGGGTAGTACAGGGTGCAAATATGAACAGTTCCCCTTTCCAAAGTATACAATATCTTTTCTGACGAATAAAGTGCGTGTAAATCTGGTCAACTCCAAATCCAATTGATCAAAAGTTATTACCCGACAGACTTGAATTCCATATCAGATTAATAAATCGGAAACACTCCTCAACTACCCACGCATGACAAGGGGATATCAGAATCGTAAGAATTTGAACAAGTTACAATCTTACCTCTTGTGCTCTCAATTTCGAGCCCTTCAGAGTCTAGTAGTGTGATTGCCCCTTCACTCTTTGCTGATTTGAAGAAATCAAATTCTTGGATGAGAAGTCTTTTGATTTCACGAGTAGTTGCATCATCACCAAGCTTCAGGGTAGTTGACATAATTTCCAGTAACTTTCCATCGCGAATCTCACAAACAATGAAGTTTTTGGTGAAAGTGTTATCTTTTGGTGATCCTGATAGAAAAGCCACAAAAGAAAAACATTTAGAGAAGCTTAAAATAAGGTGCAACAGTAAATAAAAACGAACAGGTCGGGACGGCCAGATCAAAAATCCCTTTGCCCAGCAAGTAAGATGTTTGTACTCCTATTTTCTTCGTATTTTGGATTGATGCAATCAAACATTTTGATGTACTCTTCCACTGCATTGATCTCTTTTGATGTCTGTGTCTCTTAAAAGGCCCCTGGTAAAAACTCATCTGAGGTGTTTCCAACTCTCCCATGGCCATGGCTACCTCCGAAGGAGAATGGGTTGCACTTCCGTTGAGTTGCTGCATCACCTGTGACTTTCCATGTCAAGAATGCACGCAAGTTATTGAAAGTTCCGTCAGAGCAAGGATCGAACAACGACCGAGTCATCAGACCGGTAAAGAATGATCGACGTAGGCCTATGCGTGCAAGAGTTCCCGCAGACATTTGGTGTTTTTTCAGTTTTAGCATGCGGTCGTTCTCTGTTCCCTTTACCAAGAACACTTCTGGTTCTTGAAAATCGTCCTCGCTGCGGTGGCTGTCTATATGGCCGTGACGTCCATCTTCGTCAGCCGCTTAATAGGGTTTGTACCTTTACTGAGCTTTCTCATGGCTAAGAATAGTACTTGGAATATACAAAGATGGAGTCAGCTGACACGAAGAAACCACTCCGGAAGAATTTCCTCTGATGAATGCAGATTGCTTCCTGTCTAGGAAATCTTCCACAGCCGACAACTGAATGGGAAATCAAAACTACTATACCGATAGCCCTTTTGGTGATCAAAACAAAGGATTATTGGCCAGGAAAATTTCACCCTTCCAAGCAGCCTATTACTTCAAGAGTTGTTTAAGTATAATTACGACGGGTGGTTTAAGTATAATTCGACAGACACATGAATCTTTATGTTCTTCTGATTCCTGTTTTCAAAAAAAAAAAACTTAAACACGCACCTTTCTTCAAAAGTGTGAATCTTTTTGTGGGGGGGGGGGACACTCATCAAAGCCTACATTGATAGCGCGGACCGTGACTGGCCCTTATGGCGCAGGGTCCAAGGAATAATGATGCTGGACAAAATTCATGAACCTAAGAACTTCCTGTCTGGGCACGCAATGATGTCCTATTATCTTTCAAGTGTTTCCGAAAGCTTCGTGGATTGGACAAATTCCGCCCCGTTGACAACCGATCGTGACGTATGATGAGCTGGATAGATGGACCAGTTGGGCAACGGCGAATAGGCCTCGAAGGACAGCATGCAGATGGCCGCTTTGGGACCACTTGGTATAAAATGTTCAATCTGCTCTCAAAAAACAGGAAAATGAAAAAAAAACCAGATTTTGTGCAATCTGTTCACTGAGTTTTCTCCATGAAGCAAAGTAAAAAACATAATGTCGGATAAATTAAAGAAAATCTTATTTTAGAAGAAAACCTAGAAAACAAGGAAATGGTTATCAGTTTATTATTCAGTCTGCTTTTCTGGTTGCAAAAAATGGAAAAAGCTTTTCACAAAAACGTTCAGTACGAGTTTGTCCTATTTTGTCGGTAGAAAAGCAAGAGTCCACTGTTGGACCATATACAATTATAGTCAGTTTTTGTGAGAAGCAGAAAAGTAGATGTCCGCTTTTGAACCTCCACTGTAGACTTGAAAGTAAATTCCATTCTTCTGGTAGCAAGAAAATGAAAAAGTAGAAAACTGCATCTTGACAAACAGTTCGATCTCCTTTTCTGGTTGTGAGAAAGCAGAAAAAGGAAAGCGAAAAAATTCGTTGTGTAAAAACGTCCGATCTGCTTTTTTGCTATTTGAACAGTAGAAAAGCAAATGTCCACTTTTGAACCTCCATACCCATCTCCAGGTGACTTTTCCCAATTATTACCTGGGGAATACAAAAGGGAAAATTCCGATGTAAGTGTTTCTGGGGTGGTTTCAGTCATTCCCCAAATTATTGAACGTTATAGGACAGCCCCCTTGCGGACCCCGCGACTACAGAGGGTTCCGGTAGCTCGCTGCGCGAGTGACCTTATACTTCCAGGCGCTATGCCTGCCAAGTACCCTCCTATTCATGATAAATCACACACAGTCGTACACGCCCGCGCGCGTCTCCCCAGCCCTGTTCAGAACTTGAGCTTGCGTACACGTACATGTAGAATGCATAAAAATAGTAAGCCTACATGCACACGTTCAGCCTATATACATGTACATGTACAGGTACGTCCATGTACATGTACATGTACATGCATACATACGCATCCATGTTCTGTTCTTCCTTGTGCCGACTTGTACCCGCTTCAATTTCTCATACTCATGTACAGCACATGTACATGTACATGTACAACTGTATATACTGCAGGTCGTCTATTTCTGTCGTTAGCGGTTTCAATTTTTCACATAGCTTAAGACATCTCCTGTTGTTGCCAGTGTATTTTTCTCAGGTCATGTGTATTTTCAACGTCGCACACAGTTCATCTTTCCAGCTAAATTGCTGCTAGTCTTTTACCTTCACGTAACTTCACTTCAGACAGAAAAATATGCCAAAAAGACACCAAGAATCTGGCGTCTGCCAAGAATTGTGAGAAGCTTGTGTAATCGATGCGTCTGATTTTTCCACGCCCCTGATGAATTATTGATTACAATGGTAATGCATTATTCAGTAAGTCACATGACGTGTGTCAATCACTTGCAGCGCGTTGTGCTATGCCCGCCGCCATAATAGCTAAACACTGGGTTGACGCTAGACTGACAATTCAAGGTATGTCACTCAATGTCTTATTTTCTCAATCCAGCCCTTGTCCGCTGTCATCCTTGTAATTTGGCCATATTTAACGCCACCGCATAAGTCATTGAGTGATGTAAATCATCAAACTGAAAATGATAGAAATAGTCAGTTAAAAGAGGGGAATTTCGGGCTCTTTGCTTGTTCATTTGTATTGGCTCTTTGTTGGACATGTTCGTTGGACCACAGACGGTTGTACGATGACAGCACTGTGTGTTATACATGGACACTGTAATGTACATGTACATGTACAGTACTTACAAGGCTACGTCTTTTGCGGTGCATGCAGAACGTGGCAGGTTTATTTTAGATTTTAGGGAGGAGTCGTGGTGAAACTTTGAAAGCGACAACTACCGATTTCGAACCTTTTGTCCTGTTGTTGTGGTCTACTAGTACTAGTTGGTAGGCCTAGTTGCGAAAGATTGACCAGCGCGAAATGGGTTGCGTCATGTTTTCGGTGTTTTGCACGAATTTTCAAACTTCTGTTATTGAGCTGCTGAGTTCGTTTCAATCTGTACTTTATATAGAAACATGCCGACGGCGTTCGTACGCTTCTAGTTGTACGTGTACGCAATTGGACACAGCAAAGTGTGACAGTAGTGTTCTGCGCTTAACACTGCATCCAGGAGAACAATTTGTACCACAAAACATTTCATTGAATTCTATTCCATTTTCAGCATCTGTAAATGCTTTTTTTTTATTTTGTCTTAATGTATTCTTAAAGCTTTTATTTTATTTATTTATTGATTTCGATGACCAACAGCAGTGACCTGCCACAAAGTTGTCAGACTAAAAAGCTGACATATATTTAAGAAACAATAATTAGGCCTTATAAAAATTGTGGATCAGCATCAATGGCCTTTCATATTTTAGGGGTAGGCAGTAGCCTTTTTTTTTGAGAGAGAGAGATTCAGTTCCAAATGATGCAATTTATTGAGGAAAAGTAATAGTACAATGAAGTGAATCACAATGCGTTTTACAAAACTGATTTTGTTTAATTCATACATTAAGACTTGAAAATGCTGGAAAAATTTAATGATCGCGATCGTCCGCCATGTCCATTTGTACCGCAACAAAGCGCATGCGCAGTGCAAGGTGGGTTCAGCCAGGTAGGAAAAAGGGCTGCGTGCTAGAGTTATGGCTTCTTCCGATTGACACATTGAGGAAAATTGTCCTACATGTAGCTTCAGCACATGGCCCTTGCATTAGACGCGGCCATGCTCTGTCCTGCTAAATCCCTGGGGTTGATCTTAAGAACTGTATAGCAAAACGCATAGTATTGACTGAAGGGATCAAGGCAATAAGGTTGTTACCAAAGGAACGGTCAACATGAAGGCGAAATACCGTACATGTACTAAACGTGTACAATGGAGGTTAGGCCTTCATGAAATTATTCGTGTGGTTTCTGAATAGTTGGCTACGGCGAAGTAACTCTGCGCTCCCTTGTTTCTTAATGGCATTTTTGTGACAATATTTGCGTCGAAATGATAGATGGTGCAATTTGCACAGATCACAAAGATTGTTTGAGTATGATGGTGACTCTGACATGTAACAATCTTTTTACTGCTGTTTGAGAAGTTTGTTAAAAAAAAAGGGGCGGGCGGGGATGCTAACCATTTAACCTTTTTTATATGGCCTTACAATGTAATAGAATGATATGAAAAGCAAAAATATACATTGATAATGAAAAATACCCTGTAGCATCGGCAGATTCAGAGGGGGGTCCTGGGGTACGGACCCCCTTTCATAAGAGGACTCTTCTTTTTTTTACTGGGGATCAAGAGCAAACAGCTTTGTTGATGTTTCTTATGTTTATGGATAAGGGACCTTATCTAAAACCACACGTGTAGGGAAATTACCTTGGTTTGGGGAATATGGGTATTGGTTTATACAAACATGTACACATATTATAACACTTGTCTTAGATTAATGCACAAAATGAAATGTGGTTTTGATGGATTAATCAAGATATGACTGTTACTGTCGGGAACCCTAATGGGAAATGGAGTGTCTGATAAGTCAACAGGGATCCAAGAGATGCGATGACTTGACTCACCTCTGGCTAAATGTGACTTCACATTTATCAAATTTAATATGTTTACATATTTTGTGTTTTTTCGCCACAACTTTGATGTAGATTTACTCATTATTACAGGTAACTGTCATTGAAAAATATTGGAAAATTATGACGTAGTTAATAAAGTAACAATGTCATATGTTAATTACATGCTTTTGCATTTGTACTAAAATGTTTCTCAGCGTGCTCAAGGCAAATATACCCGTACATGATGTAGTCATGTTTGTGCAATAAAAGTGTGTTCATTTTTTCCCAGCACACTACATGTGTACATGTAACCCCAAAGCATTAAATTTTATAAAAAATGCATCTCAGTGGAAACACGACAAACTTAAATCAATAAATAATAATTGAAAAAAGGAAAATAAATCTGAATTGAATTTCTTTAAACAGGCTGTAGTGTGATGAGGGAAATTTCACTCATGAATAGGAGCTTTGATTGTAATAACGTCAATTTCACAAGACTGATTTCCTGCATGTACTGTGTATGTGCTTGATAATAGGCCTTCGTGGTGTTCATATAAGAACTTATCAATGAGTTACGTTTTGAGCAGAATATGCATTGCACTTTGTTCAAGTAATGTGGTTGTTCAGGTATATGTACAGTGCGTTAATCTTTATTCCAAAGTCTCGTATGAAATTAAAGTTTTCCTGTGATTTAATTCACAAAAATTTACTAGTAGGCCTGTAAACACATTTAATGCTTTTTCTCAAAAGTACTTGAAACAAAGGTACATGTATGTTTTTTGTTCTCACAGAATGTTATATTTAGGAAGTTATGTGTATGGAGAAACCAACTTTACACAGTTTCACAAACTTCAATCATCAATAAAAATAACAGCACGATAACATCTGATTGTATCATGCAAGTTCACTGCTCTCACTAGAGCTTTTTTATCATTTCTATTTATAACGAGGTACTTCTGAAAAGTCTGGTAGCTTTTCGGCATTATGGTTAAACTATGGGACAGAGACTGGTTTATATCAGGATGTAATGTCCAGTAGTGAGTTTGTCCTGCTTTGGTGTGTCGTGTAAATTACTTTGCATATCATGCAGCATTCCAACTGTTAATTGCCTTCTGTACATAAATTAAGCTATTATTGAATGTTAGTTGAGCACGAAAAATTAGTGTACCGTTAGTTTTTGCTCACATACTGTACATTTATACCAGTACCAGTTGCATTTTACTCCAATTGTAAATTTAGATGCTTGCTGAGGCCTAGCAGCCATTATGCGTTTAGTAGACTTTTCTGTCTTAATTTTCATGATCAGCCCATCGTGCACAGGTGTCTCAACTGCTTGCAAGACTCCCCACAGTGTGAGAGCACATGTACATGTATCAAAGTACTTTGCTGAACAATGTCAACAATAGAACAAAGCACAAGGAGCTAGTAGGCCCCTTTCTAGATACATGTACCGTACCTTACAGAAAATGTAATTTTCTTTAATTAAATCTCAGAGTTAACATAAAATAACAAAAGGAGAAAATTCTTATGATGGGAGACTATAAAAAAGGACATCTGGGGATCAAACCCAGCTGGGAACATGGTCTCAAGATGTGCGCACTATCCACTAGACCACTAGAATCTACACATGCTTGGAATTTAATAACCTAGACTTACATGCAAAGAGAGCGCTGTCTACTTGTAACCAGTAATTTTGAATTTGCCCTTGACTGCTACATTTGTCATTCTTTTAAATATGAATACTTTTACATTTCGACTTTTATATCCTTTTAATTGGAAAGACTAAATCACCTGTGAACACTCAGGTGAATTCAGACTGATTAATTTGGTCCAAGCCTCGTATCAGTAAACATTTTTGACATTCCTGTTGATAGACCAAAATAAGTACACTGTACAGTTTTGGTTGGCTTCACAAAATTCTGGCTACCAACTACATGTATTAAAGTTTGGGATGAGCATGCAGCATCAGCCACAGCACATGTATACCTGTAGCTGCAATCTTGCATTGTATACACAATTGATTTCTCTCAGCATTTGTTAAGTCAAGATATTGCAGTGATTATTGCATTACTGAACTGTTTTGGCTTTCAAATTGCCCTCAGCTGGAGCTGCAGATCCATAACACAATGCAACACTCCTCTGGAGTTGAGGTTTCTTCTTCAGGTACATCACATGTACCTATACTTACACAAGATGGAGCAAAGGAAGAGAGCAAACCAACAACACAAGGGGTTACTCAAGTAGTGACAAGTGCCTCAGCAACAGCTGTAACTGAGGATATTCAGGCACAGCTTGAGAAGGATAAGAGACTTATCTATGGGTGAGTATACATGTACTGTACAGGTGCAGGTACATGTATATCTACCTGCATATTGTGGACAGTACAATGTGCTCACACAGTGTAGTAACCGTAGCACAACATTTTACTTGCATGTAAATGTAAGATACATGTAGTATGCAGGGTGCCTTATGTGGCAACCGCAGAGAAGGAAGGATTGGCCTCATTTGTCCACACGTTCCAGAGCAAAGATTGTTGTTAATCTGGCCTGAATTAGTCACTTGGTAAAGGCAAAGAAGAAAATTGCAATTTACATCTACCCAAAAAAAAAAAAAAAATCAGGAAAGAGTTGCACACATGGACATGACATGATACCCTCTACACTTAAAAAACAGTTTTGTATGCTGTGAAGTTAGTGGAAAATGTGCTTGTACGGTTTATGAATTTAAAACAACCCGGAGGTGAAGATGTACATCTACATGTACACGTAGCCAACTCATCCTCATCATTTTCCATCAATTAGTTATCCTTGTTGAGAGAAGTTTGGGCTTTGAGTCATCTGGTACAAGCATTTTGACTTTAACTGAGTCCTACAGCCTTTGATTTGCACTGGATGCTAACCAAATACATGTATCCACAAAAGTATGCAGTCTGTCTAATTATCTCCAAATGGTCATTCTTTGTAAATTTGAAAGTGCAACTTGTTTTTTTTAATGACCAAAGTCACTCTTTTAATTGTTTTGAAAAAATCAGATTCTGGTTTACATGTATATGCTGAAGATTTGTTGAAGTTTTGTGCCAATTCTAATTTAGTACATGTATGTAGTCACCTTCGAGGGCCATAATTCACACTCTGCTGTGTGTGTGTGCACTCTGTGTACATGTAAATACAACTTTGTCAGGATGCTGCCATGTTTGTCTTGTTCCCTCTAAACCCAGTGGCAGTAGTAATACAACTTCACAAATTGAAAAAAGGGAACGTTTGTGTACATGTATCATTTTCCTTCCAGTCTTGGTTTGGTTACATCACGGACCACTTATCCAGGGATGTGCAACTTAAGCTCAGAGCTGGTTCAGTACATGTTACACATCCATGGGTAAATGGTCCATGGTTACATTGCTTTGAATGGTAGCAAAGCAAGATACATTAACTACATGTACACAGTGTACATGTATGATGTACCTCATGATAGAGGTCTATGGATCATAGCCATGCTGAGAGGGAGTCTCTATCAAATCAGTGCAAACATGGGTCTACATGTTAATTGTTAATTGATGTTGTTGAATCCAATTTCCATTGTCACTTTTATTTGGGTTGCCTTGGGTTGCATTTGATCTGATTAGGGTCCGGCTAGACTGGGGGCTGAGCTGGGGGTTGATTGTTTACTTATTTATCGCCAGTCCACTTAAAAGTTATACTAATCTTTGAGGCCCCAGACAAAGCATACAGGGAGCAGTGCTGTGACCATCTGCCAGAATACAAAATGGTTAGAGGCGACTTTCTTCCACAAACAACTGGGTGAACCCAGGTACCGGGTCTTGGATCAGTTCCAATAAGTATCAAATTGTTTCACTAAAGTTTCAACTTTATGTTTAATAGCGTTCAAATACAGGTACTGTTGATGTCAACTTTTGTCAGAATATTAAGAAAACTTCATTTCAGCTCAGGATGTGTGTTAAAAGTCTCTTTTACACATCAAATTTTTATTGATTGATTCAGACCTCTCCCAGTATAAATTGGAAGTGTTTTATGTTTTGCACAAAAGTTGTTGGATTTCCTGTTTGGTTTCAGATATTCTTCAAATGGTATCCCAATTTGCATGCATTTTTAGTTCACAATTAGATTTAAACTCAGTTCTTAACTGGATTGGTTTCAACTGGGCATGGTTTTTGGAAAAGCACACTTTGTTTCTGATGATGCTAACATCTGACTGACAATGTACTTGGAAATTTGGGACCCTTAGCTGACCTGCATACATAAATGCATGTGTACGTGGGCCAACCCTTGAACAACACTGGGCACAATGCCATCACATGAAATCATTTTTGCACATTAAATATTTCCTTAACAATGAGTGTCATGGACGTGAGTACATGTATAACATACTTATTGGTAAATGTTTTGTTGTGCATTTAGACACCCCCTTTTCCCCTTGATGGCCCAGTTATTTGAGAAATGTGAGCAAGCCACTCAGAGCACCGATCCCCCAACATCAGCCAGCTTTGATGTAGACATTGAAGAGTTTGTTCATCAGCAAGATAGAACGGGTAAACCATTCTTCAGTAATGATCCAGAAATTGACAACCTGGTAAGACATCTATCAGATCATTTGCATGTACCAGGGAAAGATATATAAAATGCAAAACATAATGATACATGGACATTTTATACAGGGACCTACATTTGTACATATCCCATACATGTACGGGATGGGGGTGATTTTTCGTTGTTCTGTGCTTGTAATGTCCATGGAACTTGATCATTCATTGAAGATGGTGAAGGCAATCCAGGTACTGCGCATACACCTACTGGAACTCGAGAAGGTCAACGAATTATGTAAAGATTTCTGCCATCGGTATATCACATGTCTAAAGGGGAAGATGCATAGTGATATATTGCTGCGAGATGAACGACAGCCCGGAACACCATTTGCTTCAAGTCAACTTTCACAGGAGGGTCAAGGTTCAGCACAGGGGCCAGAAATGACTCCACCTCATCAAGTTACCCAACAGGTACAAATCCAGGTGAGGTAGTTAGGTTAAAGGTCATTTGCTGGAGGTTGTTTCCTTTGCTGGTGGTGCTGCATGAAACATACATGGAGCATAGCTTGTTTATTTGTCAGTTGGTAAGTGTTTTAAATGGTTTGTGCATTTTTGCTTGAATTTTATTTGAACTATATTCATTTCATGTGTAATTTGTATGAAATTGCTTCTGAATGGTTCTTGAGATTTTTGTTTCTTGTTTTTGCTGCATGCACCTTTTGTTTTGGAAAGTTGCTGCGTGAAAGTTGACCCCACCGAGAAGAAAAGTGTTTTGAAGTGGGGGAGGGACTAAAACCTTAACGAACAGTTAAAAGAGAATGGAAAAATGCCCTAACTAACCTATACATGTATCTAATGTAAAATTTATTTGTCATTAAAATCTGTTCTTCTCTTGGCCATAAAATGTCCTTTTGGAAGTGAAATTTATGAGTTCTAAATCCCAAATGTGGAAAAACTTTGTTTCCTGCATAAAAACACATATTACCAAAGCCTCGACTTATGCCCTCTGTTGTCCACCGAAAAATTCACTGGTATCTTTCGCTTTGTACATGTATAAAATTGCACCTCTTTAATCTTATCCCCGTAGGCCCTTTCTGCTAGGGACCCTCCTCAATCCTCCAAGTGGGTGAAAAATTGGATTCTCCCTCAATCCTCCAAAATTTTTTGATAAAGTTACTTGGAGGTGTGTCTTCTGCCCCGATCCTTCAAAATCCTGCGGCAATTCCTGTCATGTTGAGGCAGTACAAATGGCATTCTTGAGGAGTGCGGTTGATTCAAAAGAAATATCAGGCTGAATTTATGCATGACTAAGCAAAAACAACACAAGGTCTAACCCACAACTTTCATACATGGCATCCTTCGCAATCAACCGTGCACTTTTGCCATTCACCCTCAATCTTCTAAAACTGCCCAAAGGATTTTGGAGGATTGAGGAGGGTTAGGTTTAATAGTCACCAACTAAATGTTACTGTACTTACATGAAGTTCTCTTAGGACAGCGACCTCACAGTGCATTGCGGAAAATGAGTGGTGATGAATCTGCTTGCTTTGTTGTTGCATTTTATTAATTTTCCATTTTGTTCCTCTAAATTACAGTATAATACATATTTTATTACAACTGTTCTTTAATTAATCTACCTACATACATTACCCTTAAATAAAAAACATATTTGAACTATTTTGAAAGCAACAACAGGAGTACAGTTGACAAATGACAAGGTTCCAGATATTACAAGATAAGTAAGTAAGTCTCAAGGCGCATGTATTAACGAGAGTCGACTGTAGTCTTGTAGTCTGTCAGTAGTGCTTCAGGATAGTGTAGGGCAAATCAAAAATTCTTTTTAATTTACTTGGAATTAACTCCAACTTTTACTGTCCAAAGTAACATTGCAAAATGTGCATCAACGTGCAATGTAACTCTTACATGTACATGTAAGTACGCTCAACAGGTCGCGGTCATTAAGACATTGACTGATTGCCTATCATCCCCCCCAAAAAAGTTTTCAAGTTCAAAATGGAAATGTTGCACCCTGGAAGTTGCACACAGGTAACAGAAATCAGACATGTCCATCTATGTACATATACCGGTAGCTTCTCTAGCTATTTGCACCACTTCTGAAGCTTACACGAGTTTCGACTAAAATTGACTATTGCGATGCTCCTTAAAGTTCGAATTCCTATTTGCCTTACCTTTCAGAAAACTGTGGTGAGGTCTGCCAGCCCTAGTGTCAAATAGCAAGCAATAAGTCAACAAAAACAAGGTTTTATTTATTTGTCTGATGCTTTTTCATACTCGCAGTTCAATTTGCTTACTCCGGATCCCAGTTCACCAGCGCCACTTGCAGTAGAGCGCATTTGGGTCGACACACTTTCTACTTTCGTTGCTAAGGCTTAATGGAATTTCTTTGATCTATTGCTGTCTTTTTAAATTCCATCTGTCGCTAACTTTAAAAACTTTTTAAAAAAATTTTTCTTAAATAAAAAGAGAATTGAACACCAAAAATAATATACCGAGTAGAATATGATTCGTAATAGCAAACTTCTATCATTGAAGAATCATGAAATGTGGTACATGTATGTGTGTTGTACAGTTAATTTCCTATAATTCCAGATCGTTTGAAATGCAACCTACCTTTTTTGTTCTGTTCTCCAATACTTTATTCTGTGACATGTCCTGTTTCAAAGGGTAAGGCTGTACAAATTTTGTACAGATTTCTGCTTCACACTTCGACATTTTTTAACAGTTTGGGAAAAAAATACATCTTGAAAAATTGTTCGCGGTAGCCGCTGCTTCATTTGACTCGGACCGGCCAGCTGACTCCGGCAAGCTCGGTGGTCGAGTGGTTAAGACATTTGCACTATTAAGCAGGAGGTCGTGGGTTCAAGTCCCACCTGAGTAAGCTTGTGAGGTTTTTTCGCAAGCTCTCGGACAAGCACTGAGCATACAGTGCTTATTAATATACGTTGGGTAAGGGCAAAACTCGTTTTATATATAAGTTTGTGAAATATAACAAAATCCCTAAAATCGGCAAATAATTCGCTATGGGTGATTCCACGTACTTGTTTTTTCATAATCAGCAGTTGTATCAACTCATACATCTAATGTCTATCTAATTAAATGTACTTTTTAGTTTCCATTTTTTTTTAAATTGGCCAGAAACCAAACTCTTGTTTTCTTAGATTAGATTAGAAATCTATTGTCTGCATTATAAAAACACAAAAATTCCTTGTTGATTGCACAAATTGTTGAAAACTACAAATTTGTAGGTGACGTAATGGGTTCTTCAACAGTGCAGTGCAGGGGGTAGTATCATTGGTAGCATAGTGTGTGGCTGAAAAAGTCAAGTCAAAATTTACACAAGTTTTTTGTCAGTTCACTAGAATTCCCATATATGTTAGAAATAATTTTGTCTCTGTTTATCCATGCAGTACAAAGGTATTAATATATGCTGATCGAGTTATGGAGGAACAAGAGGCCCAGTTCACGTCATTGAAAATTTGGCCGACTGCTTGGCATGGTTTTGCTTGTTGAGATTTCCATTGTGTCATCGCTTAAATTTTTCCTTCAATGTAGACATGCCCTTTGCTGGGCTTGCTGTGTATGGTCTCTCACATGGCCTCAGGTCACCAAACAAATAGACATTACGTATTCAAATAATCATCATGGGATAAAATGTTACAACAAAATAAAGGGGGAACCCCAGTAACCCTGCTGTTTCACTACAATAACTTGCATGATGATGTATAGCTCGCAACAGCGGGCTTAGAGTTTTCAGTCATACAAATTCTGCATTTGCATCACTCCAACCATACAAAAGAGTTTGTGATCAATCGTATAACTTCATTGCATTTAATGGAAAACATTTATGCCAAAGCAAGTATGAACTGTAACTGTGTCTTTTGTACAATGTATGGCTTGAATGCTAGCTCACTGATCCAAGTTGCTTTACTTGTGTTTGAATTGTGCACTTACATGTATGTACATGTGCATGATGTAAGCATGGACACTGTCAAAGTATTTTTTGCATTAGCCACCGGTACATACGTGTACAGTACTTTGTTTAGCTGGAAATTATTGAAACACATTTAAATCATCTAAATGAGAAAAGAAACAATATAAACATATTACTCAAGTGTAGCAATGGATTTACCACCGATTTGTTAACAAGGATTTTTCAGAGAGTTGCTGATTTTGTTGTCTAGGTTCAGGCATCACCTCAACAAGTACACCCAGTTACAGCTGCATCAGTAGGAAGTGGGACATACATCATACAACCAAATACACAGTCTGCTCAATCTGGCTCCGCACAGGTATGTCATAGTACATTGTACTACTCAAAACATTCTCTGGCCATTTCAGGATTTTGCAAGCCTTAAATTTCTTCCAAATTCAGGAAATACCTTTTGTGAACAGTATAAGCAAGGCACATGTCCAATTTCAAGATATTAGGGGTGACAATATGCATCGTCTGGTGAAAATATACACTTTCCTATGAGAAGAAGATCTGTTGTAGCCACATTGCATGGTCCAAAATTCTTTTACAGCAAAAGGTTTTTTGACTCCTTGCTAAAGTGCTCATAAATCCTTGACCATAAGTAGTTGTCTCTTGTGAAGGTTGTTCAGCCCAGCATAGCATGTCTTCATGTGAAGGTGCTACGTGTTGGACTATGCATGGTTGTTTGTTGTCCCCTATGGGTACCAACTACATCCAAACACAAATGCAATGCCCCGGTGACACATGGATTGACTGGAATATGGTTGCACTTTGACTCAATGTCAAATGGAAATTGTGTAAAAGAAATAATGATTGATATTACAAAGGCTTTGCCAGTTTCAAACTAATGGAAAATAGAGGCCATTAACCCCCAACCCCACGATAAATTATTTAATCCCCTACCCCATTTACCCATTCAGACCAGTTTAAAAAGAAAGACCTAAACAGTCTCCCAAACTGTAACCCTGTTCCATTTAATAGAACAAGAGTGCAATGGGAAAAAAGTGCTCAATTAAATGTTTTTTCAATGGCCTCATACAGACATGACAGAGTTAATTCACTCTAGCCCAAAGCTTAGGAAATACTTCAATCCATAATAATCGTTAGTGAGGAACCTGCAAGGAACTGATTGCCTACATTTAAAAACTGAATTATTCAAATCATGAAGGATTTTGGTTAAGAGAACTTATGGGCCTGACAATCACCTTGTGCATTTGAATTACATGTATAAACATGTATGGTTTTTGGATGTACCAGTACATGTAACTGTTCTACCACAAACAACAGTATAGAGATCCTGTTCAGACTCATTGACTATCACGTCAGGATGTTCGTGATTATTTGACATTTTAACACCGCCATGTACCCTCCAAAATGGGTCAGACTAAACATAACAAAACAAAGGAATAGAAATATCTCTTTGTGTGACACAATTTATGCAGGAAAAATCCAGTTGACCATTAGTGTTGGCCTTTTTGCCATTGTCTTGTTGACTTCCTCAACCATAAATTACATTTTTTCTTTTATTTCATTTGTCTTGCATACATGTCCTTGTTTTAAATAACGTAAAGGTTTATTAACCACTACCAGCCGGGGACTTAGAGATCGGAGCCGTATGGTTTATATGTGTGGCCGGGGTCTCCGAACTCGACAAAGGAAACAGGGCCCTGTAACAAAAGACCGTACTAAAAGACCAGGCTGCTGGGCATGACCGGCATTTTTCACTCTCAAAAGTGGTGATAATCCAGCATTATTTTGAAACCATATACCAGGGTTTGGGGTATTTAGAGCAAGGGGATTACCACCGGGGACAAAAGCTCTCCACCACCGCAGCGATGAGCCACACAGCATGCTAATCTGGCCCCTATTGAAAAGAGGTCAGCAGTGCACTGAGCCAGGTTCGTGAACAAAAGACAGCTGTATAACACCGCACAATCTGGGCTCTGTCTACAAGGCTGCAGGCCCAGCTGAAATATTCGGGTGTCAATGAAGGTCACCTGTCAACTTAGAGTAGTGCCTGAAAATTACTCCGTGCGGCTATAAACGACTGTTAAATGGAATGATGAATTGTTGAAGGATTTTGAAAACGGAAAAAATGATAGTCATGCCGGCCCAGCATCCTCAACGTTGAAAAATGCCCCGGTCCGAAGTGGTTAACTGAACTGCACGCATGAACTGTGTGCATAGTATTGCATACACAGTAGGATCTGTACTTCAGGAGGATCTGTGGGGAACTCGAGACTGGACGCCAGTGCACTGTACTCTACATACAATGACATACAGTGAATTTTGACTACAACAAACATTTTCACTGGGTTCCCCAATTTTTTAATATGAATTTTCATATTCATGAGCAAAACTGTGATGCAATTTGAGGCATTAAACCTCAATATACATTTATGTTACCCTGATTTGTGCACAAAAATCACTAGATATTACTTCACTATCAAAAAATTCTATATCTTTTGGCAATTTATCGTTGTATAAAATAAGTAGATTTACGTTTATTTCTGATGTTATTGAAAGAAAATATCTCTTCATCAATAAAGAAAATATCAAATATCAACATATAGCCAGCATAAGTATAAATGTGTATACATATATAGACATCAATTTATAGCATGAATAATGCAGTCTTCCTTAAATGGTTCGTTTCAGCTGCAACAAGCACAGTTCCAAACAATGCTGAACCAAGCAGGCCAAGTGGTGTATGCTCCAGTTATTCCACAAGGAGTCATGACACAACAAGGACTGGTTACCCAAGGTATTTCAGGAACTGTCCAGTTGCAGAATACCCCGCAGCAGGGTGTTGGTGCTCAGTCAGTTGTGCCTGTCATCCATGGGTCTACACCCATCTCACATATAGGAATTCCATCATCAGGAACATCTGAACAGCAGAATGTTACATCAATATCATACGCTGCCTCAACACCCACAATAACCAGTGCAGGGGATGAGTATGATGATGTGAATGAACTGTTGAATAAGAGAAAACCAAAGAGAGGTGTACTTCCCAAGCACGCCACCAACATCATGAGATCATGGCTCTTCCAACATATAGTGGTAAGCAAAGCCCTCTGTGTTAGTACTCTGTGCACTTGCACTTGTGGATTTATAACTTCTACAAGTAGATGTGAGGCAAAAATACTGCTATGTAATAAAGGGTCCAACTTTCTACTCTTAAATGTCTGAAAACTGCCTGATATCTCTTTTGGATAAATACATTGAAAAGTGCATGTCCCTCAAATTAGTCCTCACTTTTTCAAACAACAAAGGGTATTGTTGGTAGGAAGTCATTCCCGGAAGACATTATTCAGTTTGTCGGGAATTTTATCTTTTCAAAATGTAGACGCACAATTTGCTCACTGTAAATAGTTGTGAAAAGTGGTTGCTGGTTGGCTTTCTGCTACACATGTAACGTGTATTTGCACGGTCAATGGGCAAAGAATGTGACTGCAAAATTGAGTTTCTAGCAATTATTTGCATCTCAATACCCAGTAGCTGTAGAATTTTTGTTTTCTTGCCAGAACGGCATCACTGTTTTGTTAATAATTTGAAAATTTGAAGTATCTTATTGATCTACGTGTACATGTGGAAGACGCTAAAATACTGCAAAAGGCAAAACAAAAACTAAAAGTACATGTACATTGTACATGCAGTTATTTGGGAATCAAAGGTGTATTTGCTAGGATTACGTTAAATATTACTTCCCAAAGGCTGTTGTGAATGGCTTTAATAACATGTTTCTGAACACACATTTTCACTTTCTCAGCATTCAACAACGTGAGTCCCTTTTACTGTTGTTTCTTTGTTATTTAACCCTGAGTGTCTCCACTGAACTCTAGATCTAAAGATCCTTTTTGCCCTAGCTCTAAAGATCTCGGGCGTAAAACATAGCCTATCCCAACACAAAGTAAAGCTTGAAATAACTTGCGGCACCCACTGCTACTTGTACATCTGACTCAGACTGGTCAGCCCTTCCTGGAGTGCTCAATCGTTAAGATATCTGTTCTAGTACGGAGGAGGTCGTTGATTTGAGTCCTACTGGAATAAGCCTGTAAATTTTTCACAACTTCATAAACAAGCACTGAATATACAGTGTTTTAAATATACATGTATGTCAGTGTAAAGGCAGAAACCTGTAATTTAAAACTAAAGGTTCCATGAAGACCTCTTCGGACAAACTGTTACTTAATTGTTAAAAATATTCATTGGTATGCCATAAACACTGGGGGATGTCGAAATGGAATAAATTTGTCATGGTTAATTTCACTGACCCCTCAAATAAATGTTTCAATCCTGGCAAGTGATGGCGTTATGTGTGACTTACCGGTACATGTGAGAACCCACAATTAAAATCAGGCACCCTTTTGGTACACATCTGGAACAAAGTGGAGCATGGACATCAGACATGCAGTTTATGTGCCCATGGAACATAAAATGCATTGAACATAAAATGCATGTAACGTACATGCATGGGAGGTTGCATAACGTGGCGTACAGAAATGTCACCACAAAATGAGCCCAATGTAAATATTTTCAAAAATTGAGATATTGGTACACGTATATTTTAATTCAGTAGCAGAAGAGCTTTCCAGTGGCATGTACATGGAAAACTAAGGGTAAAAGTATAAGGTGACGATGTGGCATTATTCTGGTAGCTTTCCGTCTTTGTTCGAAAGAAAACGCTGTGGTTAGAAAAGTGCACTGCACTGTTCAGAGCTAACTTCTTGTTCTGACCATTTTGCTCTGGTCAACCTGATTTGCAATGTCTACGGTTTGGCCAAACTTAAAAAAAATCAAAACAACATCTTTACATTCTGGATGTCATTTAAGAACATACATTTTTCAGATATAACAAAAAACCACTTTTTATGGACTGTACCGGTAAGATCTAAAGATATTACTGACCAAGTTCAGTGAATACAAGATGTATGTGATCGGTATTGAGTGCTTTTTTGATAGATGATTTGTTGCCGTTTCTTTTGGGAGAAAATGAGTGTTCTGTTTCAGTTGAGGGGGTTTTAGTTGGGGGGGCGACACTGTACTGTGGGCCACATAAATCAGAGTCTGTATAGAGGGCTGCTTCAAACAAAATTGCAAAGTGTTGCTATATGCCTATGCACTACCACACGTTTCTTCAGAGAAGTCACAATGAAAGGGTTTAATTACACACTACATGTACCTGGTACTGGAAGTGGTGCACTAACCTTACATACCTAGTGTGGACTCGTGAACAAAAGATGTCCACATGATGCAGGAAAACAAGACGTTCTGTGGACTTACACAGGACGTTTCCCCTTCTTTGAAAAAGAAGTTGAGAGGCATTTTGGGGTTTTCGTATAAGGAAGAGGAACAGTCAAGGAAACCTTTTACAAAAATCCAGCTGAAAAGTATGTTCCCAGTTCAAGAAAAACAAGTATTTTCACTGAGTTTTCTTCACTGCATGAAAAAAATGTCCTCACTAGGTACATGTATGTAAGGTAAGTGTGTTTGTTTGAATGTATACACAATGTTGTTCCTTGTGGGTGTGAGAACAAAAGGTGCCCCACAACGCAGTTATACAATGTACATGTATGTAAAAAAGTCCACTCATTTTCCTTTCTTGAACACTTTTTGAGGCATTTGGACGTTCGGGTTATTTGTACCAAAAGGAAAAGGAGTAGTCAACAAAACTGGGCTTAAATTTGTGTTTACTGTGCAAGAAAAATGTGTTTTTTCTGGATTTAGAAATAAGGAATGTCAACACGTGCGACAGACATGAAAAACATGTACATACATGTATATTGAAATTGTAGACATTGATTTGAGGGTAATAGCATGCATGATTGACTAAATGTCGAAGATTGATGACTGTGTACAAACATTAGAGGTTTTCCATACAATTTAACCCCAAACAAGCTAAGTTCTTTTGGACCATCTCATACAGTATCTGGGTGGGGGCAGGAACTTGGCTGATTTTGTGGCAAGCCGCAGCGCAAATACGAGCCTACATGTATGTAATACCAATTTCTGTCCTGTTGTCTGTTCGTCATGGGATACATTGTAGGTCCGGACGTCTTGCCCAATGTCAAAATTTTTTCTTGTGTGTTTACTTGTGTATATACATATACATGTAGGTAATCTTGAGGAACACCAGGCCTTTATGTGGGATCATTGCTTTGAAGTGTGTTTACATACCTGTACATATTTAATAAAGAAATAGAACCCAAAATGTTTAAAGTTTTCAATTGTGTTATACATGTATACATACATGTACATGTACATGTGAATACTGTACACTCCTGTACTCTATAGGCACATGTCCATTACATGTGTGGAATAATGGATTATGTGAAGGGAGACAGATGATGATGATTGGGTAAGGGAAAGAGTAGGAAATGGATCGGATGATAGGATGGGATGGGAGTGGATTAGGAGATGGATGGAATGTTGGGATGGAGGCAGAGTCACAGTTGGATGGGATAATGTGGTGGGGGCAAAACCATTTAAAGTGACGTCCATTTTTACATCCATGATGCCGTCATTTGTCAACCTTTTTTTCTTTACTTGCTGTTTTAAAAATTGCGGCAATCTTGTACTTGATTAGCATGATTCCTTGTTTAATTTAGCAGCACCTTTTGTAATTAGCATTGATGACTCATAACATGACCTACTTTTGAGGTAAAGGAATTAAGATTCGTATGAAGCAACGAGCCACGGCGGCTTGGACGTTCTAGTTTGAAATTTACATGCATGTAAAAACACTCATCAGTAAAAAAAAGTGGAGTTTCAACTCATTCTGACTTATGGTTTTCTTGTTACGGTCATTTGAAGTTGAAGGCCACATGCGTGTTTGCCCATGTGTATTGAGCACGGCATTTGAAAAGTATACGTTCTTTGAATTGACCAATCTCAAAAAAATGAGTGCTGCATGAAAACAGTATGCTCAATTTTCACAAAATTTGTGTCAAAATGACCCCTCCCCCAAAGAAATTACTGAAACAAAAAATTATGCCTCCGCTGGTGAAAATGTGCACTGTGCCTTCCCCCAGATCTTTTAGGGTTGGAGTACACTGTACGTGTATAAGTCTTCAAAACAAGTTCATGTATGATTAAAAGGAAAAATAGGGTCCATTATTGTTTGTGTTTGCAAGGTGTGATTATGAATTTCATACCAAGATTAATTGGGATTTTGAAGTGTTTGTATGTACATGTATGTTTACAATTTGTCACTGCATTTAGAAACTGACACAGTTGCCTTTTTCCATCATAGCATCCTTATCCAACAGAAGATGAGAAGCGAATGATAGCAGCTCAGACAAACCTGACACTGTTGCAAGTCAATAATTGGTAAGAAAATTTCTGAATCCCAACTTCTGCAAATGTTTATTTCCTGAAGATGGTTTTGTTTCATTTTATTTCAACAGCACAGTTTTTAAAACTAAACTCAGCAAAATGTTTGCGTCAATGGGAATTTACCTTAAAGTTGCAATTGCCTGAATGTGAATGAGATTTTGATATGACTACCACTTTACAAATCGCCAAACCTGTAGCACTACAGTGGTGTAGGGTAGGTGACCTGTAACAGCTGTGATGTGCTGCAAGATGCAGCAGGATGATACAGTTGAAAACCTGCTGCATCATTGAACTGCCGTTACCACTTGCAAGAGTACCGTCTTATATCTAATGTTCATGAAACTGACAACCATCTTTGCCAAGAAAACTGGAAACATACATGTATA
Source organism: Acanthaster planci (assembly GCF_054643075.1). NCBI lineage: Eukaryota > Metazoa > Echinodermata > Asteroidea > Valvatida > Acanthasteridae > Acanthaster > Acanthaster planci. The sequence continues at coordinate 13,239,763 of NC_141786.1, read as the reverse complement.
CCATTCCCACACTTCGTGTTTTAGCTGCACTTCACAATGTACCAAACTTCCTCCTTTCAGAACCAAATCACACTAAATGGCTTCAATTATCATACCAAAAAACTTGAACTCTTTCACAATGGTATTGGTTTCCCGTTGTAATTTCTTTGAAGTTTCAAAGAAAAATAGCCTAATTAGAAAACATTAAACATTTAAAGGGTCCAGGCAGTGCGGCTTTCCTAGACACTCTTTTGTGCAACTTAAGGTGGTTCTTCATTGTATGAAACTATTTGATATATTCTTTTCGTAGTATGACAATTACACTTTTAAACATTTCAACTTGTGCATGCTTTTCTGCACAACTGAGGGGTACTGTTGTTGTGATGTCAGTAAAGAGAGACACTGCACAGTTCAGAGGTTTGTCTGTTTAGATTATGAACCTAAAATTGGCTCAGAAGGGATTGCTGATAAGCTGCTTTATATGTGTTAACTCAAAAATAAATCACTAAAAAACAACATTTGGAACTGCTAATTATCAGAAATTGTAGTATTTGTTTGCTTACTTACCCTTGGGAAACAACTCATCCAAATCCATGCAGTAATTCTTGCGACATTGTGGCCATTTCAGTGTTCTCTGTGGGTGGTTTTAGCAGGGCAGGCCATCCTGCCAAAAAGATGCTGCCCTACCGTCCTGCTAAAGTTTGCCGCCCTGCTGAAATTTTCACCACCCTGCTGTTATTTCCACTGCATTTTTCCCCATTTTGTTGTGTTACATGTATAATTATAGAAGTGCAAAAAAGTTAACCACACTCTCTAACAAACATAAAGAGTTTGCCAGCATAATAATTTCAGCATGCAGTATTGCAGTAATGTTTCTAGATCTGGACATAACATACACATCCTGAAGGAAAAACACTACAGTCATTTTCCTAGCTTCACATCCACAAATCAATCACCCACCTTGTATGAAGATAAAACAACAAAGTTATTTTCCAAAGTTGGAAAATTTTAATTTGGAATATGCTGAATTGTTGAAAGCATATATACCACTTTTCCTTATCAGTTTAGCCATTTCTGGATCAGGTCAAAACTTCTTCAAAAAAAACAAAAATTCAAGTGAGAAATCCATTGTTCAGCCAAAACCACCCTGTACAAGGAGATTTTCTGATGAAAGATTAAATTTCAGTTCATGTAACAAAATTCAAGTAATTTAAAAATGGAGAACTTCCATACTATTTTTGAAAATTTTGATTTGATACAACTGCTTCCAAACAAGCAAAGACCAAGTAATTCTACTAAGCCCACATACATGTGTAGCTGTGGCTCTATAACCCATATTACTCGTGGAATAATGAACCAGTCGACCAATAACGTCGCATAAATTGATTACATGCATGTAGTTGGGTATATACAGTGTTGTTTTAATTCACACAAAGTCATGAACTGTAGGCAAAACATATGTTCAGTCATGGGCAAATCTTGAAATACTCGAGACTTTTAAAGTCATTTTGATTACCTGAAGTGAATACTTTGCAATGTTTAACACCAGTTTGCCTAAATTAGTATTTACTCGTGAAACAGTTGAGGGCACTTTTTTTCTTGGAAAACACCTAATTTTTATCAATACAGGTTTATCAATGCAAGGAGGAGAATATTACAACCAATGTTGGATGCTAGCAATCCTGATCCCAGCACAAAGACAAAGAAAGTCAAGACTCAGAGTCGACCTTCTACGCAACGTTTCTGGCCGGAATCCTTAGCAAACCTGAGCTCAACCAACACAGCCAAACCAAGTAAGTAAAAGTCTTTATTTGATAAACTGGTGCCCACTTTCAGACGGAATATTAGTTGTGAGTTGATTGTCTTGAGTGATACAGGAACCTCTAGATAACTCAAAGCAGGTTACAGGTATATTGTACCTACCGGTATTTGCATTTTTTTTCAAAAAGATTTCTTCGTTCCCACCAACAAAATAGGCTTTTATGTACAAAAATCCCTCGGTAACTTAAAATGCCCACACCACAACATCTGCTTAACTTGAAGATTTGAAGGACTGATCCAAAAAGACTGCCACCATGTCACTGACAATAAACGGAAAAAGAACATGAGACTTTGGTTACGAGTTATTTATTCAAATTGCACTTCATCTTTTTAGTATGAGGACATGAGCATGCTTGCTGCCGGTACCATTGTTATCCACTTGCCACGACCAGGCCACAGGCTGATAGCTATCGCAGCCAAAATGTAGCCCACACGCAGTCCAATCACCGAGTCTTTATGGTGGCCATTGTGATTGCACTGCAGGAAGCTTGTGTTGTGCCACGGCTACAGCCTGGCTGCTGCTACCTGCCCAACTGCAGCACTCGCATGCTGCTCACATGAGTGTCTAATTACAGCCAGTGTGTAGACACAAGGAACATGTGTTTCTGACGCAGTGCTTGAAATGTGCTGTTTTGCCAAATCGCGCACAGATTTTTTAAATGTAAATAAAGAAGGAATAAAAAGACAAAAACGCACAAATACATGTGTAGTTCTTTTTATTTTATTTACACTCAAACGTTTTATTAAATGCAAAATGATGCACCTCCAGCATTTAAAAAGGAATGATCATGTGGCCAAAAAGGAAAACTCCTGGCCCAGCATGCACAGGGCTATGCGTATCACATCGTGGCATGTGCTGAACGAAAGAATTGTCACAAAAAAGTACACAGTTTTGGTGATGTGTTTTATTTATCAGTAGAATAGAAATTTTATGAAATGAAAATGTAAAATCTCAGTAAACTTTTGATTTTTAGAAGAAAATTGTTCTTGGATAAAGAAATTACCACTTTTAGAGGAAATCACTACTTATTGCATCTCCAGTAGTCACCACGGGGGTTGGGGAGGCAAGTAGGGTTGCTTGTGGGGAAGACTCTGGATTTTTTGTCAGTTTGAAATCAGGATAACTCAAATTTTTTATGCATTCCCCTGAGGTTGGAGTTGTCAAAAAGTTTATTGTAGCTTGAGTGCTGCAACCATTATAGGGCTCCATTACACTGTACATATATGAGGGCAAGAAACCATTCATGTTGTCACCTCTAATATACATACTTTTGTAACCATTTCAGGCAGTGACATTGGCGCTTCAACAGAACTCACACCAACAGTACCAGTACAGCAAATCACATTGTCTGGAGAAACTGTCTCATCGATGATACGGGTACATCATTCGTCATCCTCCTCACCTCAAGTGGAGGGTTTGTCAAATGGGGAGGGTGATCCTCTTGAAGAGGATGGAGGAAACAATGGGTCTGAACTGTCATCCAATGATGGTGGGATAGGATTAGGTAGTGATGAAGAGTCTTCATGATTTGAGAGTGGTCCTAAGCATGAAACGATGTGATTAGACAGTATTGCTCAGAACAAATGAGGACTGGTTTGTCAGCAATCATCTTGTATGTGAGCAAAGTCCACTCACAGTTGTTCAAGGTCATCTAAGAGTGACACGTACAATCTAGGCTCTGCTTTATATGAATTACTATAAGGTTTTAGTAGTGCCGTTGTCACGATACTACATCTGAACTACAGCAAGTAGAAAATATCTTTTTGTATTGGATATTTAGATTACCGTGTTGATTTTTTTAATATTAAGACTGGTCTGAAATGTGGGAAGATTGCAATGGACACTATTAGCCTCTGATGCTATAGGAGACTTCCTAACTAGCCAGCTTACATGCAATAGGATTCAAAGCACACAATTGGGCCTGTTGCAGTGAGTGCATTTGAACATGTAAAAATGTGTAATGTACAAGCATTTTGAAGATTTAGTGGTGGTACCGTACATTATCAAATGAAGGTACCTGTACATGTAGCAGGTACTAAAGCCATGCATTCTTTAAGTGCAAAAGAGAAGCTATTGTTACAATATTCTCTTCAAATACTGAATATTTTTATAACTTAAACACAACATTCATATGGAAATCTTTTGATGCACTCTGTCAGAAACAATGTTTGTAATCCTGCTTAAATTAGGAGAATTTCAGGCCGACTTCTGGGAAAGTTATTAGAATTGATGATAGTCAATACTTTGAGAAGCTACCTGCCAACATGCAAGCCAAGGTTAACTGCATCTATGTGTACGTGTACATGTACATGTACATCAGGGATGAGATTTGTCAGGATTTTTGTTAGGATTTCCTGATTTCAAAACCTGGAAAATCCTGGTTAAGCAGTATGGTATGTTTACATAAGTTGACATAGAGCACAAGAAATGGGTTTTTGCTTGGGGTGCCTTTAGGCAAATACAAACGTATGTGCTGCTGTGGGCTCTTGAATCTCTCTGCTAATTATTTTGTGGATATTTCACTTTCTTCCTCCCCGATACAAGTACCGTACATGATTCTCAGGCTTACTTTGGCATTTTCCGAGACATTACTTTTTGCCATTCACAGCATGCCAACATATGTACATGTATGTGTTCATAGATCTCAGCTTTCATTTCAACCAACAAAAGCCAGTGCTGTTCTATACCTTGTCCATGTGGGAAAAAAATGAGGATAAGACATTTAACATTTCCGGAGCAGGAAATGGCCGTTCAAAGGCTTTCTTTGAATTGTATAAGGAAACTTATTGTGTCACCCAAGGGAGTTTTAAACAGACTCATGTATCAGAATCTTAGCTTTAAGTGAAAAAATATTTACAATTGATTTTGTGACACATTGTCACTTTCATTTCTTGCTGTAGTTCATGGATGAAGATTAATCATGGGAATTGATGTTAGTCAATACTTTGAGAGGTTATAAGACATGGTATTTGCTCAGTACTACAAACTCAAGGTGACTGACATTCATCTCATGGCCAAACTTTTTGTGAAAAATGATGGTATTCTGTGAAAATGATTATAAAGTACCGTATATGTATTGACCAACATTCTGTGTGATATTTACCATTACTGTTTCATATTTGTTTCCGTCGTTTCAGTTCCCCAAAATACTTCTTCACACATCAGTCAGTCAAATATTTCCTTTTGCACAAATGTTCTTTTGACAACACATGCACAGTTGACAAAGGCATCATTTGTGTTATTCACTCAACCACAAAAATCAGACCTACAAACAGCATGGTAGTGTTTTGACAGCGTTTTACATCCCCCCTTTTACACTTTACAGTAGTCTATTTCATATAACCACTACATGCACATGTATATGTGCATCAAAAACAAGAAATGTTAAAGTTCATGTACACTTCTTTGTTCTTTTGCACTACCAAATTTATGGTAAAAACAAAACAAGGAAAGAAGAACAAGTATTTGAATTAGATCAGAGACAAACACTGGTGTGAGAGTTCAGCTTTATAGCTGATTTCAGCTTTTTTGTACACCTGGTCTGTACAAAGTATGGGAACTTTTTACATTTTAGCTGTTTTCGGCTTTAAGTGGTCACTCACACCCTGCAAACATAAAGTTGAATATTGTCAAGACACAACTATAAGATTAGCGAAACACATTAAGATAGGAAGCCAAACAAAAATACAATATGCATCATTAATGTAAACCGAACAATTTCAATTTTGGTTTTTATCTCTGAATTTTGTGCTGTAAGTTGTGTATCATTGAACCTTGTCATTATTCCTTTTTTCACCCTTCTTTTTGCATCTAACTTTTTGCATCTAACTTTTAGAGAATCAAAGATTTAATTTTCCTCCATGTTTGGGAATACATGTATGTTAGTACTGCAGTTAATGCATTGTGCATTTGCAGTGGGAAAGACTTGATGTGGAATTCACTTTTACATGTATTGTAAACCCATACAGTGATAATACCCAGAAATCCATAATATTCGAAAGTTGTTGGCATTTTGCTGTTGAGGACCAAGGAGTGCATTGGTGTCGATAGCTGATTAATTTGGCATTTCTGCCTAGCAATAAATTATTTCAGAAGCTACAAAGTGAGCATTTTTTACCATATTTTAGTATTTTTTTGTTAATTCTGTCGATACAGTTTTTATAGATCTGATGGTCATGGTCTTGGACTTCAAAAGTGAGTCTCAACTTGTCATTTATTTGTGCATTTACATGTACCACAATTTTGCAGATTTTTCAAAAATTGCTAGCATTTTTATTTTGAGGCAATCGTTAAAAATTTAGTATTTTGGTATGTAAAGCCCCGTCTTTAAATCTGGCTTAATGATTTACATTGCTCTCCTGCAAGTGTTATTCACTCTGGCTGTACACAAACATGTACAGCAACATGTTCATGTTTAATGTGTGGACTGTTACAGCATATTGCAGTTTGGGCCATCATCTTGTATATGTACATTTGCACCTGTACACTTAATGCCTACAAGCCTGTGAAAAGTAAAAGTCGATGAAAATATCCATCTGGGACCACATTAACAGTAGCAAACCATTCCTTAAATCATTATTAAAGATTGTTAGCTTACTTGTAAATGTTCCTCTTGACAAAATGTATATAATTTTCCCTGAAAGTTCCTGTAAGTAAACTTGAAAAAAGGTGTTAGCTTGTGGTACTAGGTCAGGACGGCATTAAGATAAGTTGTAACTGAGACTTTGGCAGAGCCAACTGAGCTCTCTGGTTTGATGTATTAGTCAGTTTGGTGTTTTGATGAGAATGGATACTACAGTGACCTGTGTGTGGGTGACAAATGTTGACAGTTCCTATTGACTTTTACTTGGCATTGTGCAAAATCGGTCAGAGGCTATGGAATCCAAAGTGATCCAAGTGATTCGTGTCTCATATTTTCAAAGAACAGGTCACGTTTACAATTTCAAAAATCTTACTTAGGCAAATGATTGTGCACTTAGAAATAAAATGCGAAGGACATACAAATACCTCTTCATATTGAGTTGTGAATGGCTGTGTGATTCCATTCACTTAATCGGTTCAGAAAAGTATCCATTATTGTCTTATGATGAAGAAAAGTGAATTTATTCCTTTGTAATCATTGGAACAAAGGAGATGTAATACTGCTTAACGACCATAGCAGAGTTTGAGTCAAAGCTGCTCTGTTAACTCTTAAGTGACATGAATTAAAAGTCACTGTCATGACTGTTGTAGCTGCTTCCTTTTCAAGCAATGGTGTATTCTGTATACTAAATAGTACATGCTGTATATATTTCTGGTGAATCTATTGAACAAAAGATGCCTTGACACATGCGCTGTATAAAGCTCTGTACTTTTTCAACCATGGAACAAATATTTTTAAATAAAACTGAATCAGCTGAGGTAAGCAGTGTTAAAGTTCTGTGATAAGCAAATCTAGTATAGAAATATCAGTAAAATGACATACACATACACCACGTGCCACGGAAGCAAGGTGTGATACATGGTGTCTTCTAATGACGAAATACAGCACATTCATGGCCTCTATAAAGGCATGCTATAAAAACTGCACAAAAGTGCAGCCTATGGCATTTATAAATGCAACCAGCGGCCAATTCCCAAAACTTATACCTTGTGTTGCACAACCATTCATGGTTTTTAAAATGCATAAGGAAACACCTTTACATTGGCTGATAGTCAGTAATGATAAACATGTTCATTTATCTGTAACCCAAAGGACAGAATAAGAAATGTTTAGTGGTATTTCATCATTTGAAGGCAAGCTTCAAATCTCATGTGTCATGAGAATTGATACACTGAGCTATGAGTTTACAATAACCAAAGTTGATAATATCCCACAGCAGCTTATGATTTACACAGTTTTAAGTTGTTTGGTTGTAATTTGTTGTGTAATTAAAGGATCTACACACACTGAAAGTTTTGTGGCATGTATCTTACATGTTTGCACAGAGGTTATGAGGCTGCTGAATGTCAAAAGTTCCACTTGAAATTTAAAAGCTAAATGGCATTTTATTTAAGTTAAGTGTACCCAATGGCAGGTAAAGGACAGGCAACAACACCCCATTTCTGTTTCTTTACACATTTTGCAATATCATTCAAGTTCAACCAAAGTAGAGTGTACGAGGACATGCCTGAAACCAAAATTGTGCCCAGAAATTTGCTCAGGCTGATTTGTATTTCACCCCGGGCAGATTAGTATTTTTTCCAGGAAGGATTACTGTTGAAATTGTAAAATATGTATGTATAATCTACCCAGGCAAAATTGAATTCTATTTGGATGAAATAGTCATCTGCGTGGGTAAAATAGTAGAAACCAGACTAAATGGTGGGTAAAACAACTTTTCTGTCCTATATATGCCTTTGTTGTGTTCATATAACATGGTTTGAGGTGTAGTTGACATAAGACCCAAAACAAACCACACTTGTTTTACCTCATGTCACAGCAGACACTTCTTAACAGTACATTCAAGTGGAGTTGAATCATTGTAACAAAGTGATGCAAGTCAAGCCATTTGACAAAAAAGTTTAGTCAAGTATTTAGCTCAAATCAATTTGAGTCACAAAAGTTTGAACACAATACGTTCATTGAAAAATGGGAGAAAGTCATATTTTGGCATTTAAAATTTACCTGCGGTCACCACGTGTGGTAATTCATACCATGTTACTCATGATAATAACACATGAACAGTGTAAACGTTGCTGTGAGTCATTGCAAATATTGTTTCATGAAGGAATTTTGCTTTGGTTTTGGGATTGGAGTCTTGTTAACTGTCATCCAGGCGGGTCTTCTGATTATGGAGTCAAGTCATTTGCCCATCACAATTGAGTTGCTAAAAATTGTGACTTGAGTCAGACTTGAGGCATTGACTTGGATCATTGCAACTTTGGCAAGTTTTTCACAAATGCTTGCATTGTTTGCACCTTAATACTTCCCCTGTGAAAATACATCACTTTCACTTTACGAAGCCCATCTTTAAACTGCACTGCACCCTTGCATAGTTGGCCTGTGCATGAATTTTCACATATGTATATGCAAACAACAAAATAGTAACTGACAAACAATGATGAATGGAATAGAGAGAATTAAGCTGTTAATCGTAAATGTCTTTGTAGTTGCAAGATGTTACATCTGAGTTCTCTTGAATCATTTTGGTTTTCAAGTTTGTTATACTTGTAAGCGTTAACGCTTACAAGTATATTAAGGTGCAAACAACGCGCGTTGTTTGCACCTTAATACTGAAAGCTGTTGCAGTTGCATGTGAACTCTTGCTAAGCTCATTCGTTAAGATACCCCTTGACAACCGTGTACCCTTTTGGGATCAGTGGCAAACACGTCCCAAATTCACAAATTAATTCCCTCAATCAAGGTGATAGCAACGTCCCATGTAAAGATATGAATATACATGCTATCTGCATGTTTACTGATTAAAATGTTCAGTAAATTTGAGGGATTTACTGGATTACTGCTTACGGGTTTAATGGGTAATTATTTTAAGCACTAGCCTTTTCTTGTATCCTGTAAAAAAGAAGTTCCAAAGTCAGCCAAGCTCTTTTCTAAAAGCTGAGAGAGTTCTAGCTTTCACTGCCTTGTAAGGGAGCGCATTTCATGTACTAATGACTTGTTGAAAGACGTATTTCCTATGACAAGTATTCTTGGTTTGAAGACCTTGTGTCTGTGACAACAGGGAAAAGTCGTTAGATTAGCCAGTCAACTCATCCAGCTACTAGTCAAAGGAGGGATCAGATTGACAAAATTGGTGATGGCCATGATCGTTGAGGAGAGAGCCTATGCCAAGTTAGATTGGGATCATCTGCCAGTAGAGTGTATATAAATGGTGAAGCTGGACATTGACGCTGACAAGTTCGGCGGGCCCAAACATGGATGAAGTCAGAGGAGCAAAGGGGCCTGGCCAACAATATAACGTAAAAACCGACTTTGCAAATAAGTAAAATTCCTAGTGTGCACAGTGGAATAGACTATCAGTTGGTAATGAAGCAGATGAAAGTGAGTTTTGTTACACTGCTCTCCCCTGGGTAAATGGCGTATCTCTGAGCCTTAATAAAACATGTGCCTGTAAGTTCCTTATAGATGGAAATCCATTTTAGGCAGGGTAAATGGCACCAGGAAGTCTATGAGGTCATACAGTGAACTTTCAGTTGACAAAACACCCCCCCCTGTGTAGCAGGCTTGTATTCCATAACTGCATATAACTCGGACTTCACTGGGGTTGGCTAGTAGGATAGGGAAGATTGGCTCCTTCCCAGGAGAGGTTATTTACATTTGAATTACTTTGCAGTGTGATGAAGGAGGGAGAAAAGTACCAGGCACTCGGTATGAGACGGGCGCACATGCTTACAGGTTGAGCATTTGTGGTGGGGAGCTGGTTGAGGCAATGTTTCTGTTTTCAGGTAATTTACTTTTTTGACTGCCAACTTGGCTCAAAGTGCAAGTCGTGCTCTGTTGTGGAAGTGTTTGTACTTGTGGATGTCGGAAGTTTTTTAGTTTACGTGCATTTTTTTTACCCTGTCTACCATTTCAGATGTTTGCTTTCATCCAGTCTCATCTACTTAGACAAAAGGCAAGTAGAGCTGAGGATCATCAGCATAAAGCTGCAGAGATAGTCAATGTTTACATGTAATGATAGCCACAGGTGAGGAATATAGCGTAAACAACACAGGACCCAGCACTGATCCTTGGGGCACACTGAAATGGAGCCTTTGGTTAGACGAGTACGATGTGTCAATTTTGACATACTGAGGTCAGTCATCCAGGTACCATGTAAACCACTTCAGCGCTACACCGGTGATTCCAAAACTGTTTCAGGCACTGCAGGAGGACTGTGTAGTCAACTGTTTCAAATGCAGCCAAAATGACAAATCTTTCGTCATCAATGGCTCTTAGTATGAATTTGCAACCTGCAGGACTGCAGTTGCAGCATTGTACTTCGAGTAGGCAGACTGCATGGCTCAAGCGGATTGTGTGATGCTAAGTAATCCTGAAGCTGACCAGCTACCACTTTCTGCACGATTTTTGAAATGAAGGGCATATTGGAAATTGGTCTGTAGTTTTTGAAGATGTTCTGGTCAGACATGGAGTTCTTAATTACAGGAGTTACCTGAGCCATTTTGAGTTGCTTAAGCATGGATCCAGTTAATAATGAAGTGTCGACAATGTCTGTAAGAACTTGCAACATGGTTGTAAAAACTGCTTCAGTGGAGAAGTGGGGATAGGGTCTAATTCACAAGATTTTGAGGGGGATCGACGAATGAGATTTTCAACACTGATGATGTAATGAGGCAATTGGAAAACGTTGATTATCTAATGATGTTCTGATGCACTGAATTTTAGAGATGAAATGATCTTGGAAATCTTCCGAAAGGGCTGCATTAGAGGAATAAACTGAAACATGTCATGTGGATTTTGTAGTGTAGCAATTTGTTTTTATACATGAGAGCAAAGAAAACTCTCAAATTTGTAGCATTTTCAGCTATTGCTTGAAATGTGAGCATCTGGCATTTTTAATCAACCAATGCACCAGATTTCTTTGTTCAGCGGACAGTGATGAAGCCGGAATTTCTCCCGTTTTTTATACTAGAAGTTTCTTAGCCTTCATAATGTCAGATGTTTACCTGGAGCTGTGTGTATGAGCAGGTAAACACCACTTTTGGAGGGCAGCATGCTTGCTATTGGGGAAGATGTCTCCAAGAAGAGAAATAACAGTCTTAATTTAGCTGCCAAATCAGCATCTACATGTAGCTCTAATCGACCACTAATGTCATGTCACCAAGAAGTCTCAGACATTTTAATTTCACGATATGTGACTTTTTGCCAGTTTTTTTTAGTTTGACAAGTTTGAGTTCACAAAGATGCCACAGTGATACAATGTGAAGGAAAATGGGGGGACCATTGACAACATAAGAGCCTCATCATTAGCTCGAGTTATGACATAATGCTGAACATGGCCTCTGGTGTGTGTAGGTATTTGAACATTCTGAACAATGCTCAGGGCTATCTAACAGTTCACATACTTGATTAGTGCCACTGTCAGTTGAAATTGAAGTCACCTACAATGACCAATTTCCTTCTATGGAACCAATGCCAAGAGTTCAGAGAAATTCTCAATGACATCATTGCACAATGATGCAGGTCGAAAGAGAACAATTAATTTAATCACAGAATTTTCATCCGTTAAAATGTTCACTGCCTTGTACTCAAATGAAGCAGAAACCTTTGCTTCCAAATGCGCTACTTTATAAATCTTTCTCAGCACAACAGCCCGACCTCCACCCCTACAGCCAATTCGTCTGCAAGTGAAACCAGGGGGGCAGATTTCACTAATGTATTTGTTACTGGCTCTGCAAAAATTGGTAACAAGTCGCCAGATTTGGGTTATGAGTTTTTGATATAGCTTTGATATATGAATGACCCCTGTAGTGCGCTGCATTCTGGAGAAATGAAGACATTTATATATCCACAGTTTTAGATTCAATAAAAGCACTTTTATCGGGATTTTTCATGAGATAATTCTATGTGCAACCACAGGCCGCAACAAGTACAGTATCATGTATTGTAATGTTTAAACCAACCCAACTACCAATGCCATCAGCAGTAAACATCATTTTATTACTCCATATAATTTATTAGGTAGTGATGCGTTCAGATGGGACCAAACAAATAAAACATACAACATGAATTTGCCAAGGTTGTGTTCAAGGCTACAGTACAAGAATGTAAACAAGTACATGTACTTCATCCGGTCAATATTAATGGTTTTCTGAGTTCTATAAAATGTACACTGAATTACTTTGGACTCTGTTGAATATCATTTACCTCTTAAAAAAAAGGCCACAAATTCATGCACATCTACTTGGGATACAGTTGAATTTTTTAATTTAGGCTTTACACAGCTGGCAGTCAACTGGGATTTAAATATACAACAGCCATCATGGCTTCCTCAAATCAAAAATATGGGGGGGGGGTATTTTCTGAGTATCAAGTTCACTGATATGTCAGATATGAGGATGGTTTGGTTAATATCAAAGTTACACTAACATGGATACTGGAAAGTTCACGATTATTGTTTTCATGTATTCTTTGTATCCAAAGCTACTTTTAAAGGGTGTATTTGAACTTTGGTTTGCCTCCCATTCTCTAATACTGAGATACATTTCTTATAGCATGCCAACATTTCTTGTCTTCTTCAAATCAGACAAAAGTGCTCACAATGTACTTGACTACCCCCTCCTCCAACTTTAGGAATGTAATGTTTAGTTTACACAGCATCCAAACAGGGGGTTAGAGTTAACATCATCAATTAGCATGTACATCTTGACCCAAACATAACCTGCCACTTCTCTGCATTACCCCCTTGGGTTATGTTGCTGATGAAATCCACTTCTACATACTGCATCTGTTGCCTCTACTTTCACAACTATAAATCCCCAAACGTGAGGGTCCCTGATGCAACCGATTGGTTTCTAAACTTTGGGGGGGTGCAACTTTTCATAACTCACATCCACCTGCAGGATTATAGGTGCATGTTGAACAAAACATGTAGTACATGTACCGGTAGATACAAAATAAGTAGTTTATTAATCCATATCACCATGTACAACAAACCATACACTATTACCATACACTACAAACAAGATCTAAATACCTGTTTTCACTGACATTGGCAAGGTGGTAGTTTTTTGAGTTAGGACATACTTTCATCAATGATGCATGAAGGTGCCACTTTGGTAGTTTAATACGAGGCACTCCTTGTCGGAAAAGCATAACAATACAAAAATTAGTCCTTCAAAACCACTGACCAACGATGTTTGAAGAAAAAGTTGCCACTACTTTTGTCCAAACAAGCTATTTAAGTGAAAACAAAGTTCAGAGTGTCACCCACCACTCCAAGAGATTGGATGCTGATTAATAGCTCAAGCCAGAAGTGAGGGCATTCTCCGGAGCCATAATGTTAAGACCGGCCTAGCAAATATTTACTCCTATTCAGTCAAAATAAAAACATGTTTTAAAATTACACATTTGCAGCAATTTTGCTATTTTTTCACACTCCCATCTGGTCATTTTCTGGAAGTTCCAGTAATGAGTAGTCATGAACAATTGCCTTATATAGATTAGGCGCACGTGGCACGTACCAAGTGACAATATGGAGTGCAACAAGACAGTGGTGAGGGACAGTAAAACAGTTTAGGACAATGGCATATGCATAATGTACTAACATGATTTCTGTGAGTAGGGGCAATCATGCATGTACGGTATGTACAGTGAACTCCACAATGGTGCACATGTAGCAACAAAAATATAAATCAAACTGTCAAGATTTTACAAGTGGTAGAATTTTTAAATGTTTGGAGAGCAAGTTAGAACCAGAGACCAGGCCAGGCCACACTCACGCAAAACAGAAACCTTTCGGCTTTCAATCCATTTTTTCAAATGGCAAGCTCTCCATTACCAGCCTCTGCTTGGTCATGGTTCAAAGACCGGCCTATGGTTTATTCTTTGATTATAAGCCATCACTGTTAGAGGGTGCTAGATGAACAACCATCACAGTAGGAAATTTAAATTAATGCATTTTGGCTCAGCAGAGGAATTCAAAATGTTTAAAATCAAGACTAGCTTCTGCTCTGTTCAGGAAAATTTTTCCACTGACTTGATTGACAGCTTTGGTCAGTTTAGGTTAAGCTAAAGATCTTCCCAATTGACAGGAGGAAAAGTTGATTTCTTTATTTGTGCAATTTGCCTGCATATTGAATGGAACTGAAAATAGCCTGCCTGAGATAGGCAGGACTTAAAAGGGCCAGGCAATCTGAGGTTTACACCTCCTATGTAAGACATGTTCAGGGCTAACAACCAGAAGATAAAAAGCCGCAAAACTCAGGCATAGCCTGTCATTTCAGTGGAAATGCCAGCCCCTCTAGTTAGGGCTTGCACTCTTAATTTATTGTTAACATGATTGATTTTTATTCAGTCTACTGCTAGAGGCTGTTGCTTAGAATCTGTCACCCCCCCTTCAATCATGTATGACCTAACACTATCCTACATCAGATGCAGCAATTGTGGAAACAAAGTATACATGAGAAAAATTATTCACAATGCTATCTGAAGCATCCAGCCAGATCCAACACATACCATTCTTTAACAGTTGGAATTTGTGGCCTAGTGGTTAGGTCTATACTTCTTGATCTTATAAGGTCAGGCATCCGAATCCGGAATGGGCCTGCACTGTGATCATGAGCAAGTCTTCTCTGCCCCCATCTGGCATTCTTCTTTCTGACAAAAGCAGAAATGTGAGGGATAGAGGGTTATTCTGTTGATCAGCTTTCACTTTGCCTACACTTTGTGTGGGCAGCCATAGTTCGCAGAAAAATGACTTTTTGGTTGGTTTCCGATTACCTCAAATTCGTGTGAACGGCACTTTTGATATACTTTGACGTTTTGTGGACTTCTCAGTTGCTTTTTGTACTGACGGCCAGCCATAGTTTTTGCAGCCACAACTTTAATACAACTTTAAGGTGAAAATGACAGACCTTATTTCTGCTTGATTTGACAGCATCAAGCTGTATTATGGCCCTGATGAGCAGGGAAAGTATGGTGTAAAGCATACTGAGAGTATTGGTACTTCATGTTCTGTATAAAACAAATAAAACAATATCAAACAGTTAAAAAGTTTACTTTCCTCGATCAATGCATATATGTTAAATGGAGGTGTGAAATATTGTATTACTTGAAACCCTTTTGATTTTGTAAAATTATTTCTGTACATGTACAAATGTAGCTTTGGGAAGGGCAAAGACTAGATAAGCTTTTACATACATGTAATTACAAAAGAAAAACTATTCAGAACTCTGCATAAACTTAAACAGAAAGATGTGCTGTAGAATGATTGATCCTCCACCTTGCTGCTCATATTGATGAGAAGAGGACGTTTGCCCTTGCATTGATGAAATAGCTGATCAGCAAGGACATTAACACCACTACCATACCAAGGCAAAATATCACACTCTGTCAAGAAATAACAAGGTGAAACTTTCAGTTAATAGCTGCAAAACAAACGATATAGAATTCAAAATAATATAAATTCACTCTCCATTGGGGTTCAGGACCTTTCAGAAATTAAACAAAGAGTTTTAGTCAGAGCTAAGTATTTAATATTAGCTCAGCCTACTTTAATATGCAACATTAATTTTACTAATCATTTACTACTTCAAAGTTACAAGTGAATGATAACAATTTCATTGTTTTGAACACCCATGTACATGTAATTCATTTGTATTTGAAACATCCAAAGAAATGCACTCATATTCAAAATCTTTTTGTAAACAAATAATAGCCAGGTCAAGATAGATCTGGTTCCTACCTCTTGTTCTGGACTTGGCTTAAGATAGACCCTTGCAGAGAACAATGTCTGGGACCACTGACTTTCAGTCCATGTAGAATAGTTAGTGGAGGACCAATCCTCCTGGCCATCAATGAATGCTGGGGATAGAGCTGGAGCTAAATTTGTGTTACTCTCAACACAGTAGCCAAAGCCATCTACAGGATCAGGCCCTTGCATGAAGAAGTAATGTGAAATCTGCAAAACATGACAAGCCCATCAATTGGGTTTAGTGAAAATCACCAACTGTGGACTACTATCGGGGGGGGTCACACAGTTTTCTCATGTTTGTTTTGTCAAATAAAGGGAAGTAATGTAGATTTAGTCAAAATACTTTCATCATCTACATATAACACAGATAGACTTGCAACTTGGAAGTTACTGAAGAGCACAACTAAACCTTGCATGTGAAGTTTCTAGGGTAACTTGAAGAATAAAAGTATTATTTTAAATACCGGTATGTTGTGACTCTGACACAATGTTTAACAGTACTTGGGACGTTATTCAACATGATATCCCCAGAAAAATCCTGTTAAAGATGTAACACACACATATGGTTCTCCTTTCACATTATATGGGTAATTTCAAGTTTTCTCTATCAATCTGTAATAAAACAGGTCATTCCTTCAAGACTTATGAAATATGTGGGGTTTTCCTACAGCAGTCTTTCTACCATAGAACACTACTACATATGCAGAATAACACCAGTGCAGTAAAGTGGTTCTAAGCATGTGACATGAATGTACCTAAGGTGAGCAGGCTGAAATGGGAAAGTCCTTTTTAATACTGCTTACTGCTAAAACAAGGAAGTTCTTGTAGATTGTGCATAAGAAACCAACCAGGCCTGTACATTAGGGGTGTGCATTTGCGGGTATTTTTAGAACCGGGTACCCGTTTTTTGTTAACATCGGGTACCCGGAAAAGAGATCGCCTAATAACAAATGGCGTTGCGCGCAACCCGGTGGATCATGTGCCCGAAACACGGTTCTTTTTGGTACATACCAAGCAAGCCGGCAGAACATTGTTCTAAACGTCGGAGTTAATCTCTCCTACCTTTTTATCAAACGAAATTGTTACCTTCAGTTTGCAAATTTTTTGTTGGTGTATGAAACAGAAAAACAAAACTTCACGGGAAACGTCAGAAAAAAGAACAGAGCTGCAAACCACCTCCATGATATACGCACCTGCAAACGCTCAAAAGAAATGTCCCGGATGCTGCATGACCACGGAAACGCGGAACGCATGTGGTGTGCACAAATGGCGAGCGCTGGTTGTGTCAAGTGCGGACCAGATCAGTGCTATGTACGTCACGGGTTAAAAGGCTTAAAGTTTTATGTACAAAAATACCACCGTAACTCGAACAATGCCCACACCATTACATCCACTTATTTTGAAGTTTTTGATTAAAAAAACCGCCACCAAAATGCTTCAAACGGCGTTGAAGAGTCGGAAGTCTATATAGGGTCAGGAGTCATCGCAAGTTCATTTCTTTTCTGACGAGGACCAGCACGTTGCATAAATCAACGTAGCTGCAACTGTGTAATCCTGGCTTTCAAGACGCTGAAACTAACCTGATTGCAACGCGGGCCCCCTTTAGGCAGTCCAATCGCTGACACTGCAGCAGCCATGTGACCGTAAAAAGAAAGGTCATGTGACCACACATAAGGAAGCCCAAGTGAAAAAAATAGCAGCACTTCACGTTGTTAAATAACTAAGCGATACGAAAGTTTTGCCACACGAAGGTACGTACCACGATGAAGTGGTTTAGTTTTATAAATACTTTTTCAGGATAACTCCATTTCCCTGAGGTTCAAATCGTCGAGATTTTAATGCATAAGTACTTCGACAAGTGATATTTGATTGGCCGACTGTATAATGACTTGCACCTGTCAACATTTCCCTTTTTTCGAATGAAAAAATACTTGGATTTGAAATACTTTAGTACATACAGAAAAAATCATTCTTGCTTTTTTGGTCAATTCCTCATCCACAGTTCCGCTGAATCACTGAGGAAATTCAAGTTACTTTAATTTTAAAATAATTTTGAAACGGAATATTTCTTGGTATAAAACTTAATTAAACTGGTTCTCTGACTCTTTGAGTTTGTAGCGCACATTTAGTGCTTTGATTATAAAAAGAGGCCGATCAACCGCACAGTTTGTGCGTGATCACTACTTACCGCACGCCGCGTGGAGTCCAAGTACCGCAGGAATATTACACAGTCCGCTCTCGCTTCGTCGTCAATCCCGACATAAAGTAATTTTCATTCATATTGTTTTATTTGACAAAAATAATCTTAATTCAAACAGTAAGCACTACTTATTCTGCACAAAAGTCATTTAGGCCGACAGGGTTTGATAGTTACTAATACAGTCATGCAAGTATACATCAACAGCGCTTCCCCCTCATAAGACAAAACTTCTTCGGTCTCTTGTTCATATAGGTTTGGCACAGTCATTTTCCTAGTTCCGCATCGCGAAAATTATTCAGTAAGACTGCAGCTAAAA
Source organism: Acanthaster planci (assembly GCF_054643075.1). Classification (NCBI taxonomy): domain Eukaryota; kingdom Metazoa; phylum Echinodermata; class Asteroidea; order Valvatida; family Acanthasteridae; genus Acanthaster; species Acanthaster planci. The sequence goes on along the minus strand of NC_141786.1, from coordinate 13,221,050 downwards.
AATCCTCAAATTCGAGTGAAATATGGTCAGAAGTCAACTTTGTGTTTTGGATATACATCAATTTTTTTTTTCAAAATCTAAGCTTTTATATTTGGACTCACAGGATCGATCGACGAAAGTGATGATGACACCTTTCCTAGTTCTGGATCGGTTTAGGATCGACACAAAAACGTCTTCACAAATAAAAAGTAACCACACGAAAAATTCATTTTCAGCCAAAACCATTGTAAAAAGTTGCTTTTCTAATAAAGAATCTTTTAATTTTGAGAAAATTAGATGAAAAATAAGAATTCCAATGGATTAAAAAGGTAGAAATTGCGTACGGTTTGACTCAACTTTTAAACTGTACAGTGAGCTATCAACGTTATCCTCCCTGCGCCACACAGTTGACGAACCCATTACGTCACATACATTTCTGCTGCGTCCGTGTAGTTGAGTTTGCAACAACTTTGCGTGGTAACGCTGCGCGATCCGAGAGTGGGAGAAAAGATTGCAGTTTTCGCTAAATTAACAAAAACGGAAACCCTAAAAAAGTCATTTTGATTAAGCAGACATTAGATGCAAAGGTTTATATGACTATTCAATCTAAAGAAATATTTAAAATCACACGTAGCGAGCGACCTATCGCCCGTGAATTTTAGTGGTTTTTTCGCTCTTGTGAACTAGCAAATTCCAGAACTAGGAAAACGACTTGCGGTACAATGGGCGGAGTGGGTAACAAAATTAGCTGTCGATCTCTGAATTCAAGTTTCATGTATGACCGCGGGACCGGGTTTTCAGCGGCACGGTGGTTTTCCAGGAAGTCTGCCCTTCAGTAAGAAATTTCACAGACATTTTATGCATGGATGTTTGTTCCTAATTTATTTACTTTTTTACGGGTACCCGGCCCGGAAAAATGGAACCGGGTTTTGAAATCGACGGGCGGGTACCTGGGTACCCGGCACAGGCCTACTGTACATATGCACTAGAAAGAAATGGTGCTTATCCTAAGAATGAGTTGTTCCCTAAGAGGTTCCGCAGGCTCTGCTGGGGCAGTAATTGGAGGGCTGTATACCCCCCCCACTCTGCCCTCAGACTGCAGGTAGGATGAGGTAGCATACTGAGAAGGTCTTTGGTAAATACATTAAGTTTGGTAATTAAAAAAAGAAAGGTCATTCAGGAACAAATTCCTACAGGAGTCCGACTATGGCTGCTCTGATGGGGCAGACCTAACATTCACATGAGCTTGGGCTTGCTTCATTTTAGGACAAGCACTGTTGGAATACCAGAGTGGCTCATTCCTTGTTGTTCCTTGTGTAATAGCAGACAAGGGAACACCACTGAACAAAACTTAGGATGTGAAAACACTGCAAACCTTTTGTGAAGGGAGTTAGGACAGTTCTTCACATCTGCTAAGTGCACTGTGACAACTCAATGTGCAATCACATCACTTGAGGCTGGCCAATAACAAGAAACATGATATGTACAGAGCCTCACAATCACCACACAGCCAGCAATTCACAGTAAGTGCCATTTCTGGCACAAACCAGACACAACACCTTATTGTATGGAAGGCTATGGACCAATTTTCATGAGGAAGCAGTCAAGGGGGCACAACTGAAAGCAGAATTCCTTGGGTCTTATCCAGCCCCATTAGTGGCATCAATTCTAGTATTGCTGATACCTGGTAAGTGAATCATTCTGGGATGAATGCTGGGCATGCGGGGCTAGTAAAGAATGTAATTTTAATGAGGGGGCTTGATTACCTTGATGCAATAGCTTGATACAGTTTTGTCCAACCATCTGATGGGGCTTAGGACCTTCCAAAATTAGCCTAATAAGCTCCTACAGGCCTTATTGAAGGTGTCACCATTGCCAACTCTTGTGATTTCAGGAGCAGAAGCAGCCTAAAGTCATGCACCCTGTACACCTGGCTGGCACTGGAAGTCAGCTTGACAAGGTAATTCTGTTCAAGCCAGCACATGAGCACAGGTAGACAGATGGGGAGGGTAGGGGTTAAAAAAATGTACTAGGATAGACAACACCACTGTGTGGAAGGAAACACTGTAGTCAACATGTCCTGATCTGCAAACAGTTCCGGATCCAGAAACTGGAGCAATCCCAGCTGCTTTTTTGCCTACAGAAGGTACAAAAGGCAAATTAAGAACCGTAGCGCGGCAGGTATCCATGGTGTACCATTGACCTGGACAAAAAAGGCAAGTACACGTATGGAGCAAACAGAAATGGTCAAAACAATGGAAAGCCGAAGTCATCATGTCCACTGGAAGTCCTCCCCCACAGCAGTGTTGGACAAATCTGCAAGCAAACACCGACCCAAACAGTCTCTATGTATGCAAATTTCCTTATACAATTTTTGCACTTTGCTAAACACTTCATCAGCTGTACTGTGCCCTCTATTACCACAACGCATAGCGGCGGCACTGCCATGTTCATCCTTTTTCGGAGTGCAAAGCCTGAGTCTGAGTGGGGAAGATGGGAGGGCATCGACTGTTTGGATGGAAACTTGCTAGGAAACTTGTCCCACACTACTGTGGGGGAGGAGTCCATTCTGCTCTTCTACCCAAAAAGTCACTACATGTGCAGAGTAGCAGGTGGAGGGTTGGCAAGGATGCAATAAAAGTGAGGAAAACTGTGTGGAATGACGAAGACTCACCAAAGAAAGGAGGCCATTAGAAAGAGCTGGAGGTGGCTCAACCAGTTTGGGTCCTCATGGTCTCAGTGGAGAGGTTGGCATTGTCTCTCACCACAAAGAGCTTGTTGCAGGACTTTATTCAGGTTGCATGAGGTGAATGATGATAGTGCTTCGAGCATGCTGCTCTGTAGATATCTTCAAAAGGACACCACCAAAGGATGTCTGCAAAGTAGTTACGCTCTAATCTTTAACATTCTAAAGCTGCTATAGAGTGGCCGGGTTCGTGATTTGGGAAGGCCGGTGATTTGGGATAAGTGAACTTGATGGCCAAGGAAGCCCAACTAGCCGTAGTTTCTCTGATTGCTAATGACGGTAGAAGAGGAATCGAACAGGACAGCAAGGTTTGCTATTAAAACTACATGTGGAATGCTCTACTATTTGAGACGAAAACGTCTTGTTGGTGGGATGAATTTGAATAAGACCTTAAGTGGGTGTCCAAGGCTAGGATGAAATAGACTCCATGGTGATACATATTAAATGAAATCATCTGTGAAAGATACTGTCAGTAATCCACTCCCTCAGAACAACATGAACAAAGAGATACTAGAAGTAGAAAGGCCAGCCTCACCTAAGTGAGTGATAATGAGGCCTTGAGAACAGGCCCCGAGAGAAAAACTTTGAAGAGCTGAAGGACACAAGACAGGCCCCAACAATGAAAGAGTTAACTGTCTAGAAGGGGAAGAAAATACTTCAGAGCAGTGTTGTCCGAGGGAGCAAAGCCATCAACAATCACAGTGGAACTGTAGTCCAGAGTAAGTAGGGACAAAAAGAAAAGTCGGCTACTGCGGTTGTAGGCTTCTCAGTAGGAAACAGCACACCATAACACAGAGAACCATTATTTGTTGGCGTACCCTTATACTAGCAGCCTGGTTGATCAAGGCACCAGGGTTGGTGAAGACAGAACAGAGCAAAGAGAAGACTGTAGCAATGCCCCAAGTGATTCAGACAGAACTGATGGGATGAAGGTTAGGTACAAATGCAAATAACCCTTGCCAGCTGAAAGGGAGGAGGGACATCAGTACCAAGGCTTGTAGGTGAAGGAATCTGGTGCAGAGCCTCAGTGGCCGAATATTCTGTCGTGGAAAAAAGACAATATGTAAACAGTCGAGTACCTTGAAGATTACCTTGGCCAATTATAATGTATTCAGCTTCATCTGAACAATCTTTCTCTGAGAGAGCACGACTGCAAGACAGTTGTAATGTTGGCAGTCAGGATATGGCTTGCCTTGAGTTCAATCCCAGAGCCCAAAGCCCATGCGGACAACTGTCTAATCAAACAGAACAGGTTAGCCTTAGAGGTTGTTTTGTAGTAGCATATCATGCAGGAGGTCACCTAAGTTCCAGATGTTGAAGAGACTTCCCAATCACTGAGACCTGCGGGGAGAGTCGGGGATCGCTGAACTGTCCCAATCACCCGGTTGACCCTACTTGTATATAATATTGCTAGGTGGCACGAGCCACGTAGAACCAATGTCAGCAACCTATGAGCATGCACATACAAAGAGAGAGAGAAAAATACCACACAAAACAACAAATGGCACACACATGTGGGAAACATATGTAAATATTCTGAAAGCACAGATCATTATTTATACGCTACAGTTGATCAAGATACCACAGGAACATGGAGCAAGAAAAGAAACTTGAAGCCAAAAATGTCACATCTGTTAGCAACGGCACTATAAAAGAAGGACAAACATGGCGACAGTGCCTCAATGTACTGCAGTAATACATGTAGAGGATACACTTCAGTTGATCAATTTTTTCGAATGGCAAAAGGTGTTTATAGGGACTTTTCCATATACAATGACAGTTTGGGTAGGGTGAGCGCTGTGGACTCAACTTAATGACAGCACAACAAAAACTCAAGACAGGAGGAAAGAAAAGACAGTAGGGGCCAGTCAAGCAGTATTACTAATGCACTTGATGGTACTCTGTGCTTTTAGAAAAGGAATCCTGGAAAGCGGCCATTACTGATGCACAGTGGCTGCTATGAACAGATCATGTCTGCTACATCATCTGCTATGGCAGGGGAGTAAGACAGTGAGCTACAAGTATGTATTCCTCCCCTGGGGGAAGAAGTTGGGGTGACAGAATGCAACTTTTGTGCTTAACAATACTTTAGTAACATACGAGCAACCCAGTCAAAGGGGACCACACTAAAAATCCAACACCATCACCCCCTTGGCCTTTGTTCCTCGATCCATCAGTCAAAGCTGAACAAATTCAAACAAATCGGCCATAACTTGAAAAAACCTGCAGCTGGAGTTGGGGGGTACTTAATGTGGGGAGTTGCCCGTATATTTATCATGTATAATCTACATGCACATGGTATATGCCTTTAAGATCCTTTCAATGTTTACGTTGTTGCATAGCAACTGAGAGGGTCCCCTCACCCTTCACGTTGATGTGGCCTTGCGCCTCTATTGGAATTAGCTCCATTTAATTTTTATCATGATAACATAAGATTTAGCCGGAATACCTTCCGCCGACTTCATTATCTATTTTAAAACGCTTGGATTCATTTTTATTGTAATTACGGGCATTGTCAACATTTTTACTATTTATACCGCGCATGGATATGCCGGTCTGCCCAGTGTGCGTTACCGACCCTTCGACCACGTCTAGTCCTTTTTCTTTCCGTGGCCATCTCGGTGGAGACAGCGCAACATTTGGGGACCATTTCGGACAGTTTTCAGCCTCTTCCCTTGGAGTTGCTGGGCCCTGCAGATCACTGTAGGTCTCGCAACCCGTGGTGTCTGGGGTTTTCTTTCCATTGACGAATAAATTGGAGGTGATTATTTGATGACCTGTGTTACAAGCTGATCCAATCCATCCCTTACCGGGAGACCAGTCTCCCCCCTCCGGATCGTCAGCGGGCGCGCAAGCGCTGGAGCTACAAGTTCTTGGCGTCGTAGACAGGATTGGATGAATGTGGAGCTTGATGTTACTGTACCCCAGATACCGTCATGTGATGAGGGACGAGACTGCTTTTTGTTAAGACGTGCTGTGGTTATAATTTGTTATTATTATTGTGTAATAACACCTTTTTGCTTAAATGCACTTTCTACTGTAAAGGTAATCACATGTGAGTGCCTGCCTTTTTTAAGCCTATGCGTGTTCTTAAGGCAATTTCCTGATTTAAATGTCATTTTTGTTACATGTTACATGTTTATTGGAGTACTTGTATATCTCATTTTTCTTGTAACTGCCCGGGGTGCCCAGCAGTTTGTCAGCACATGTATTTTGATACCATAGTGCTTGTATTAGTACGTAGCTCTGTTGGTGATTGCATTTTAAGAGGTTTTGCCTCTCTTGTTATTTTTGGTGGCCCGTACGTGGTTTGTTTGTCACTCTGACGTTTTGACTTTAGTTGACTTCAGACTAGAGCCATGGCGACATCTGAGGGTTTGGCTGATGTAATAACAAAGTCGAACCAGGCATTGGCAGAAACTCTGGCCAATGCTTTTAAAGGGCTCAAATACCAGAGGGCCTCGACGGTTAAGCTCTCGAAATTTAACGGGCGCCCAAGGAAATCTGGGGACCCGACCCTGACTGAGTGGCTTGACGATCTTGAAACTTATTCCCGTCAATTGGGCTTGTCCGAGGACGAGAACTTGTCGGTAGCAATAGATCACCTCGGTGGTGACGCAAAAGAAGAAGTTCGCTGCTGTCCAAAGCCTGAGAAAGACCAGTTTAGCACACTTCGGGCTCTTCTTAGGTCTAGATTTGGCACCAAGGAGACAGTGCAGTCGCTGAACTGCACATTTTACTCCCGAAATCAACTAGAGGGAGAGAGCCTGGAGGACTATAGTAGGGTACTCATGCGACTATATGACCCCATGGAAGCGGCTTCCACAGACCAAAGTGAGAAAGAGGCACTGGGTAAACTCAAACATAGTGCTCTTAAAGAACAACTCACGCGTGGTGCGCGTGATGTGTTAACGACGCGCGAGCTTTGTCGACTTATACATGAGAACCCTGAACTCCCTTTCTACAAGTTTAGGGAGCTTGCTTTGAACATCCTGCGCGATGTTGATGGTGAACCAGCAAGAACATGCCCACCGACATGTTCTGTGCCTGACATGAATGGTGCGGCTCCGCATGTGGATGCTGTGACCTCTTCTTCGAAGACTGTGCATACAGGGGGCGATCACTGCATTGATCGAGGGCCAGAAGCATCTGCGCGAAGCAGTGGAGCGCCTCACGCAGCAGCAATCGGAAACCTCAAAGCAGATACAGAAGTTGACAAACACAATTGCTTGTCGGAGTACTGCTGACTAAGCAAACCAGAAACAAATTCCGAAGAATCGGAAAACCCCTGTGCAGTGTACTTATTGTAAGAAGAGCTGGCATTCAGTTGAAAAGTGCTTCAAGAAAGAGTACGACTTGAAGGCTAGCGCAGAGAAAGAGCAAACTGGTAGCCAGGCAAAAGCATCTGACAGACATGTTCAGGGAAACATGTCGCCTCCGTCGTAGAGGGCGAGACGTTGGAGGAAAGTGTTAATGAAGAGCCCACATTCAGTCCCATTACTTCTGATACAAGTAGGGTTTGTGTAGAAGCTGACAGGCGTAAGCTTTTTGCCAGCAGTCCTACTGCTGTGATTTTGATCAATGGAGTTCCGGCAAGGTGTATTTTGGAAACTGGAGCCGAGACTTCGATGATATCATCACAGTTCTACCATGGCCATTTGGCTAAGGTAGTTGGGGAGTTGGATGATCTGGGTGGGTTCTTCAAATTGATGGGTGCGAATCACCTCGAAATACCACTTGAGGGTTACTTGGAGACACAAGTTGAGATTTTAGGCCAGAGGTTCTGTGCCAGTTTTGTAGTCTCTAGTAGTAAACTCTGTCCCGATCCTGGGGACAAGAGTAGTAAATACCCAGTTTTGCTGGGGTGTAACATTCTTAGGAAGGTTGCATCCAATGCAAAGTTTCTGGAGGTCTGTCGGCCAAACTCGGACTGGGATTTGGCCATTCGTTAGTTCCGATCCATGACATCTGCTGGTGCAGATGGAGGGGTAAGGGAACCTGTGACCACCATTTTTGATGTCTTGACACGTGGTGAAGAGACAATTCAACCACGGACCGTGAGAGAAATTCACTGTGTACTAGGTGGGTCAGTAGTCGACCCGCAAGGTAGACTTATGTTAGTCCAACCTTACCCAATTAGTTCATCATTGGATGAAATTCATTGTGGAGTACGTGATCTAGAGGATACGTGCCACATTGTTGAGGGTCTGCAGCAGGTGGATGGACCTCATTTGTCATTGTTGGTCGCGAATACAAGCCCCAATCCATTGGTAGTTCCACCTTCCATACAAGCCCCAATACAAGCCCCAATCCATTGGTAGTTCCACCTTCCACTAATATAGGTACTGTGAGTGATGCTTGTTTGACAGAGCAGGTTGTGGTTGATTCTATTGATAACTGCTTCCATGTGTCCGTCCGTGCACAATGTTGTGGCAGGTGTGCCAGACGTGACGGATGTTGATGCTGAAAGTTCTGGGCTGGTGGGTTCGGAATCCCCTGGGCATGGTGGTGTGCAGGGTTCTTGTGATCAGCAAGGGGAGTTGTTTGTGTTCCCTGATGGTACAGAATTCTTGTTGCCTCCTGGTATTAGTCTTAGGAGTCTAAATGCCACAGATGCACTGTCAGCGGCCGAGTTGATTCGGAAGCACCAGAATGTTTTCTCAAAGGGTCAATTTGATCTCGGCTACTGTGATTTGATCCCGCATGAGATTCACCTTTCAGATGAAAGGCTGATTAGCTTGCCTTACCGCTGAGTAATACCAAGTCAGATATCAGAGGTGAAGAAATTGTTGCAGGATCTGCTTGACCGTAAGATAATCCGGCGATCAGCGAGTCCGTATGCTAGCCCAATAGTGCCGGTTAGGAAAAGAGATGGACAGTTGCGACTGTGCGTCGACTATAGGTGTCTTAATGCTAAAATGCATAGAGACGCTTTTCTGCTACCTAGGATCGATGAGACCCTAGAATCACTCAGAGGGGCCAAGCTGTTCTCTTCTCTCGACCTAGCGCATGGCTATTTTCAAGTAGCCATGCATCCTGACTCGGTAGCCAAGACTGCGTTTAGAGTGCCTTGGGGGTTGTACGAATTCCTTCGTCTTCCCCAGGGGCTCTGCAACAGTCCAAGTACTTTTCAAAGGATCATGGAGCTGATCTTTGGCGACATGAACCTTTCAGAATGTGTATTGTACTTGGATGATTTGCTCGTCTTCTCGGATACTTTCGAGGAACATTTAAGGAGGTTGGACAAAGTGTTCAGTAGGCTTGAGACCCATGGCCTGAAGTTAAAAGGCACTAAATGTCAGTTGTTCCGCACATCCGTTACCCACCTTGGTCACATTGTCAGTGACCAGGGTATTGCTGTAGATCCTACCAAGATCGAGAGAGTCAGAGACTGGCTGACTCCAACTAACCTTGATCAGCTTTGTTCATTTCTGGGACTAGCGTCCTACTATAGGCGCTATTGTGCTGGGGTTTGCAAAAATTGCAGCACCCCTGCATGCACTGAGCGGCAAGGCCCCAGAAAAAGTAGGGAACTCTAGGGGACCCTGCCTTGGTCAGAGGAAGCTGATGAAGCCTTTCAGACCTTGAAGAGCGCGCTTTGCAGTACACCAGTTTTGGCCTACCCTCAGTTTGACAGGGACTTTGTGCTTGAAGTTGATGCATCCCTTAAGGGACTCGGGGCATGTCTATCCCAACGCGACGATTCGGGTTGTCTTCACCCCGTAGCATATGCCAGCAGAGGGCTCAGAGGAGCGGAAAGAAATTATTCCGACCTCTCTAGCTTTAAGTTAGAGCTTCTTGCCCTAAAGTGGGCTGTGTCAGAGAAATTCAGAGAGTATCTTTGGGGTAGGCATACACTGGTTTTGACTGATAACAGTCCTGTTGCCCACTTGCAGACAGCCAAACTAGGTGCAACTGAGCAACGTTGGGCTGCTCAGTTGGCCCCGTTCGACTTAGAGATTAGAAATCGATCAGGTCGAAGTAATAAATGTGCTGATGCACTCAGTCGGAACCCCCCTGAGGTGACTGATGTTGGGGCGGCGTGTGTGTTTCAAACTTCAGCTGAAAGTACCTCTATCCCCGTAGAGCTGAGGCCTGCCTCTGCAAGCCATTCCAATTGTGCAGGAGGTGTGAGCGCATCTGATGATGACGCTCCCTTGGTGACACCTTCGGTGTTCCCATCATATTCCCACTCTGACTTGGCGACAATGCAGAAACAAGATGAGGCCCTTGGAGTTATGTGGTGTCTTTGGAATCGCCGCTGGGACCCTGGGCAAGGTCACGCTGACGATGATAGCTCTAATGCAGAGGTAAAAGGATGGGTCTGAGAGTGGTCACGCTTGATAGAGTGTAAGGGTGTGCTATATAGGTCTGTTGAGGACCCCGGACTTGGTCAGGTGACTCAGCTCTTAGTTCCAAAGAGGTTGCGAAGGGTTATTCTTGAGGCGTCTTACGATAAGTGGGGCCACCAAGGGGTTGGCAGGACCCTTAATTTCATTAGAAGGCATTGCTTCTGGCCGGGGATGAGTTGCCATGTGCGGGAGCACATCCGTAACTGTTATCACTGCACAGTCTCTAAGGCTCCAACACCAACAGTACGTCCACCGATGAGACATCTGCTTGCATTTTGCCCACTCGAGAGGTTGGCGATTGATTTCCTGAAGCTCGACCGCGGTCATGGTAATTACGAGGACGTCTTGGTGATGACCAATTCCTTCACCAAGTTTGCGGTGGCTGTAGCTTGCAAGGACCAGACAGCACCTACGCTTGCTCGAGTCCTGCGGGACGAATGGTTCACATGTTATGGGGTCCCTGCACAAATCCATTCAGATAGAGGGAGGAATTTCGAGAGTCACCTGGTACAGGAGATTTGTGACTTGTATGGTATCAAGAAGACCAGAACGTCTCCTTACCATGCGCAAGGAAATAGACAGACCGAAAGGTTCAATAAGACTTTGTGTGGTCTTATAAAGTTGCTGGATAGTCACAGTAGGAGCAAGTGGCCAGAACTGCTTCCGTACCTTGTCTTTATGTACAACAGTACACCCCATTGTGTAACGGGCTTTGCACCACATATACTAATGTTCGGTAGGGAACCTGTCGTACCTCTTGATCAGCTCATTAGAAATACGGGCAAGAGTTGGAGCGAGAATGTTGCTCAGCAGCAAGCAACATTCCTAAAGCGTGCGCACAAGTTGGTTAAGGATCGTATGATCAGCACAGCAGCGGCTAATAAGCAGCGCTATGACAAGCTAGCCCAGGCGAGCCCTCTTCCGATTGGGGGCAGGGTATTAGTGAAGTGGTGTGCATTCACAGATCGCCATAAGCTAAGCAACCACTTCTGTGAGGAACAGTACATAGTCGTGAAGCGCAATTCTGCGAAGGACTTGTATGCTGTTAGGCCTGCTCTAGGAGGTCCAGAAAGATGGCTGAACCAGAAAATGTTGGTTCTTGACCCTAGAGGGGAACTCACCCAGTCAGGGGATCCATTTCAGAAGTTGCCAACCATAAAAGATTGTTCTGATTCTGATACAGGATCAACTTCAGGTGACTCTGAGGATGAGCTGCTGATCGCTGTTCCAGGGCGGTTGTCTGATCGTGCTGACAAGTCCGTTGCGGAGTTGCCTTCTGGTGAAGAAGCTGTTCCCCAGCCCAAAGAAACGACTGGACCGCGACATTCTGAACGTCTGAGGCAGACATGCCAATCCAGCACCCTGCCTACTGGAGTCACCTAAATTAGTTCCTGTAGTTTCATTGCAAAGCCTTCTAGCAAGCTGAGAGGAGGGGTCGCCTGTGTGTAGCAGGACAGTGGCATTTTGCCACCTCCTTATTCATGCTTGTCAGCTTGGTCAAGCTGTAGTGGGCTTGTGCTGTTTCGATCATTTACATTATGTAATTTGATCTAGGTGGAGCACATTGTATGCCCAAAGTACATGTATTTTGCCTGTATGTATATTTTTGCATTCAGTTTGTTATACATGTATTATATTGGTACATGTAGTTTAGACTAAGCACCTAAGACTAAGTTCCGAAGTACCCTTGTTACTTTGTTATTTTGCTCTCGTTTGTTTTTCGACGGCTTTGCAATGTCTGAACCGCTCAATGTATATTTGTTCGGGCACTCTTTTGTGAAAAGACTTGATAGGATGGCCCGTCAGGAACACCAGTCCGTGAGAGAATTACTTGGGCTTGCTGCAGAAATTAACTTGACTGTCGAGGGTCATCCAGGTTTGAGTTATGACCGTCTATTTAATCATGTTGATTATTACTGCCAAAAGATGAGGTTGTTGAATTCCATTGACGTTTTGGTACTTGATATTGGTACAAATGATCTCTGTCTCCCTGAGATTATGCCAGAGGTTCTAGTTGGGAAGAGTTTTAAGTTCCTAGATTTGTTGGAAAGTAGAGGGATATCACCCCGAAAGGTGGTATTCGTATCTATAATACAACAATCTAAAATCACTAGATCTGGACAGGTCGCGGTGACGACTTTCAATCATAGAACGAGAAGGTTCAACTCACTCTTCAGTAGGAGAGTTAGGTCGGAACGTCAGAACGTGTATCTGTTCACACAGAAGCGTGTGAAGTACCCTAAGTATTTGAGTGATGGTTGTCACCTCAATATAGAGGGTATAAACAAGTATTGCAAGGGTCTCCGAGCGGCCATTGTTCGCTATGGCTTTCACTAGTTTGTAGAACTAATACATATATTTTTCCCTTGCAACTATGATTTTTAGCTAGGCGATATCAAAGAAGATCAAAGGTGTCCACTCTTGAAAAAGAGACAGGCTGTGCCTCACTGATGATCACGCATTCTTTTGCATCACTTTTATCGAATGTTGTTAACATGTTTTATACTTTTGTACTTTAAAAAAAAGTGATTGACAGCCGTTAAGTGATCACCAATGAGTGTCTTTTGAGGATAAATCATTTAAAAAAGTTTGCCCTGGATAAGGGAATCCCATTTTGGTATTATGTCTCCAAACTTTATCTTACATCAGTAATACATTATGTGAGGTTATTCCCGGTGTTATGCTGTTAACATCACCATCCTGGGGCGTATGGTGTCAAGGTAGGGAACTTGTGGGGAGTTGCCCGTATATTTATCATGTATAATCTACATGCACATGGTATACGCCTTTAAGATCCTTTCAATGTTTACGTTGTTGCATAGCAACTGAGAGGGTCCCCTCACCCTTCACGTTGATGTGGCCTTGCGCCTCTATTGGAATTAGCTCCATTTAATTTTTATCATGATAACATAAGATTTAGCCGGAATACCTTTCGCCGACTTCATTATCTGTTTTAAAACGCTTGGATTCATTTTTATTGTAATTACGGGCATTGTCAACATTTTTACTATTTATACCGCGCATGGATATGCCGGTCTGCCCAGTGTGCGTTACCGACCCTTCGACCACGTCTAGTCCTTTTTCTTTCTGTGGCCATCTCGGTGGAGACGGTGCAACATTGCGGGACAATTTCGGACAGTTTTCAGCCTCTTCCCTTGGAGTTGCTGGGCCCTGCAGATCACTGTAGGTCTCGCAACCCGTGGTGTCTGGGGTTTTCTTTCCATTGATGAATAAATTGGAGGTGATTATTTGATGACCTGTGTTACAAGCTTATCCAATCCATCCCTTACCGGGAGACCAGTCTCCCCCCCTCCGGATCGTCAGGGTCCGCCCCCAGCGGGCGCGCAAGTGCTGCCGCTACATTAAGGTTAAAGAGAGTGCCTATCAATTACCAAAAATGCATCACCTCTCAAATGACAGCAGTGCTTCACTAGAAGTTCCATCACAAGGGGGGCACATATCAGTTAGCAATTAGGAGGCAAGTCACATCATCAACAAAATCCACAGAACAAAGGGATAGCAGATGCTATTTAAAAGGTAGTGGATCAGCTGCTGGAAATAGCAAGTGCCACTCTATGTTAACCAGTTATCATTACATTTTATTACATGAAAAACTGATGGGGGGGCGGATTTTTTCCCGCACATTTTTAACCGTGCAATTGTGCTTTGACCCGAGTAAACATGACGTGTCAATAAATCAATGAAAAAAGAATTCTTATATTAGTGTATACGAACTCTGTGGAACAAATAATATTATGTGTTTACGTCGTCTACCATCACGTGGTTAACCCCTTCACGCCGGAAAGCGGCTATAGCCACCGTAAAAATTGAGATCCTCAGCCCGCTTTTCAGCTATTATTCTCGGCCCACACTCGAGCGAACACAGTGAAAGAAGGCAAACCCTGGCTCTTGTGTATATGGTAATTTGTCTTTGTGCGTAGCCAAGAAATGAAAAGACCAAATTTGCATCATAATCACCAGCTTCACAATAGTCCCCACTTTGGAAAGAGGCAACGGGAATGTGGAAGGGTGAGTAGAGCCGCATGCCACCGAACAATCAGCCTTTTCAAGCTGGGCCACAAACCGAGAATTTGCGGTTTGGCAGGTGGCCTTCGTGGCCAAGCGAGGCTGGAATTCTTGGAGTCAGCTTTCAGAAAGAAATTCCTGTGGTCAAGGGGCTAAGCAAAAGAGGATAAACAAGCCATGTTGACTGGCATGGTGGTGCAAGAACTACAAAAAAAGAGCATTTCAAAGGCTGTGTACTGTCAGTGCAACTCTGACTCAACCACATGAAACAAAAAAGACAAAACACCCATGAGACAACGAAAACACTGATAAAAAGACTCACAGGGAGAAAAGATAACATCTGAGAACACGCAAACTATATGGCTTGTGAAGTGGTGAAGAATGGATGGCAGCATGGCAAAAAAGGAGAGCTTGGGGAAAGCTCTCTCCATACTTAGCATGCGCTATTTGAAAAATGAGGAAGTGTCAAGGTGAGTGGCCAGAAAAGTAGTGTGGGAAATAAATATCTTGGCAAATGGTTTGCATCCTTTAGGAGATGCTGTCCAGGATCAGTACTCCCAAGGAATTCAAACTCACTGGCTTCTCCCATAACAATGTTTTGAGTTTATCAGTATCCCCTGCTATTGTTATTTGTAAAGACATGTCTTCTGTACATCTTTCATAATGGTCTATCAAAAGGTAAGTATTAGCCACCTCTTTACACGTGTATACAAATGATGAAAGTTTATGAGCACAACGGTGAGAATAATCTCATGAGGTGAAAATGAAATGTTCGATTCCATGAGGCAAAGCAGGTGAAATACATGTACAACATTTCATCTCTCACCTCCATGAAATTATTTTTGCCACTGAACGAATTTGAAACATTACTTGTATTATACAATAACTGTATAAAACTTCTGTTAAAACCAACAGATGTAGGTCCCACTTGTACATGTATATTAGTATCTGTCAGGTTTTGCCCTTAACTTTTTTTCTCACTTGCCAGCCGGACCTGCAGTGATACATGTACATGTAGCCTTTTACTAGTCCGCCAGCATTTTCACTAGTCCGCTTCTTCTCCCAAATTTCAACAGTCTTTTTGGCGCTAGTGTTTTCTGCTCCAAACATCATGCGTAACAGTGTGCACTCAGTGCTGACTGTTGTTTAATTGTGGATGAGTAATCATAAATGGCCATGGGAATTATGAATTTTCAGAGTATAATTCTACTCGAGCAAATTAACACACAAAGTGGGTTACCTAGTGAAAACAGTTTGTTTAATCAACAGTCCAAGAGGAAAAAAACATCATTATGAACAATTTATGTACGTGTACATGTACATTTTACGCAGTATGCACATGTACATGCACGTGTACGCCCGGCGAAATGTAGGCCTACATGTGCATACAGCGCATGTTAACAAATGGTTTCATTTCTACGTGTTAGCTCATTAATATTTTGTGATCCCATGGGGTGTTTACAATAAGACATGCAATACTCAGGACGTATCATAGAAATATTTCTATAAATCCCAAATTTGGGACTGATAATTTCCAGTTCGGGGTATTTCTTTCATAAGTGGAGGAGGCTACATTCAAAGCTGAGCGCATAGTTTTACTACTATTTTGGAGGTACATAAAGCTTCGGGGAAAAGGTGAATAAAAAAATTTCGAGACTACCTCCCATTAAAATTGAAAGGAAAAGTGATCTTCTGGCCACAATCTTGAAGTTCCAGTGAAAAAACGGAGGCCAACCTCTTCCCAAGAGTCAAAAGGTAGCACTATTTTGGTCTGATTTTGCAATGTTTTCCATGGGCGCATATTTGGTGTAGTGCAACCCGCAGCGCGCCAACCAAACACGAAACACGTAAGTGCGATCACGCCGCAAAGGCGTTGCGGAACAAAAATTTCAGACGATTTACTGCTGCTGCATTCATAGACTTCAGTATTACTTCTGCTAGGCTGGTGCCAGGGACCGAACTATGCTTGGTTGCAAAAGGTTCTATTTTATTTAGTTATTCCAGCAGCAGCAAGAGGGCATACATCACAATCAACTATTTCGCTGCTTATTTCAGAATATTGTTTTATTAGACCGCCAGACTACCCAGACGAGGACTTTCACTAGACTGCCACGGTTTTAAGTCGAATTTGGCCAGCGGACCAGCGTTAAGGACAAACCCTGGTAACTATCATAATGCCAAAAAGATTCATGTCTGAAGTACTACCCACTTCATATTCCATTGCAATGTTGGACTGGTTTCTGTCAAAACATTTTCCTCTTTCTTACCAGAAACAAGATACATGTATATGAAATGAGAATTGAACCGGTCAAATAAAATGAAGTTCTATTCAACAGGTACCATTGAATAGAACAAATAATTCAATGACATGTCATCAATGTTTCACAAATCAGATGACAGGGATTTAAGCAGGTGCTGTTTAAAACAATTAAATGACACATAAATGATCACCGACAGATAGTCGGATGACGAACAGCACTCATGGAGCATGACAATTGCACAGCACGTTACTCTATTTAGAAGTGAAAACTGGATGCCTTCTGTCACCACTTTTACTTTGAAAGAGTTAGAGATAAGAGACTAGAGAACTCTGAGATTAGACGAGCTTAATTTCAAACAGTTGTTACATTGGTAACTTTTACCATCTGTCATAACCTGTAGAGTAAGTCATTTACTCTGTAAGAATAACACACACCTCTGTATTCAGCCTTGTAAGATGAATAACAATGTCAATTTGGAATCCACATGCAGGGAAATAGCTGTTCATTTTTAGGGAACCCATGTGACAATTGACACCATCAAAATATTGCACCAACCTCATGGGATTTCTAAATCTTTTGAAAGTGTGAAACACTGTACAATTAAACTGCACATGATTTCTTCAAAATAAGATTACTTGGAACTTTCAGTCTACAGCAGTCCCTTTATCAGAGAACAGGCACACAAATAACAAGTGCCTCATTTATGAACCAAGTGTTCATACCTGATTATTCTCGTTATCTTGGCACTGGTTCTTGTTTGCATCAGAATCATCATCCTTGTGCTCTATCCATGTCAGGTTTCCAGTAAAATATCCCAGCAAACGTTTGATGATTTTCACGAAAAATCTTTGATCAGAACTAATGTACACACCAACGAAGGCATCAGGTAAAGCCTTGGCTGCAAATAAAATCATAAAACAAAACCAACTGTGAAAATGATTCCCATTTTCAAAGGTCATTCAGTTATGGCACCAAATCGATTAATCATGTCAGTAAGATATTTATACATAATGTGACAAAGAAGAAACATCCACATAGAATAATATTTATTTTTAATGATGGAGGAGAGGTTTGAAATAACAAAACTTCCAGTTGGTGACAAACCATTTTTAAGAAACTGACTTACGTGTTGGTTTTTTTTTTAAAAAAAAAACCCCAAAACAGTATCAAAGGATTACTTTAAAAAAACAACAAAGAACACCAATGAGAACAAAACAAAGAACTCATCAGGAAACAAACTGAGACAAATCACTTAACAGGTTAAATACACTACTGTTTGCATCCCCAGAAAAATCCATGTTTAATCTTATTTCTGTAAAAGCTCTACAAATTTCACAACAGAAATACTGATTCAATATCCCTTTTGTGCTTGTAATTGTTCACAGTTACATATTTACATGTACCTGTATTGGTATAGGAAAAGTGAATGAAACGATCCAATACAAAAGAACACTAAGACTTTTTGTTCATTAGACCGGAGACCCAGACCAAAAACATACACGGTACATATCATGTACTCAGGACAACAACAAAACACATATTACATGTATATTAAATATTCTCATAAACCTTGACTTGCATCACATCAAGCCACATAATAACTTACACAGTCCATCAGACTCTTTTTGCGAGACAATGGAATGGAAGAGAGGACAGCTGGTATTCACCAAGAAACAATGAAACATCTCGTGGATCTGCATGGACAAATCATATTGGCTCAAGTATCAGGTTAAAGGTACATGCACATGTTTCAGCTGCACACTGTCATTTATTAATCATGTTGTAGCCGGCAGATGTGTCACCAACCATTAATGTATCATTGAAAAATTAAATTAACACAAACTCCGGAAACTATGATCGGGGGTGTTATTCTGTAATGACAGTGTTAAAAATATGCTTGCTTGGCCCGGGCTATCAATAGAAAGATTAGATATACCGGTAACAAAGTGAAAAGTGGCTGTGGCAAGTTTCTGCAAATCTACTCCTTATAGGAGCCATCTTGGTATTTTATGACATTTGTGCATTAAGCAGTACACTTGAGCAATTAAAGGCGGATAGTTCTTTCAATTCAAGATACAGGTGTGATCAGAATACATGAATACTGGTATCTCAGATGCGCTGTGATAATAGAAAATGAAAAGTTACCTTCACTTTGAAAGTTATTTCAATCACCAGAAAGATTTCACATTATCATTATGCTTACAAGCGACCATACCGGTACATGTAGTTCAGGCCCATGGGCATGATGGGCTTCAGTTACGAAAATTTACAAATTACATGAGGATCAATCTGTATTAAGATTTATAGGAAATAGAGAAATTGTGTAATGAGTGCGGGAACATTATCAATAAGATGCTCCTTGGCCATGGCTAGCATATATAATAACATTAGCCTGGGACCCACCAAATTAACAAAGAATTCTCTAAACTGATTGGTTGCAAATGTCATGAACAGCAATGAAGTTATTTGAATGGAAGGGGGTTTCAAGAATGAATCTAAAAACAAATGGGGAAAGACGTTTTTCGTCTACGTTTTTTGTCCACCATTTTAACTTGTGATCACTCAATATTGTAGTGAATAAATATTAATAAATGATACCCCTAGTCAAAATGGTTTATTCAAACCAATTGATTTATGAATTGGATTTAATTGGAATGAATTGGGTCCAATTCACGATCAATTGGTTCTCAATTGATTTCAGTTGGTATATTTTCTCTCCCATTTGTTTCCCCCATCAATCAGAGATTTCAAATGGGTCGCAATTGGTTTCAGTTGGCATTTTCCCCAATCAATTGGAATTTCATACGGGAATCAGATGGTTCCAATGGGTATGCTTTCTCTGGTTGTTTTCCTTAATCAATTGCTTTCAGCTTGTTTCCCCCATCAAATGGATTTTTCAAATGGCAGTTTGAATTGGTATTGAAACGAGTTCAATTGGTTCTTCACTTGGTTATAATTGGATTGTGAATCGACATTCAAATGGTGTCAGTTGGTTGTAAATGGTCCGTCTGAGCAAAGGTCCCAATTTACAATTCAAACCAACTGAACCCAATTGGATTCCAAATGATGCCAAGCAAAAGCAATTGATTTTGGAGTCGGTTATTGCATTTTTAAGTGATTTGGATCCATTTGGTACATGCATATGTAAATTGGATCCAATGGGTAACTGAATTGGTCTCAATAGATACGTGAATTGGGCATTTTCATCCTGTATCACTTGTCAACAGATAAAAGATCTATCTACAACGCATCAACATTTACCAATAATGGTACACATGGGAAAAGGCTACTTGTATATAAAGAACTCTTTCTGTCTGATAAAAATTGCTTGCGTCATGCACACAACTCAAGTGTCTAAAAGTTTTCGGAGGGGGGGGAATAACTGTGCATGCCTCAATGGTTGGCAGACCCAAATCTGGGATTTCATGCAGAGTACACAAGTATATGTAGCTGTTCTCAAGCTGACTCGGAAAGTATGTGATGTCCATTGGATTTGTTACAGACATTCCTTATCAAAAACTTGAAATGATAGTGCGAGTCCATCAGATCCGATGACAACATCGCCTAAAGTCTCGCACCCTCTCTGGACACCTCTCTCTTGCTTAGCATGAGCACGCTGATGGCTTTGTAAGCCCGTAAGCGACGGGCATCTCCTGCTACAGATGTCACATGGGTAATTAGCAGAAGGGGGAACAGCACGACGCCGAGCACGTTTGGCACTGGCTGCTGCTTCATACTTCTCTATAAATATCTGTTGACCCCTGTCGACACAGGGACCAGAACTGAGGTCCTATCCATAGTGGTAGCCTCTAGAGTCTCAGGTGGGATTCCACACCACTTCAAGGTGGCTTTTGTATGATCTTTGTAGCACTTTTGTTGGCCACCGACCGAGCATTGACCATTGGAGAGCTCACCATAGAGGACTTGACGTGGTAGTCTAGCCGGGCTCATGCGAATTGTGTGGCAAACCCAGCGAAGCTGGCGGTGCAATATTATAGATTCCAATGGCTGCACATAAAGACGGGAGCGTACTACTGTATTAGAGATGCGCTACCACAACTTCACTCCCAGGATTCTCCGTAGACAGCTGTTCTAATATTTCTCGAGGTCATGGAGCTGGAAGCGATATGGGGTCCAAGATTTGCAGCCACATAGAAGGACACACACAGCGTTGAAAACAGCTATCATGGTGTGTAGTGCAAGGTCATGGCTAAAGAAGACACGGGCAGACAGGCAGCCAAACGCATTGCAGCTCTACCAATCCTGCGGTTGATCTTGACGGTAGCATCAAGCCTGTTAGAGAGCTCTGAGCCAAGGTAGGTGAAGGAGTTAGAATTTTTCAGGTTCTGCTATTAACTTATATATGCAGCACTGCTTGCTCGCTGTCACTGTTCACGAGTTGCTGGAGCACCTCAGTCTTGTTAGTATTGATGACAAGACCAGCTCGGGAGTATACTGACGAAAGCACATCCAGTGTATGCTGGGGGCTTGCAGAGGAGTGGCTCACTAGCACAGCATCATCGGCGTACTGAAGATCGAGTACCGGTACACAGGTTTGCTTTGTGTGTGTGCGAGCCCGTAGACACCGAAGATAAACAGGCTGCCGTCTAAATTGTAATTTATTGGTACACCTATGTTAGTTGTGCCAGCAACTTGGCTGTAGACCAGGCGCATGATAAAGGCCGGGAAGAGGTAGAAATTGAATAGCACAGGGGCCAGGACACAGCTTGTTTGACTCCCACAGTGACTGGGAAAGATTCTGACAGCTCTCCAATATGACGGACATTAGTAGACATACCATCATGGAATGCGTGAAGCACAGCTACAAAACATCGAGGACAGTCGATTTTAAGCATGACTTCCCACAGGAGATTGCGATTTATCACATCAAAGGCCTTTGTCAAGTCGATGAGAGCTGCATACAGGTCGCGGCGCTGTTCCCAGCTCTTCTCCTGGAGTTGACGCATCACGAAGATCGTGTCGTTGGTCGAGCAAAGCCGGAAGCCACACTGAGTTTTGGGAAGGATCCTATCAGCCACAGTGGTCAAGAGCCAGTCAAGCATCACTCGGGCCAGAACCTTGCCAGCAGTTGAAAGAAGGGAAATCCCACGGCTGTGTCCGCAGACTGTCTTATTACCTTTGCACTTGTACATGTACACGATGTTCGTGTCCCTCCAGGATTTCGGGACAGCCATCTCTTCCCAGCATGAGACCAAGAGTCTATGCAGCTCCTTTGGTCGATCCACTACAACTTTGTTGCACAGTCCATGTCAAACCCCTGATAATGCACTGTGCTAACTCACACTAACCGAGTTTTACATAAAGAGCAAAATGCACAAATGCAACACTTACTGTAAATTCGAAGTTTGCTTGAAAATAAACTCATTTATCACACTGGCACTCATTGAACACAGAATAATGTAGTGCATCTGTGCCATGTATACCATGATGTCAAAGGCACTGGGGTGATAACTAATATGGTCATTCACTTAACAAGATATACTTACATGTAAATACTGAATTCAACATGACCAGACGGCATTATATATATGCCCAGAATCTATATCCATCCCCTCAATATGCTGTCAAAATTCTCAGCCAGATGCATGGCAAAAACGCAAGCGGTCTTTAGCAATGGCTCTTCCACCTTCCTTCTTTCTATCCAACCAAATAAAAAATGTCCACTTATGTCCTCACTCAGTCCAAACTTATACACGTACATGTACCAGTTCTCATGACCTAACACCTCCAACATAACCCTTAAATGACCTTTAGTTTTATAATAAGGAAACCAGTCAGGGGTACCTGCAACTCACAGGTACTGGTACCAACAGTACGGTATCCTTACGGTAACACTACCATGGCTTTAGACCCGTAAACAGGGCCCGACAAACACTCCTCTGTTGTGTCTCTGTTGTGTCCTGGGCCGTGTCCCGATTAATAGGGATTTCTTTCGAAAACATCGGGACATCCAGGGGCATAACTAAACATCGGCGTAATTTTTTGAGTTGAAATTGCACCACTGTAAAAAATCCACTAGGTTGCTAATTGTAGAAAACTCGCCTTTCCTCAATTGGGGAAAAAATGTTGCCCTTTTTGCCGTTTGCCCACTCCGTACGAATTACGCCTGGCTTGTACATTGCAGAGACTCCTTTATATGGTTAAGTAATTGTACCCTGTACAAGAGCCTGTCAAGATTACACCCAGGCTTCAGCACCTACGGATCTCGTTCAGATCTGCACGAGTACCTGTCGATCTAAGGGAGCCCGGTGGACAGACTGATGCGTGAAAGCCTTTCAAAGGCTGAGAGCAGAAGTTCCTGCTGTGTGTCCAAATCCTCTAACAAAAGGTAGCATGGCAATCATTAATGCTGAGCTTCAGACCCTCCTGGCCTCACCTCGGCTCAGCCAAGCGTAGCTCATTATCTTGGTTCTTTGTCAGGGGAGTATTGTGAACTAACTGGAGTCAACATATGGATTTCCTTTGAGGAGCCCACAGAATCATTCTCGGACGTGAAGAAAGGAATGCCAATCAATAAAGTTGGGCCCTCTGGGGGCCTGACCAGACCAGTGCAGTACACTTCTCAGGGGTCGAAATTGGTGGTCCGCTGGCCCGAGAATAGACCTGTAGAAAAGTCGTCCGACCAGCTGATCTATGGTATGGGCCAGATGAAATCTGACGTCGTTTCTGTCTTCACTAACATCTTTCAATAATCTTTTTTCACATTAAAATGCTTGTTTTTATATGTCTTCCTTCTTGCATTTTCCATTTTTGAAAAAAGGCGTTATTTTCCCGAGTTCCAATTCAAGTTTTGCTGTTGCAATGGGGAAAACAAGCTCCATGCACAAAAAAGGTGCTCTGGTTCCCGCCGCGCCCATGCAAAAAAATGTGTAATGGAAATGTAGGAACCAGAACCAGTCTGCACCAAACACGTCAGGTACATGTACTGTACTGCAACCCTAAAGGCTGCGGGTCGAAAAGACACTGATGTTGGAAGAGGTTTCCTGCAGTTCACAGAACTTGGTCTCTTATTTATGTATGTATTTTCTGCATTAATGAGTTTAATTTGAGGTTGTTCTGCTCATGGCACAAGGTTTATCGCCCGCTGGTCCAGATGCATCACGCACGCTTACCACGCCATACACACAGACATTGTTGGCCAGTTTTCCGTTGCGGTCACCTGAGTAGCACTGTGTGAATCCTGTATAATTTTTTGTGAATTGCCGAATGTAGAAATGTTTACATAGCTTAAGACAGGTGTTTCACTTTTTGAGATAATTTTGGAACATGTTTCCCGTTGATGCCATTCAATCAGCACACAGATTGTCCCCAAAACAAAAAGCAAAAAAAAAAAAAGAAAATCCGACCTAGGCCTACCGACCCTACTTTTGAGACGTATAGCACAATTGTGTTGGGGCGTAATAAAGACTGCCTGTGTTGGAGTAGGCGTATTATAGAGTCCTATATATAAAGGAAACTAGCGACATACTGGAATGGAGAGCGAGACAGTTTTTGAGAGTCGAAGAATTCTCTGCCTTCTAATAGATCAACATTTTAATCATAATATAAACAATCAACAAATTACACGAATAATCAGCCAAGTTGTGCGGTAAACTGAACAGCAATACATTAGTCGGTAATTTTCAATCATACGCCAATGACAAACGTATTCCAAGGTCTTTAATCTTTAAATTCAACCATAATTCAGTATTCTTTATAACATTGGCATATTGGAAACATGAGAAAAATCAATAAGGAATTATTTCTATCACTTGAGTACAAACTTTTGAATTTTGGAAGAATGCATCATAAATATATTACAAGAATGCATTATGCAAGGTCATATTTTTTCAATACCGGTAATATCGAGACCGAAATTCTTCAAAGATGTCACTGAAGTTTTTGCTCATGGACGCCTTGATTAATGGCCAACAGCCGTGCAGAACGGACAAGACTACAGCAGCAAAACAGAACAAGAACTCTCAGAAAATTACGGCTGTTTTGTGTCGCAGCTAATACGCAACGCCTTTGGCTGTTTCCCTGTCCAGTCACACACTGTTTGCAGCAAATAATTGGTAGCGTGGCTCGCTTTCTGTAACGTGACATGAAAGTGACGAAACAGCCGTCGCTTTTGTGCAAGTGGGGGCAAACTTCGTCCGGGATGGGAAAACGGCAAAAAAAGGCAAAATTTTTCTCTCAAATGAGGAAAAGGCAAGTTTTCTACAATTAACAACCTAGTGGATGGTTTACACTGTAAGTAGTGAACATACCGGTGCAATTTCAGCTCATAAAATCAAGCGGATGTTTAGTTATGGCCCCAGATGTCCCGGATAACTTTTTCCCTATGAATCGGGACAAGGCCCAGTAAACAATGGAGGAGTATTCGTTGGGTCCTGTTTACAGGTCTACCATGGCCTATGCTCCACATAATCTTATGTAAAATTGGTTAAGATTTAAAAACTGGTGCCAACGTTCACGCTGTTAGTGACTGTGAGAAGTCTAGACGGTAAAGTAAATTTGGTTAAAAACTTTAAGACAATCGCATTTTGGATGAGGGGCAGACTCGATACAGCGTAAAAATATGACACACGCTAAAAGAAAAATTTAAAAAATCAATGTTTCCTTTATTTTTTTGTGTCATACCAGGACAAATAAGCTATTCAATCAAATCTGAACAAGTTTTGTTCGCACAAGTTCAATCCTAAATTTTCTAACAAAGAAAACGTCCCCTCAATAGGGTCAAAAGATTACTGGCATCCCACTCCATTTACAATTTCAACAACAAAAATTTCAGGAAAAGAAAACAAATTAATTAATGTAACTACCCACACTGTTTATTCAACATAATATGCAGCCACATTCATGCAAAACGCTCACTTACTATTGATGCGTTGACACTGATGGACTCAGCATCTGTTTCGTTAGGTCTGGCTAACCTGTACAGAGCCCTTGCAACAGTTGTTGCTATTTTAGACAACTCCTTTGATTAAAACAGAAACAAAAATGTGTGAGTATAATCTTTCATGTACAGAACCAGTTGGGTCACATGTCAGTGTTGTGACAAGGAAAACAAAACATCCTCTTGGTGATGGTTTCACAGAACAGCATGAATTTAGATGTTTGGCCCTGGCACAGAAATATTGTAACACACCATCATTTCATACCATAGAGTTGAATTCATAATGAGGTACATTTACATGTACCGTACTGTGTGTGTTCAAAATAAAGGCCTCTTAACGTACTACAGTATATTACGTACAGCAAACTTTGACTATGTGGGCATCACGTAACTCGTCATAACATCTAAGTCGGCCTTTTGAAAAAGTCCCTATCGTCTGTAATGCATTTCCATTAAAATGGCATTTATAAGTCGTCATTTTGTATAAGTCGGCATGCTTTTCTCAGTCCCTTTTCCACAAAACCACCAAAATTCCTTTGTGTAAGTTGGCATTAAAACAAACCGTGCTTCAGTATCAGTTTCCTTTGCTGCGGTTGCCGAGAAGTGTCAAGTTCCACACTGCTTGACTGATGTCTGTTTATTAGCAGCACAGGCAGTGGTTCATAATCGGCCAGCATGAGTACATCAATACCAGTAACCCCTCTAGGGCTACATGCATGCTCTCTGTCCATTTTGGGGGTCGCCTTATTGAACAAACTTAACCAATGCATATGCAGATATGAGAGTATGTTTTTTTCTGTACCGTAACTGTATCAAGTACATGTATGTACTGCACTGTCAAGTCGTGATGTGACATGCAAGTCACTTGCCATCTCTTCTTCATCCTTACAGGCATGTGATCAATTGTCGAATTTGCAGCCCGTAAGGATAATAATCGAGAACGAATTTGCCTGGATTGACCATGGAGGTGGAAATAAACCAGGATAAATCGAAGCCATTGAATCAGTGCAATCATAATGTACATAGGCAAAACAAGTGTACGTGTAAGTCAGCAAAATGATGACTTGTGCCAATGTCGGCATTCGTGTAAGTTGTCATAATTTCTTGAGTCCTGAGAGTGCCGACTTAGCCAGAGTTTACTGTATTTTCAGAATACACCTTGTCTTACCACTGCTGCTAGCGACACACCGGAAATATCATCCTTGTCAATCTTGATCAACTCAGGAGAATCAAACCTACTGTTGTAGTATCTGTGTATAATATCAAAGTAAAACACAGGGATATAGTTATGGTACATGTACAGTACATCTGTGCTGTAAATATCTATGCATGCACAATGTTAACCTGTATCAAAAGTATTCTCACCTTACTGGATATTGAGTGTCACAAATTTATACTTTTTTCACCTAACACATAACAAATTGTATGCATTTCACTCAGTATTTATACAAAATTTGGTAACTTGCCCCACTGTTTGTCTCAGTAGGCTTTCAACCCTCCGTGCCATTACACAGAGCCTCAAATCTATGTATCCCTGCCTTGGAACAAAGTACAAAGCAGTATTCAATTCATCCTGCATTAGATATTAGGTGATAAATAGGGCCTTTTTCATAAAACACAATTTTTTATTACATCTTATAAATGCTGGCATGGCTTATCTGACTCAAACCCGCCAGCCGAAACAAGCAATATTGTTGTAAAGGTGGTTATTAAAGTGGTAAAGACGTCTGCATTAATACATGCAAGTTTGTGAATTGTTTGCAAGCCCTCAGAAAACACTACAGCAAATACATGTTGAGTGTTTATACTGGTAGATATTCAAATGTTGGTGAAGGGCAAACAGAAAATAGTGCCTTTCCCTGGATACCATCAGACAAATTTCAGTTATAAAGAAAATAAATTGGGCCTATTTCTGAAATATTAAGTACAGTTTGGGCACCCAGCTTTTCTGATATTGGAAGACATGCTTTCCATTTTATACACTGGAAAGATGTTACATTATGTTGGCCTGGGTCACCACAAATTTCCCAGTGATGGATCACACACAGTGCTGGATCAGCCATTTGCAATAAATGAGTGCTCTCAGTTGACTATTTTCTTCTATCAAATATTTGTATTTACCTTTGCTCAGCAATGGTAAATTACTTTGCTGATGAAACATCACACACGTCATTTTAAAACAGGGCAAAAACAAAACAGCTTTGAAACATTTGGAGGATTTGTGCAGGTATTACCATGGTGGAAAGCTACCATATAGCACTTGATGCAGTTACTGTGCAATGCAGACCTTTGATCTTGATGATGTAATCACCTTGCTTGGGTATTGCAAATATTTCAATTACTGATTAAAAGTTGTTTCAAACCAAACAAGCAATTTAATCACATACATGTTTTTTCCCAATACGCAATAATCATTAGTGCAGTGATAAACTGTAATATCCTACATAAATGTGCATGTACAGTTTTACAATATTTTGGCAAGTTCCAGGAGATTCGCACTAATGATGGTCGATTGTGTGGGGTTTCCAATACAGCATATTTTTGTCTGGACAAATTTTTTTTAGTTTGAAAGTCAATAACGGGGGGCAATTTTAAACCTCCCGTTATTGACTACAGTGTATCCACACTGCGAATTGGATGAAGAAAGCAGCTTTAACTGTGAACACACCTTTTGGGCAGTTCAGGTGAAAGTGACTCCCTTTTGGCTGAAAGAAAGCTCAGAAATTTTTCCAAAGAGGCTACAACAAGCCTTGGTCGACCTTGAAGGCGTAGAGTGTACATGTAGACAACGATATCACTGTCTTTGGGGTTGGTGACTCCAAGCAGAAAGCCAAAAAGAATCACAAACAAAGGTTAAAAGCCCTCCTTAACCACTTGCTGCCAGGTGCTTTGAAAAATGCAGTGCACACATACATGTATGGATGATTTTCAAGATTGTCAGTTTCCAAAATTTTTCAAAAATTCATTATTTCATTTAATGGACGTTTACACCCACACGAATGACTGTCTGGTGCTCACTCTAGTCTGACGGACAAAATCTACTGACGCCCGAGTATTCAAACCAGGACTGCAGCCTTGTAAAAAGAGCCCAGATTGTGCGGTATTATGTACGATTCTTCTATTCCCGAAACCAGCAAGTGCACTGCTGGCGTCTTTTCAATACGGGCCAGATTAGCGTGCAGCGGTATTGTATCGCTCATTGCTGGAGAGCTTTTGTCCCCGGTGGTAATCTGCTTGCGCTGAATGCCACAAATAGATGGATTTCCTCCGATATTGACAACTAAAAAAATGTTGGTAATCCCCAGCAGCTCAGTCTTTTGTGCCGAGCATGGTCTTTTGTTACAAGACCCAGCACTTTTGTCCCGGTTTTGGGCTCCCTGGCTTTGTGTTTAAAGCCTATGTGCTCGAAAACGGGTCCCCCGGCAGCAAGTGGTTTAGAGATGTAAAGAGATGGGCATCAGTCTCAACAGATGAAAGTCGGTGTTTGAGACAGGTGTGGCATTCCTTAGACATGTCACAGAACAAGGTCTAAAGCAAGCTCCAAAAAGATACAAGCCATAACAAATTTCCCAAATCCAACTCATGCCACAGAAGTACAGAGACTGCGGGGAAGTGTTAAGTACATGTACTTGGCAAGATTCCTACCACAATTGTCTGAGATCTTAAACCACTCCAAAGACCTACACGCAAGGGAGAACCCTGGCAGTGGGAAGATGAACAACAGAAAGCAATGCGCGAAATCAAACAGATGCTGACAAAGGCTCCAATTCTTTCATTATGAAATCCAGTAAAGGCTGACTATAGAATGTGATGCCAGCAAGTTAGGCCTTCACACCGCACTACTTCAGGAAGGTTACCCAATGCCATATGCTAGCAAAGCCTTGACCAAAATAGAGCAATAATATGCTAAGATGGAGAAAGAGGCACTAGCAGTCATGTTCTTACTCAACAGATTCCATCAGTACTCCTTTGGAAGACATGTTAAGTTCCAAACTGACCACTGGCTGGTCCGCTAGCCAAATTTTAGTCAAGACGTCCCCGCGGCAGCAATCCTAGCATACACACTCGAGCTCAGTGTGCTCAAAATCACAAGAATATAAACTCGCTGTGAGGTGGGGATTTTTCCCATCAGTTTTAGACCTTTGAGCTGGAAAACCTACCTTAAAAAATCACTCTGTTTGTGACAATATTAGGACCAAACTGAATAGCAAAGATCGTACCGAAATGAAAGGAGTCGGGTCTGCACTAACGCTAGCGACGTTCATCACCTGCTGCACACGACAGACAAAGTAGTGCCCATGTGAACTTCATAAATACACATGAAGTGTGACGTGTAAGGGCTGTGGCTTTGCATTTGCTGGCACTGTATTGAAATCAATATGCAATACACTTGTTTCGATTTATGATTGATAATTGGGATGAAAGCGCTGGGGTGGCTGTACACAAAGTTTCATGATTGATTGGTTGCTGCATGGTCGCGGCATGGTCGCGGCACATGTGGCAGTAAATGAAAAAGTCAAGTTAAAATTTACGCAAGTTCAGAGGGTGTTTTTTTGAATTGACCGGAATTCTGATACATGAACTAAATTTCCATAATATAAAACATACTTCATTGTAAAATCAGCTTGTTGTAATAGTTCTGGCTGAGGAATGGATTTCTTTTGTGGTTACTGTTTATTTGTGAAAAAAGTTCTCGCCAAATCGGTAATTGCTTTAAACCGATCTAGCATTAGAACCAGCAAGAAAAGCGTTGTCGTCCTCACTCCAGTCGATCCCGTGAGTTTACAATTCAAAGCTTACATTTGAAAAAAAAATATTGAGGTACTAGCTAAACACATACGGTGGATTATACTGGCCAGTTAATCATTGAAATTTGACATTTTCCAGATGTAATCTGACTGAAGAACAACTTTCCCGATCCAAAAGAAAAAGAAAACAGTTGTGATAGTGATACATATTTCGATACTTCAAGACAGTCATCTTGCCAGCCAGGCACTACACGCTCATGCAAGTAATTTAACTTATTCAGTGCACTGCCATACATTGTACAATGTACATGCACATAACGTACACGCATACACGAAGCTGGAGCGACAGCTCTGCGTGTGCAGTGGTTCACTACAAGTTATCGGTCACCTTTGCAGTCTGCGGTCACTAGTCCTGCCAAGATAATGAAGTCCGGGGTCAGGCTTATCGTGCTTTGGACCAGCAATGCACGGTAAGACCGCAAAGCATGCACTGAACAGTGTGTCAGGTTCACTGATCATGTTAGCGTGTCGGCAAAAAAATTCTGACCTGTACTGTATGTTTGCTGTTACTGCACCTGTAGTTTCTAAATTACGGCAAAGACTAATTCAAACAATAAAAGTACTGGTGACTGTTTGAATTAATTCTTCCAAACTCTTAATGAGGAAAAATGGAACTCACTTGTTGCGATATTGCTTCTCATGATCTGCCAAAACAATACCCGGCACCTTGACTCCACTGCGTAGGAACTGCTGGAATGATGCCGGGGGCACAGGCTGAAGGTTGCTTGGTTTCTTGATGGTAATGTTAGTCCCAGATGAGGAGTCCTGTAAGCTTTCTAGCAAATGATCAACCTACACGTTCATGTAATGTTGATCCAAGAACAAACACACATACATAAATTGCAGTCATCAAATAAGACAGATCTTAGTAATCCATCAATGGCAGACAAATACATCACATGTATTGTACATTGTAGAATACACTGTTCCGTGTGGACAGCAACAGCTCACTGTGTATGCACATGTACGTCAAAATAAGGGCGAAATTAGTCACTTGCAAGAGTAAACTAACAAGCAAGCTCCCTCGTGACATGCAGTATCATACATGGTTCTTACATACATTTTACAAAAAGTTCAGACCCTCAAAAGGCCCATGGAAATCTCCAATTTGTATGTTATAATGTACATACCTGAATTTTTGTTGATGAATCTTCGTAGGTAATGGGATCAATGTGTGCATACACAGTGCCATTCTTTACCAATGCAAGCTGTTTTAATTCTAGGAAATACCCAATGTCCTCTAATTTGACAAAAGCAGGCTGAGTCTTGGATGCATCAGGAGTGTAAGGGAAACTACCATTCCGCATATCATACACCATCCGAGATGATCCAATGTAGTCATAGCTCTCCTATGAACAAAATTCAGAGCAACATCACTATTAAAAATTAATAAAAAAATTATCTACATTTTTATTTCTTAACATTGGAGAATGTACATGTACAGTGTACATGTACTTTGAGCTGTAATTCTACATACATGTACACGTATGTATAAAAGACAGCAAAACCAATCACTGTTTCAAAAAACATGAACAAAGCACTGATGTGAAGCCCCTCCCATACTTGTAAGCTACAAACAAAACTATATGGCTACTCGGAAACAAGTACTCGAGTTCAACACTGTTACAATATGTGGGAATATAACAGTGTACTTTTTTGAGTACAGAGTACTGCTGAGTACTTAAATTTCTGAGTACCTGGAAGTCCAAGTCCTTTGCCAGCCAAGTATAAGTACTGGCTTTTAAGTACAAGTATTTGTACATACATTACGAGTACGGCTACTTGTATCTCCGAGTACGAGTATTTCTAATTTGCTAAACAAACAAGCTGCACCAGGTATTTGATTCCATTTTGTACAAATTCTTGGTACTCTCTGAAGCCAAACTGTACTACTGTTAATACAGATGACTTGACTGTATGACAGCTACATGTATATGTACATGTCACCAGCGGTTTCAAATTCATACATGTAGCTTATTCAAAAGCCATAGTCAACATTAGGGAGGAGCAGCAGGCAACGTGTGCTTACACATGGCCATGTACATGAAAATGGGCACATACATGTATACTAGTGTATGAACTTTCTTAAGTTACTTTGTGCATAATGAGGACAGCATTACTTAGGGAGTGTGTACATGTCCTGTGATGTACATGTACATGTATATAACGTATATATTGATCAACAGTATGCTCAGTGCTTGTCCGAGAGCTTGCGTAATATTTACAAGCTTACTCGGTTGGGACTCGAACCCAGGACCCCCTATTTACTAATGCAGACGTCTTAACCACTCAGCCACAGAGCTTGCCGAGGTCGGCTGGCTAGTCTGAGTCAGGTGAAGCAGCGGGTACCGCGAACAATTTTTAAGATGTATTTTTGCGTTGGGAGATGTTACTTTATATAACAGGTTTTTGCCCTTACACAACGTACACTGATAAACACTGTATGCCCAGTGCTTCACAAACTTACTCGCAAGCTCTTGGACAAGCACTGAGCATACAGTATATATGCTTTTGCAAGTGTCAGCGACGCAGTAAACATGGTAAAGAAAGAGATTATGGGTACTCTCGCTGTGGCGTATATATTATAGGGCATATTGTACATGTATGTTGCTATATGTTAGGTGAGGGTGGACTGTCTTTGTATAGCAGAACAAACATTGTATGGTCTACAATTGTTCACTGGTACTTTGTACATGTGGGCCGTATCACTACAGTGACACTGGGCTGTTCAATACAATGTTGGTTAGGCTGTGTAGCATTAAGCTGTGAAGTGTGACTTGTGTCCAGTGTTGGTACATGTAAGTGATCTCAT
This sequence comes from Acanthaster planci, assembly GCF_054643075.1. NCBI lineage: Eukaryota > Metazoa > Echinodermata > Asteroidea > Valvatida > Acanthasteridae > Acanthaster > Acanthaster planci. The sequence goes on along the minus strand of NC_141786.1, from coordinate 13,188,167 downwards.
GTTTGGCAACATTGCTGATAGCATTCATGTGATGTCACATTGGTTTGTGCATTGCATAAGGAGTTGCACGAGGCGACCATAGTCAGTGCGTTGCTGATTGGCGTAACACAGTGCAATATTAGCTGTGCTAATAGCCTTTCTTCAAGACCACTCAAAGTAATACAGGCTGTAAATAAAGATTTACACAATGCATTTATTTGCCCTTAATCATTTAATCAATTAATTACTCGTTGCATGTCAAAATAAATCACATGCTCGAGGTTAAATACAATCAAATTCTCAGGTGTCCTTGTTGTTGTGTATTGTCTAATTGGCAGAAAGCATCACAGTCATCTTTAATAATCGGTGGTATACATGTGTAACTCCACTAAAATGGATCTGCTCCCTTTAATAGCCTTTAGGTCGCTTTGAATGATGTCTGGACCAAGGAAGAACTTGAGTTTAGGCAAATGCTGAGACCCCAACTGGTTTTAGACTAGACCCCTTGAACATACACGTAGGTACGGCCAGGGAATCCAGCCGTTACAAAATGGATCTTTACCAAGAAATACATGTAGTTTAAAGGGGACCAATAAAAAGTGTGAAACAAGACGCCATTTGTACACACTGCTACTAAAAGTGTGGGGACAACAAAGCAAACTTTGGTCTATTACTGGTAAAATTCACACCTACAATCATCAGGATATGTGTCTGTGATGCCAATATGCACATTACGCACACTCAAGATCAGGCTATTTTGGTCTTGTTGGTACTATTCATGTAAATGTAGTCTTGATCAAGGACCTGTTTATGATTCTTTGTTGGCCACACACCTACATGTACTACATAGACCATCTACTGCAGTTACATGTACAACCAATGCTGGTAAGAGATTAAAGAACATTGACAAACTTACAAACCCCTGCATGAGCTGATGCACAATTACATGTACCTTTTACAGTAACTGAGCACTGATAGTGTTCAGTAACTAAGCGCTGATAGTGTTCAGTAACTGAGCACTGATAGTGTTCAGTAACTAAGCGCTGATAGTGTTCAGTAACTAAGCGCTGATAATGTTCAGTAACTAAGCGCTGATAGTGTTCAGTAACTAAGCGCTGATAGTGTTCAGTAACTAAGCGCTGATAGTGTTCAGTAACTAAGCGCTGATAGTGTTCAGTAACTAAGCGCTGATAGTGTTCAGTAACTAAGCGCTGATAGTGTTCAGTAACTAAGCGCTGATAGTGTTCAGTAACTGAGCACTGATAGTGTTCAGTAACTAAGGGAGCCCGGCGGATAGACTGATGCGTGAAAGCCTTTCAAAGGCTGAGCCAAGCTTCAGCCAAGCCTAGGCCAATGGACCTTCATAATCCCCAGCTGATAACAATAGACTGAGCTCCTATGAATAGACCTCAATAACGCTCTCTTCCCCAGCTCAGACTTGACTGGACGATCAGCCCTCTTTTGTGTTCTTCCCAGCTGAGTGCATTCCCGCATAACAAAAGAAGCCCGAGCAACCTTGTCGGGCCTCTTTGATTTTCGTTATTGACATATGGGGATTATAGGGTTGGTTTTGGCTGGGCAAGCTGGTTTCCACAAGGCAAAAAGGCCGGGCTTCTGGACGGCGGCGCCGCTCAATTATTGTTGAGTGTTGTTATTCTTTCTGTTTCGAGTCTAATTCAGCAATTTGCGTGGTTCGGGGAAGATTATTTTTGTCATGTTTTTATCAAGTATAACTTTTATATCAAATTGGCTCTCCAGCGAGGTGCATGTTTGTGGTATTACTATCTTCGTAAAAATTATTAAAAACCAATTTCAATTTTTCCTCTGACACTCAAAGCAACAGAACAACAAAACAACAAGAACAAACTCCAAACAAAACAAATAACAATTTCGGTATTGTTGTGCCCTTTGGATGTTTTTCTTTTTTGTAGAAGTCTTGGCCCCTAGACGAAATAAATGTATCAGGCCACTCTTATTACGAAATCGGCAACAAATCTGTGGTTCCAGCGAAAATGAGCACATATCTGTGGGGAATAAAATCTGTTACAGCCAAATCGCTACCACGAACTTCCTGTTTCAACAAAAGGTTTTCGTGACTCCGTTGCCTGAAAAATCATTGTTGAGGATCTATTCATAACGAGCGTTTGCGAATCGCGGTGGTGAAAATATGTGCGCAGTACACCTCACTGGTTCCCGTACGGCCAAACCGTTGCCATAGAAGGCATGATGGAAATGCGGAAACCAGTCAATGTACCGTTCCTGCCAGAAAGGGTCGTACGTCAGCTCTTAGCTCTATAGGTGGAAGTCGAAAAAACACTGCCGTCACAAATTTTTCAGCAGGTTCATTCACAAAAATTGATCTCATGTCTAATGTTTGTGTTTTCTGTGTTGATGGGTTTGAGGTTGTACTGCTTGTACTCGAAACGAGCGTGTTTCCACAAAATTTCCATCCACAGCAGGAGGCTTATCGCCCGATGCATCGATCACACTCGCTTACAAAACAGTATACAGACATCGTTTGCCAGTTTCCTGTCATCACAAACGTAAGGCATGATTCAAAAATCAACGAATTCTTACATTGATTTCACAAAAGCCCGAACAAAATTTCGCTTCCCAGTTCCGACAAAAATACGCTCACACAAGTTCTCTTTACTACTTGCATCTCAAGAGCCCAACTAGTCACCCATACTGAATTATGCATATTGTTGCAAAAACGCGTACCCGCCAACCAATGAGACTGTGTGGTTTCATGACGTATTTTTGCAGGACACAGCTGTCCAATCGCAATATGTATTCCTTCATGACATCATGCTTTTCAGCGACCATTTCGCACGGGGGCACGGCGGGCAGACGCGCCGCAAGTGGGCGAGTGAACTCGGACTAGGAATCATTCGTGTCATGCAGTCAGTGTCGAAATCAAAAGAGAGACGGAAAATGAAATAAAAATGTCGCTCCATGACACGGTTTGTGTTGGAAACACTACTCACAAGGATGGGGGCTCCAATACACACAGGCCTACTTGCGCATGCCGTTTAGCTTCGTCGTCATCCATGGCGATCGAATGTCTTATCTCACATGCACATTAAAGACGTTATTATATGACAGTGAATTTTTTTTCTATTATGATTGATTGAATCAAAGTGCTGCGCACTGCATGGTATTTTTCTACAATTGTGAACAGAAGTGAGGACAGCCGTCTAAGTGCGCCAAATTTTACGGCTGTACTATACAGTATTCGAAAGTAGGCCGACACCAGCCATGTGGATGCAATGCCTAGGGCCGTTTTCCTACACCTGACTTCGGCTACGTCTCATGCTTGAACTGTTTTTTTTTTTTTTGTAAGTGCAGTAATAAGTCTGATAGCGTCACGAAACCTCAAGATGCAAACGAGCCAAAGATTAACTTCATTTTAATTTTAAGCTTTTGAGATCGCTACCATTTCTTATTAAAATTATTCTGCCCGCCCAGTTTAACAACGTGGGAGAAAAGACAAGAAAAATTGGGACGCCTTTCTTTCAGGAAAAAACCAAGTTATTCAGCCCTAGAGAGCCACTGCAGAGATCATTTACATGGAAAAAAGAAAGGTAAAGTTGAAATAAGAATAACGCCACACTTCTTTAAATCATTCTTTGACAGGATAAGTTTCCCTCTTCCAGGTACATTGTATGACCCAGCCCCTACTTTAATATCAAAAGGAGTTCACCACGATCAAAGTTTAAATTGACGTTTGAATTTTAATAGGAGTAATACCGCTGCTGTGAGACGAGAAAACTTCGAGGTACAATTGAAATTCGAGCATGTTTAATTTCATTCCATTTTAAGCAATTTGACAGTTAATTGCGACCACCTTATTTAATGAGAATAACAAACAAACATAATTGCAATGAGTGGTTCTGATCTGATGTTATTTCTTGTAATTTAACAGCTATGAAAACAGCTAAGAGAATAAATAGGCGTTTATTGTAATTCTGTTGTCACAAATGTTAGGGCTTTGTTTGTTTGTGACTCCAGTTCATACCTTTCTCATATTAGGAAGTGTATAGTTTTCTATCATATTGACAGTGTAGTGATATCCAAAGGTCTGATTTCGTTCTGTTTTGCCGCTGTAGTCTCGTCCGTTCTGCACGGCTGTTCGCCATTAATCAAGGCGTCCATGAGCAAAAACTTCAGTGACATCTTTGAAGAATTTCGGTCCTTTATGAAGTTACGTGATTTCTAATTTAGGTCTATGTGACTTAATAAAGTTTGATGTTACTGGCATTGCAAAAATATGTCCTTGCATAGTGCATTCTTCCAATATATTTATGATGCATTCTTCAAAAATTCAAAAGTTTGTACTCAAGTGAAAGAAATAATTCCTTATTGATTTTTTTCATGTTACCAATATGCCACTGTTTTAAAGAATACTGAATTATGGTTGAATTGGAAGATTAAAGACCTTGGAGTACGTCTGTCGTTGGCGTATGATTGAAAATTACCGACTAATGTATTGCTGTTCAGTTTACCGCACAACTTGGCTGATAATTCGTATAATTTGTAGATTGTTTATGTTATGATTAAATGTTGATCTATTAGAAGGGAGAAAATCCTTCGACTCTCAATAACTGTCTCATTCTCCATTCCAGTATGTCGCTAGTTTCCTTACATAGGACTCTATAATAGGCCTACTTCAATACAGGCAGCCTTTATTAGGCCCCAAAACAGTTGTGCTATGCGTCTCAAAAAGTAGGGTCGGTAGGCCTAGGTCGGATTTTTTTGTTTTGTTTAGGGAACAATCTGTGTGCTGATTGAATGGCATCAACAGGGAGACATCTTCCAAAATTATCTCAAAAAATTATTAACACCTGTCTTAATCCATGTAAACATTTCTACATTCCGCAATTCACAAGAAAATCACACACGATTCACACAGTGCATGCTACTCAGGCGACCGCGACGGAAAACTGGCCAACAATGTCCGCGTGTATCGCGTGGTAAGCGTGCGTGATGCATCTGGACCAGCGGGCGATAAACCTTGTGCCACGAGCAGAACAACCTCAAATTAAACTCATGAACGCAGAAAATACATACATAAATAAGAGACCAAGTTCTGTGAATTGCAGAAAACCTCTTCCAACATCGGTATCTTTTCGACCCGCAGCCTTTGGGGTTGCATCTGTGACGTGTACGGCCGATGTAGAGTGGACTTGCACAGTAACATGTACATGACGTGTTTGGTGCAGACTGGATCTGGTTCCTACATTTCCATCACACATTCTTTGCATGGGCGCGGCGGGAACCAGAGCACCTTTTTGTGCATTGAGCTTGTTTTCACGATCACCACTGCGACAGCGAAACATGAATCGGAACCCGTGAAAATAACGCCTTTTTCAAAAATTGCAAATGCAAGGAGGAAGACATATAAAAACAAGCATTTTAAATATCAAAAAAGATTTTTGAAAGAAGTTTGTGAAGACAGAAAAGACATCAGATTACAACTGGCCCATGCAATAGATCAGCTGGTCCGCCGACTTTTCCACAGGTCTATCCTTGGGCCAGCGGACCACCAATTTCGACCCCTGAAAAGTGGACTGTACTGGTCCAGTCAGGCCCCCAGAAGGCCCAGCTTTATTAATTGGCATCCCTTTCTTCACGCCCGAGAATGATTCTGTCGGCTCCTCAAAGGAATTCCATATGTTGACTCCAGTTTAGTTTAACAATACTCCCCTGACAAAGAACCAAAATAATGAGCTACGCTTGGCTGAGCCGAGTCGAGGCCAGGAGGGTCAGAAGCCCTGCGTTAATGATTGTGATGCTACCTTTTGTTAGAGGATTTGGGCTCACAAAAGGAACTTCTGCTCTCTGCAAGGCCTAGGCTTGGCTCAGCCTTTGAAAGGCTTTCACGCATCAGTCTGTCCGCCGGGCTCCCTAAGCGCTGATAGTGTTCAGTAACTGAGTGCTGATAGTGTTCAGTAACTGAGTGCTGAAAGTGTTTTCTTCCCTCATGTAAGGTTATTGGGGAAATTCTTTTACTGCAAAAAGACAGTCAATTCTTTTCCCCAGTTTCGGATATTTGGTTTCAAAATTCCTATTCAGAGGGTGGATTTTTTTACGATTATTCAGAAATTCACATTTTAGTCTCAAACTGGTAATAATTGATGATATTATGCACAAGTACATGTACTATCCAGATCATTACAAAATATCCAAACCCTGGTTTTAAAAAGGAAATACATGTAAGTCACATTTATTTTCACAGCTACATACATACATGTACAATGTGCATGAATATGTACTTTATGTACTTACTCAAAATTGAAACGTTACTGGTGTTTTCTTACCCCTTGAAAGAAGACAAACATAATGTCAGTCATCTCCTGCTTGACAGTAGCATTAAGTGCACCAAGCACCTGAGCAACAGCCAGGAGTGTAATGTAACTACTAGCTGCATGTTCAGCACCACGCTCAGGTTGAACATTGTAGAATAAGGAGAAGGAATCAATCTGAAAGTGAAACACACATACATGTACAGCAATCATGGAAAATTACAAGAGAAGACATACATGTACATATATGTAGTAAATGCCTTACTAACCAATTACATGTACATAGCCCATCTTTTTTGTCATCAGCAGGGTACATGTATGTACATGTAGCTTGCTACCTCGTCTCGATGTAACATCCATGAGGAGGAGCGCCAAGTAGATGCCAAGATGCCGGTCAGACACATCAGCTAGTGGTTCGTAAGGGGAGGGGGCGACTGGCAAGAACTTGAGGAAAGCTTCCCAGGTCCCAGGATAAGACAAGGCATTTGACATGAGGACACTCACGAAACATCCCTCGAAGGAGATATTTGATAGGAGCATTTTCGAAGAGAGTCAAGCCATCGCTGAAGCCTGAGTGAACAGCCAGCAAAGCTGACCAGTAGTTGCAGATGTGGTAACCTGGAGGCCCAATTGGAACAGATACATGAAGAAGTCTTCGACGGAATTCAAAGGAGTTCCGGTTGGAGAAACATCATGTCTCGCACCCTCTAGTAAAATGTAGTCAGTTGATGTAAATCTTGTAAGTGGACAGCCATCGACCCCAGGCAGAAATTGACGCAGCATCTGCAGAAGAACCGAATGCCCTAAAAGATCATTGGACAACATCCAGCACATCAAGTGAAGATTCTCCAGGGGTGGATGATCACTGACTTGGGCTGATGGAGGGAGTCCCTTTTGACCAGAAGGACCAGCAGTCGTTGTACCAGGAGTCTTGTTAGTCTTTGAAACCACAGTTGGCGAGGCCAGAACGGGACGACGAGGAGGACCCGACATACCAGTAGCTCCGTTCTATCTTGGACAAGACCAGCAGGTGGTGGGAAGAAGTATGCCAGAGGGCCAGACCAGTCAATCTGTAGGGTGTCTTTTGCCCACGCCCACGGGTGAGGGAACCTGGAGTGGAATGTTAGAAGATGGGCATTGTTGGTAGGAGCAAAGAGGTCGAACTGAGGATGCTCGATCTCTGTGAAAATCTGACTGACAACATTCAGATAAAAAGGTCCACTCTGTTGGTCAGTTGTTGTGCTATTGCTGGTTTCCGCTACCGGCATGTGGACAGCTTGAAGGCTGATCCCCTGATCGATCATCCACATGATGAGCTGCCAAGCAAGGGCGCAGGAGTTGAGGAGGGTGAGTGCCAACCTGACGACTGATGTATGCCACTGTCGTTAAGGCGTTGCTCTGGACTTGAGTGGAACAACCAACTAAGTGCTGTCGGGAGTGACAAAGAGCATTGAACACCACTTGCAGCTCTAACACGTTGATATGTTTGCCTCGAGAGGCAGTGTCCTTGACCCCAGAGGCGCGGAGTGGAGAAAGAGAGGCTCCCCATCCGTATAGCAATGCATCCATCATCACGGTCACATCTGCACTTGAAGGGACGAAAGTAAGGCCTGCCCACATGCAAAACGAGGCTGCAGTATTCGCTAAGAAATGAATAATGAGCCTTGTTACATTGTCCTATGTTCGAAGTGGCCGTTAGTATCCTTGAGCTCGAGGAGTATGGCCATATCATTACATGCATGGGAATAAGGTCACTCTCCATGCATTGCAAAAATAGAAAAACTGCAGGTAAGGAGCATCCGAAGACGGAAGTTTGCTCCATAATGTAAGAATCCAGATATCCTACCGGTCCATGTATATTATTCAGCATCCAAATACAAAAACAAGTATTATAATATTCCCACTTTTTCACTAGAACAAAAAGTATGCATGGACAAAATGGTGATATTGACAACAAACTTGCCGAGTACTCCTCTTCGTTTCACGGGGTGCAGTTGAAAAAGCAATCCATTAACAAAAGTGAGTGCCGACAGTAGGTACACTTTTGCCACACCTCGTACCATTCACAGAATACACACTTTGGACACGCCCACTTCAAAGGAACTTGTGTCCGGATAGTAGTCTGATACGTAGTTTATCAGTAGGCCTATAAGCTACATGTATTGTTCAAGTTGCAGTCAGGATTAAGCATGTGTGACCCAGACTCGCATTCACTATACATGTATAGGGGACGTACAAGCAAATGTTGTAAGATAGCCCAGTAGAGTATACAAGTAACTCCTGCACACCTGGATGCCCCAAAAAGTGGACAGCTCAAGGCAGAGACATACGGCCTGAATAAGAAACGTCACCACAATGTAAAAAAAAAAGTTGGTCAAACAGTGTTGGGCACTCATTATTTGCCCAACCTTGGTTAAAGTTACCACATTTCCAACGCTGTTGGTCAAACACTGACCAACAATTGGGAAGAATCTGCACAAGGTTTGGAAGTTGATACTGTATGTACACCAACATGAACCAAAATATCAACCAAAAGTTGACTTACTTTTCCACAGTGCAGTTGTACCCGTACAAGTTGAAAAATTATTATTGAATGAATTTATTAAGAGCAAATTCAATTCAAAAATAAAATGAATGGGCATTCGTGTACTGGATGGAAAAACAGAGCCAGATGTGAAGCCGGAAATGAAGCTCGGAAGCAGAGCCGATTACAAATCCGGGTGAGGATCTGGATGGAGATCCTCACATGGGGGATTCGGGTCAACAGCAAATCACAGGGGGAGTTGAGGTTGACTTGAGGCCGCTAACTATAGTGGATAGCGTCTCCGAGGGAGCGGACTGCTATCAAATTAGATGAAGAAACACCGGTACATCTTACTTAGGTGTAGAGCAAGATTTCTGAATCTGAACCCGGCAAAAAAACCATTAGTTTTTATGCTTCTTATGTGCAGATGATACGGCTAAAGAATGCGCCAGGAAAGCAGCACCAGGAAGACAAATTGATGCATCAACACAGTCTTTAAGGTTAGTTTACAGCCTTACCAATGTCAAAAGAAATAGAAAGTATGGGGGAAAAAGGTTAAGAACACGGTGACAATACTTAAAGACAAGAAAATGAAGAAAATGCAGAAAAATACTCCAGCCCAGCAGAATCAACATTATGTAATGCCCCCGGCAGGAAGTAGTTAAACATACACCGTACCGGTACATGTACAAAAATCAGGTACAGTGTGCAAGCATCCAAACACGCTAAGTTGGTTACAGGAAAGATTCATGCAATGCACATACCTGAGCTGCAGCCACGATAAGTGACTTCTTCTTAAGTGGTTTTGTCTTGCTGGTTGGTTTCAATGTCACCCATACATTATGATCACCAAGGGGATCACAGAAGAGAGCTGATACATGGAAAGTTAATGCCAAAATAAGAAATGGATAATGAATGGTGATTAGCAGGATTTCTTGGAAAGAGTTTTTCAGATCTATTTCTATTTTGCTTCCTACAAAAGTAATTTCTTCTTTATTTTTAATCTACAAAAAGACCATTTGATCTATCGACACACACATGACATACATGTAAATTACCTAAATTGATACAGGTACTGTACATACCGGTACAGTGTAGTACACTAATGATTAAATTGAAGTACCCATGAAAATGCGAGCGAGTACGAGGACTTACGGCCGTTTACGTGCGCTTTCGAGGGTCTCGTAACTGCTCGAAAGGTCTCGCAATACCCCGCACTCGCTCGAACTCGCTCGATAACCCTCGTGTGCACACGTAAATAGACCAACCTTCGAACGAGAGTTTGCGAGGGTTCATTGACCCGTGAAACGACGGCTACTTCCCAACTATGAACCATTAATGTGGACGGACTGTTGATCGGTCGAATGGTAAGATGGAAAAACGACGGTCAACGCGACATGTGCAACTTCGTAGTCGGGCCTGGTATAACGGATTCCTTTTTCAGTGTGACGTATTAGAGAATAGCTTTCGTTATAAACTATCGATATGTTTTGTTCTATATTCCATTAATTAAATAGGGCTTGAATGCGCAGGTAATTAACCATTTTTATCATACAATGTCGTAAATGGTATTCATCGTAGTAGTTGGGTGAATATCCGTCGTGGCAATGAGTTTTTGTGTGTGAGGTTTTGTCCGTGTGTGTGACCAGTGAACGACTCTTGCTTGTCCGTTGAATGTTTACGCCAGCATTTCACGTTAGTTTTGAATTTCGTAAAAAAAAACAGTGTTCATTGTAGTGACTGGGTTTAGTGCCTTCGTCTTTCGTGAAGGAGTTTACACATGTGATTCGAATGGTTTTCATTACGTGTGAGTTTCTAGTTAAGTGAACTTTGCTCAACTCGTACCTAAATGTACTCTTGCAAATAAATTCGTGACCCAATGGTCTCCAATTTAGCGTGTTAACACACAATTGTCACGGCTAAAAGTTTCGTGAATGACTCTGCGTACCGTTATTTAAGTTGGTTCAGATTGTGATTAACTTTTATATTATTCTTTTACAGATACTGGGGTGGATGGTCCTACAAGAGATACCATGTACATGTACCTTCAACTCGGACAATTGTGGAGAAGCTCACATAGATCTTTTTGCTCTGTCTGTTGGCAATTAAATTTGACATTTGAAAGTAGTATCATTGGATCTTTTTTATTTTCAAGGGGCAAAAATACATGTATGCAATTCCCCTTTGTTATTATTTATTATTATTAGTTCTGAAATGTATGAATTTATAAAAAGGAAAAGACTGACAGACACTGTACGTTTTTGTCATCAACGCCACTCTTTGTTCAGGTGCAAATGATCAATTGCTTCACATCGAAATATATGAAAAGGATAGAAAATCCTGTAACTGCACAGCACTGTGGCGAATCCCTAAATACACATTTTTCACCCCAAAGAGAGACCCATTCAATCTTTCGACCCCAAACTTGACGTATGATGTCGGAGACTGATTTCAGGTTATTCCTGAAAATTTCAACACAATTGATAAATTTTTACAAACCCAAATACAGGAAAATGATAAAAAATCATGTAACTGCACAACACTATGGCGAATCCCTAAATACACATTTTTCACACAAAAAGAGAACCATTCAATCTTTTGACCCCAAACTTGACGTATGATGTCGGAGACTGATTTCAGGTTATTCCTGAAAATTTCAACCCAAATGATCAATTGTTACACATCCAAATATATGAAAATGATAAAAAATCATGTAGCTGCTCGGAACTATCACGAATCCCTAAATACAAATTTTTCACCTTAAAAATTGAACCGTTCAATCTTTTGACCCCAAACTTGACGTATGATGTTGGAGACTGATTTCGGGTTATTCCTGAAAATTTCAACCCAAATGATCAATTTTTACACATCCAAATATAGGAAAATAATAGAAAATCATGTAACTGCACAACACGACCCCAAGCCTGAGACAGAGACGAAGTTGAGTACGTAGCGCAGTATCTTACGATCGACTAGACTGTACACACAGCATGAGTTTACATTTAGGTGCATGTACATACGTGCACGTTTAGGTACTAGGTATCAGGTCGACTGGTTTGTGGTCGCACACAGTTTGCAGGGGAGCTGAGTGAAACGTTTCACGCGTGCAAAGATTCCAGTACAATCAATCGGATTCAATCGAACGCTGGGCAGGATGTCGAACCGAACATTAATATTAATAATGGTTGTAACAGGCATGGGAATCTTTCCGGTTGAACTGGAATTCCATTTTTTTCACATTCAAATTTGTGGTCTTCGAGTTCAGTGTAAAAATGGAATAAAATCTGGGAGGTAAGTTTTGGTGGGGTAAATGTTGGTTGACCCATGGTTGACCACGCGGCGTTCAAAATTTCCCTAAAAGTTAGTGAAAGTTGTACGTTGAAATAATTCGTTTACACGACGCTTCGAGACCCTTCGAAGTGTACACAAGGAACTAATTTCGCAGATTCCCACAAAACGTGAATTCTCTGCGTAACCAAAGGCGGGAACTAGTGAAGAGTGGTGTCGCTATATTAGCTCTTCTTGCGCTTCGCCACAGCCACTTCGCGTGAATATGACCAGTGTCCACAAAAATCCGATCCGTAAAAATTAGAATCTTACCTGTTATTGGTTAATTCCTGTCTCATGACTGGCCATTCTACTAATTATCATACAGCATGCAGCCAAGTACAAAAAGGCATGCAAACACTTCCGTAAAAGGAGAAATTTTTAAAAACTGAGAAATGTACTTGAGAATTTTAATAAACTTGCATTTCTTAAATGATTCATGTGAACCTTTTCTTTCATTCAGTCAATGAACTTTTATTTCCACAATACAATCCAAAAAATGTGTTAATGAAATTTTATTAATAAATTTTACATAGTGTCATAGTTTTCACGAAGAGACAATTTTCCCTTCGGATTGCAAAACAAAGGTTTTGAGAAAATCAAATGCTAAGTTTCGTAGAATTTAGCATTCCTTTAAATTCACCAATGCTTCGCCATATGCAATAAGGGATGTTACATGATACAAACCTAACATTTCTAGAAGATAAAGTTGTTTGTTGTTTTTTTACAAAACAAACAACTTTATAAAAAAAAGATTGTTCGTGAAATGTTCAAATCTGTGTGACTTTTGTTCTCTTCGTGAAAACGGCACACACAGTGCACACACACACGTCAGGTGCAACATTGTTACATTTGTTTACATTTCTGGAGTCAAATTGTCTCTTCGTGAAAAATACAAAACCAGTTTTGCCCATGGTTGAGATCTTTTTGCCAATGTTATATCTATGGAAGACAAAATTGTCTCTTCATTTAGTTGAATATTACCTCAACAGGGATCGCCGTGATTTGGGTGATTTCAGTAGATTTGGAGGAAAAAAAATTAAATCAAGTTGTGAACATTGCAAAGCCCAGTTATAAATTAAAACCATAAACATTACAAGAACTGTTTGGAACAATTGAGTCGTCTGCCACCCTCGTCGATTGCCTTGATGCATTCCCGGCGCCAGTATATTTCAAACTGGCCCAGGCCAAGCGACGACTTCTCTCTGACAATGGCCTTGGCGGCATTCAGGCGGACCAGATCGAGCTTCTCCTTTCCCCGCACCCCTTTGCAATTACTTATCTTCACCTCCCTCTTGGAAAGTAATACACGGACCAAAGAAAGTGCAAAATTTGCCTCAGATTGCGCAACATCTGCAAATCCTGCAACGGTATTGTCAACATCTTTGCCGGGGTGCAGGTGACCTTGGGTGACCATGGTTCCTGTATTCTGAAGAACAAGCGAAAAGACAGTTGCGCTGTATTACATGTGTAATCTTGGCTCTTACAAAAGATTTTTATGTTGGTATATGACCTAGTTTTATATCATATAGTGGTATTATTGGTGTTATCATTGAGGTCACACAACCTATTAGACTACGTTTTCTTATGCACTTTTATTAAGAAACCACAAAAGTATTTGAGCCAAACTGAAGTGTGAAGCCGATAATCTTTTTAAGGCACCCTGTTGGCGTTCTGCAATATAAATTAAAGGTAACCTTTCAGAAGCCCATTTCATATTTTACCTGCTTTCAATCATGGCAGTCAATGAAAAAAATGAAAACAGTATTGGTAATTCCACGCAACTTCCATTTAGATACATGTAATACACGGTGTATTCTTTGCAGAGTAACTACAGCAATCCCCGCTATAGTTGATCTCATCTGAAGATATACCAGGCAAGATATGGGACGGAGGGGTACCCCCCCTTACCTGTCCAATCCCTATACACACTGTAGACTATTGTTACCTAGCTCATCCCTCCTAGAAGTCTGTAAAGAATTCCTGAGATTCCGATTACACAATGACCAACACAAAGGCGGGGGTTCTCTCCGTTCCATATCTTGCTTCAAACATGCTTCAAATGTCCCAATAACTTTCTTGAGAGGAAACAATCTGGCAGTCAATGTCACAAGGCTCTCCAGTAGACATCCATCACCCACGTCCTTCTTTAACCACTTCGTGCCGGGGCATTTTTCAATGTTGAGGATGCTGGGCCGGCATGACTATCATTTTTTCTGTTTTCAAAATCCTACAACAATTCATCATTCCATTTAACAGTCGTTAAAAGCCACACAGAGTAATCTTCAGGCACTACTCTAAGTTGACAGGTGACCTTCATTGACGCCCGAATATGTCAGCCAGGCCTGCAGCCTTGTAAACAGAGCCCAGATTGTGCAGTGTTATACAACTGTCCTTTGTTCACAAACCTGGCTCAGTGCACTGCTGACCTCTTTTCAATAGGGGCCAGATTAGCATGCAGCGGTGCTGTGTGGCTCATGGCTGCGGTGGTGGAGAGCTTTTGTCCCCGGTGGTAATCCGCTTGCTCTAAATACCCCCAAACCCTGGTATACGGTTTCAAAATAATGCTGGATTATCACCACTTTTGAGAGCGAAAAAAGGCCGGTCATGCCCAGCAGCCTGGTCTTTTGTTCGGAGAAAGGTCTTTTGTTACAGGGCCCTGTTTCCTTTGTCCGAGTTCGGAGACCACGGCCACACATATAAACCATACGGCTCCGATTTCGGAGTCCCCGGCTGGCAGTGGTTAAACAACACAAAAGGACTTTGACCTGAAAGGGATTATTCTTGCCACGGACTTGGTCGGTATTTGTAAGTAGACGGAGATTAAAGGTAACAAAGCGCAAGGAGCTTCAAGAAGTGAGGGACTCTGCTCCAGCACAAGGTCGCGCTTATTAATTGGCAGTAGGTGGGCCCACTTGCTGCCCAGCCCAGCTTTGGACGTACGCGTCGGATGGTGGACTCTGAGGCGTCGAGTCCAAATATATTTTTGAATATACCA
Source organism: Acanthaster planci (assembly GCF_054643075.1). Classification (NCBI taxonomy): domain Eukaryota; kingdom Metazoa; phylum Echinodermata; class Asteroidea; order Valvatida; family Acanthasteridae; genus Acanthaster; species Acanthaster planci. Next base: position 13,173,034 of record NC_141786.1, on the reverse strand, counting down.
AATACATCTCCGGACATGAGCTCATTGTCATTCTCGTACAAAGTCGTGTACGAGGTTTTCCAGACTTGCGGGGGTTTCTGTAGAAGCAGATCCAGCCCTCTTTGCGAAAGAGCCCCTTTCTCTTACTTTCTTGAGGAACAACCGAACTGTTCGCCGCGTGACTATAGAGACGATCTTTTCTCTCAAAATTACATGAAAGTGATTTTCTTTAGTTTCTATGAATGTTCAGGGCAAATGCAGTTGATAACTTGCAAATTATATTATTAATGGAAAATAATCATGAACGAATAACAGTCTATATCAGGTTTGCAAAGGTATATTGACAGTTGGTATTTTTGTGCTAAATATACACTTATGTCACGCGATGATTTTTTTCGGACAACATGAACCGACGTCCGAGTCCGTTGAGCTCAATAACTATACAGGTTTTTAACCGAGCTACGAGGGACCTCGTTGGAAAATTCCTACCGCATGAATATTGGAATTATTTTTGCTTGAAGACAGATGGTCACAGCCCTCAGAGTTTGCCTCTGCCTTTTATTCAAAATCAGTTTGTCTCTCTAGAATTGAGTCTTAAGAGTCATAAAATCACTAATAAAACTGTATCGATTTTCTCACGGAGATGTTTTTACCATTTATCGCAATGCATGGTGGTGCTGTTTGGCGGAACCAGAGAATCCAGTCTTTGATTAACAATAGTTATTAACGCTAGACTCTCTGAAATCGCACACACAAATATAAAAATGAAAACTTGGATCGGTAGCGTATTTTGAAATTGCCCGATAAACTGCTCAGCCTCCTACATGCATAAGCTTGATTTATTAGACTCGGGCTTTGTTGTTGCGCCTTCATGAAAACACTCACGCACTTGCCTGCATGTCCTCGCGGGCACCAGAACAGAAACGTCTGCACCCATATTTCCACGTAAACACACGTCTGTCCACACCCACCTGTATGTCCACGTAAGCACCCTCAAACGGCTCCAGATGGTCGACTCCGGCAGTCTTGCCTATACATCAGCAACGAACAACCCTAAAATTGACCTAAAATACCCATTTGTCTCTCTCGGTTATTTATTCACTTTTCGGGGGAAAAATATGTGCAGCAGAAATCAAGTAAAAAATCAATGAAGTGTTCGCTCTACAGACTCCTCTGAGCCCCACAAAAAGGACCACTGTGTTTTCCGTAATAAATGGGCCAATAAAGTGTCCAACTAATAATTTCCCTTTGGTGAAGGAAATGTGTTGATTATAACAACGCCACCCTTTCACAAGATGTCACTTTACAGAAAAGTCTTCGCTTTTAAAGGCATCTTCAGACACTTCATTAAAGTGAACTCAAAGAAAATGGGGTTTCACTCTAGTTTTGTTAAATTCCCAACAACCAAACTGCACATTGCTAATAAATTCACATCATTTAAGTGTTGCAACTTGCTCTCTGGACGACGACAGAACAATGCACCTGCAGGTACGGCAGTTCCCAAGGTAGGTATAGAATAATTTACTGTTTCTCTGATTGGTCAATCCCATTCAGAACTTGAGGCAAACAGAGGCGTATTGATTTACAAATCAGTAAAATGTGTCTTAGCCCATTTTTAAATTATTGGTCAACATGTTTCTACAGCTCTTGTCAACAAAACAAAGAAACAGAGGGAAAAAAGAACAGTAGCCGCTTAGAAGACTCCCAGATCCAAAACGTTTCAAAAAAAGAGAAAACAATCCCAGCATTTATGATTTAGTATCAATAACAACGATAATAAATTTAAAACACACCGTTTCTGCCAAAAATTGGCGCCCATGACACCAATGTGTTAGTCCTAGTCTTAGATAGTTACCGGGCCAGTGATTCAACCATTTTTTATTCCACAAAGTTTTCAAGCACCAGAATTTCAAGATCTATGTCTCGCTAAAAGCTACGGAATAAAACGAGCAATCAGACATTGATCAATATAAATCATGTCATTACGTGTACGTTGCTTTCCACGACCACCGTTTCCTGTCTGAAATTTTCAGGATATTTCTACAGAGGTTATGAGATTTTATATTGCACTTCCACCACACTCAGAACGAGCAGGTCTTCCTACCGTCCGGGCCGGACGGTGTCCCGAAACACAATGTACTGGACTTGTATGCACGACGTCAGTGTGGGGGAACCGATTCGCAAGCGGGCCGGCAGACCGGGCTTTCCACCGAGGTCACCCGTTGCGCATGAGTGACCCCTCGTATGCACTCGCTGTTTATTGCACTCGATAGCGCCCGTGTGCGCTCGCTAGCGCTCGTAAATGCTCGCGGGTACCCGCAAGCGCTCGTTACCGGCAGCAAATTTTACGAGGAGATACGAGGGTTTAGCGGAAACTTCGAGCGAGTACGAGTGCGAGGAGTACTTCAATTTAATCATTACTGTACCAGTTGCATGGTCATGCAATTTGGAGTCTATACACGGTACATACATGTACACGATATGTACCGGTACATGTAGATGTATGCACATTTGTGGGCTTTTGTCAAAATATCACCAGAATATGTACAGGAGGTAAAAACCTGAGATCATAAATCTCTCCTTTGTGCATTGCAGAGCTCAAAATGTAGTTTTCATGTCTACATCAGTACGGGTGCCAGCCCTACCGATATTTTTAACCAGTGTCTATATTTCCATATCAGATTACACTGGTCAGGTGTAACTGGGACTCAAGAATATCGTACAAGTATTTTTGGACCCTGAATTTATAGAGTGACCCATGTGCATGTACAGTATGTGTACGGTACGGTATGTACACGTACATGTATTACAACAAATGCACAATGTAAATATGGGTGAGGAAGGGATTTCATGAACATCAGATGTACAATGCAATTGAAAGTTAATATTAAAATGTGAAAATCTCCTATACTTTTGTACACAGCCAAAGAGTAAAAAAGGTGAAATCCAAAATAAAGCTACCGGTAGCTGAAATCAGCTGAAAAGCTGAGAAATCTCACCCCTGCGCAACATCCTGACTGCTAACTGTGTACACATTAATGGACAGTACAATCACTGACTTTTTCTAATAACCAAATACTGGTAACTTGTCACGCCGAACATGCCGAACACAATCTGCAAAAAGGCAAGATTTGCTACACGAAGATACACATACAATTTTAGTTGCTAATTTTATTTATTGGTAGAAAGAAATCTTTAAATAACAAAATATTAGATGTAGTATCTTAATGCAATCATGCAGCCTTTGGAATGGACTCTTCACTGCATAATAGTTGTGTGTCTGGGATCGGTGTATGTATTTTACTGCACCATGCTCCTCGTTTTTGCAAGTTTCTGCATTATTTTAGCAACCTTTCGCACCGCTTTCACAAAATTTCCACACCACTTGCCCACTGTTTTCACACACCAATTTCTTTCACAAGGTTTTGGAGTCTATACACGGTACATACATGTGCACGATATGTACCGGTACATGTGGATGTATGCACATTTGTGGGCTTTTGTCAAAATATCACCAGAATATGTACAGGAGGTAAAAACCTGAGATCCCTTCACGCCACATTTGCAAAAATGTGCCCCATTTTTTGCACAATTTTTGCACTGTTTTCACTCGTCATTTGCCCCATTTGACTGGTTTGCTGCCAATTTGCTGTGACTTTGCTGGGGAAAAGCTGTGGTCAAAATGTGAAATGCAAATGTAAATACAAATGCGAATTCCTTTCGAATTTTTCCCATTTGTTTTTGCAGCATTAACTTTCAAATGCAATGCACATTGTACTGTGAAGTACTGCACATGCATCAATATTTGAGTATTATTTGGTTAGTCTAAAAAAATCAATACTCAGGGAACACACTGAATTAAACAGTGTACCTGCAAGATACAGCAATTTCTTTAACTGTGCATTCAGGCTATACCACAGTAATAAGAGTGAGTATTTTGCAGTGTTCACAAGTCTATTCACTAGTCCCTTCAAAAAGTACATGTATAGTCACAAGTCCCTTGACATGGTCAGTTATATAAGTAACTGGTGTACAATGACAAAAGAATACTTTTGTCACAGCTCATTTGAATAGCTTGTAAATTAGCTAAGATTGAATGACTTGTGATGAACTTGCAGGGACTTGTGATGGACTTGCAGGGACTTGTGATGGACTCAAATACAACACTGGGATTTTGACAGACTTACATGCTTCTAGATTAGTTGTCTGTTGAGTACGTCTCATACATGTTGGTGTATCCTTAGCTCCAAACATGAATGAATGTAACTCAGCGGCACATAATGGATATGGCCGTGGATGACTGTCCACTGGTTCATTGTGATCCTTGTAACACTGCAATATAAATGCATACAGTCATTAGCAAAATGAAAATCTGTTAGTACTGTACATGTATTTCGTCTCTACGCCTGCATTACATTGTCTCATTGAATGATTGCATTTTATGCCTATTTATTTTGGTTTTTTTTCAATTGTTTTTTGCAAAAGCAGGTCTTGTATGACATTTTGTTTACAACGAAGCATGGGTCAGTCTACATGTACCGGTACATGAGCTAAATTAAAGGGCCCAAATAATGACCCTCTATCACTAAGACTACATGTAATGTGAACGTAAAATTAGTGAGGATTGGTTGCAAGACTGCTGTGAACAATGCAGTGTCAACATTGCAAGAAGATGGTTCATATTCTAGTCTGACCAGAAAAGGAGTGGTTTTTGAAGAAAAATTACATGTGCATGTACATGTATGCAAGCATTATGCATTACACATAATCTAGGGTGGCTGGGTTCTTCCTCAATTCAAGTCCTCTGTTTCGACTGGATTCAGTGCAAGAATTCAAGGGAAAGATTTATAAATATGATTTAATTTCACTACTGGTATTTAGAGTATCCACTTCTGCATTTAACATGTATAAAGGTATCAGTGTAAATCTACCGTATTGTACGTGTACCTTTCTTTTCAACAAGTGCCCTTGTACATGTATATCAAGGACATACATGTTTACTGTAAGAAGTGTTGGTTACTCGGCAGTGAAACCAGTAACAAAAGTTTCTTAATCAAGTGAATTTTAATCAAGCATACCATACGAGATTGCCCATGAACACATTCAACAAATTTACTTGCTTTGAAAACAGATACATGTAATTATCCCAATTTATCCTCATTTATGTATAGAAAAAAGTTTAAAAAACAAAGATTGTAATTTGTTGTTTGATCAAAAATTGTCAACCCTGAAGCATCCAAAGCAGAACATTTAATTGAAGTTGCCAAAGGGTCAGAGTCTGGCATCAATAGGGGTGTTTATGGCTTATCAAACCAGTTATGCTAAATGTATTTAGTGTCATTAAGGATCAACAAACAATACACATACATGTACATAGCATCAACATTAAAGCATTAAAACTTGAAATGCCCTCTAAAGCTTCAAAAAATGTGGTTAATCAGTAGCTACGCTTTGGGTTACTTACACGTGCACGTACATGTATAACTCAAGCCAAGTTTACCGTGGAATAAATATATTATTGGGCTAATCCCATAGAAGTGTGAGACTCCAGTAATTTCCTTTGACCATCCATCTCTATCTTTTTTCTTGCCTGCGATTCAGCTTTCAATTCCTCCTTCAATGGCAAATGGACTACCACCTCTGAGCAATCAGCCAGGGGCCGGACTGCAACATTGACAAATATTTCTTTCCAAACCAGTGAGGTATAGTGAATGTTTAATTTAAGAAAGTATCAAGCTTCTCCTCCTTTCACTAACCTGTATCAGGTAATCCACTTCTGTCTCATTGAAGAGTGAAATGATGGGGATGTTAAAATCCAAGAAGTTCATGCCATTCCCAGATGGGTTCCACTCCACATTGCCGGAGTGGGTGCATGTACTGCTACTGTTTTCACTTCCATAGAATCCTTAGCCCCCACAAAAGAAAAACACTGAGTTTTAATGCCAATTCACCTTGATCAATTAACATAATCAACTTACACATGTATAAAATTTTCCTGATTAACATGGAAAATATTGTAATACCAGTGAACAGTTTTGATTCTATTCCTACAAGTACGTGTGTATCATGCATGCACACATGTTAAAGGTGCTGCATACATGTACATGTATAAGGTAAACAAAACAGTTTACAATCATTTTACAAATTTTGCCAATGTTAACTGGAACCCATTGGAGTATTTCATTTACAGTGTATGTGGTCTGGCTTTACTTTTTATTTTCAACAATGCTTGCAAAGTGTATGTACATGTAATTCTACCTCATCTTTACCTACATTTGGAGCACATACATGTACATGTAATATTGTATTACATGTATCAGGGTTACTGTATGTACTGTACATGTACATGTACCAGCCCCATAAACCATTTTTTTTTCAAAAAAGAAAGCTACATGTACATGTAGCCATATGCATGTCAGGCCCACCATATTCCCTCAGTGTTTTTTCTGGTGTTTCAGAAAACACCAGTGGCTACACCTTCAGTCCAGGGCAAACCACTGGTTACTGGATGCAAAATGTCTAATCTGACAGGCTCATGTTACATGTATTATCAATAAAGCATTACAACCATGTCCTTGAGCAAGCACAGGAACCCATATGGTAAACCTGATTGGCATAAAATGGTATATAGTTTAGAGTATACTGAGGCAAGTTTTGTCAAAGCGTATACTCAGCAAATTACACTTGTTTCTCATGAAAATTCCAACACCAGTGATTCGCTGGAAAAAATTTGAATATGCTGGCCTCTCCATCTGATCTGGCACTGGAAAATGTTACTTGTAAAGGTCATACTCACGAAAACCCTCTTCATGGCAAAACTAATCAACTCTTTGACACACCAACATGTTCAATGATCATAACAAAGGGTTAGAGTACATCATACCTCCTCCCTCTCACCCTACTTGCAGCACTACGCAACCACAAGTTGACCAGCGTCCTGATTCGATATGTACATGTGTATGTACATGTACATGTATGTCTGATTCCTTAAGACTTCTTCAGGATGGTTTCAGACCAACTGCTGGTGTTGCGTCACTACCTGGAACATTCTCACCATGTCACACCTTAGCTGTGACCCTTAGACTGTTACAAATGAGTTGGCAAGAGTACACTGGAACCCTGCCAGATGACCCTGAATCTCTGGCCCCTCTTCAAATCAAGTCATATTTCAGCAGCCATGGAGAAACACTGGCTTCAGTGGACAGTAATGATGTCCCTGGCTTTAATGTCCACCTTGAGCATTCTAGATAAGAAGCATCTTGCTCATCTTCAAGACAATAAGAACTGAGGCAGCTCAATGAGATCTTCAAATCTAAGGCAAAGACCAACGTGCGGATGATACCGAAATGGAGCTCTCCACAAACAACCTTTGGCCAACCTACCAAGCAGTCTATTCCATGACTACAACTCTAAAGGAGAGTCATATCACACCATTCATCTCAAAGTCAGACAGCACCACCTGCACATCAACTGAGGAAAGACTTGTTCACTGGCATGAGCACTATAAGGCTACCTGGATGTTGTGGCAACTCTTTTGATGCCCCCTTATTTATCAAGGTACATGTACGTCAAGCCACCAGAAAGCTAACTGGTAAAAACGGCCAGGCCTTAGGTTCTGATATTTGCCGGAGCTTCTGAAGTGTAGGAAGACTACTGTCAGTGTGGCCATTTGTGATCTCTACAACCAGGTCTGGGTCTCAAGTACATGTACATGTAGGGTGCCTGCAGAGTAGAGGGGTGAAATGATAACTTTCGTTTACAAGGGAAAGGGTTCCCAGAGTCAGTGTGTTGTTATCAACTAACCACACTTTTATCAGTTCCCAGGAAGATTTTCTGTCACATAATGTGAGTGTACTCCTCACCAGACTACAACCATTATTGACCTCTGTATGCTGCCCACAGAAGTCTGGTTTCACGAAGGGCCACTCAAATACGGACCCCATGCTTGCTCTACAGCTTCTTTCAGAACTCCATCACAAATTCATGAGGCCTCTCAATGTGGTCTTTCAACTCGATGGACAGAAATAACTTGTGGAAATACGGCATTCAGCACATCCACACTCCTCCTTCACCTCATCAAGGTCCTACACAACAACACAACGTTCAGAGTCCAGATTAACACTGATAAGTCTGAAGCCTTCCTAACACCTTCAGGTGTTTATCAGAGATGCACCCTTGCCCCCATTCTTTTTGGCCATACCAATGACTGGATCCTTGAAAAATGTCAGGAGAGTTGGGAATCACTGAGGCAGCATTCTCTTTACCAACCTGTACTATTCTGATGAAGCAGTTACCTTCACAGACACTCCCAGACTGATAACATTCAAAGCTCAGTGACAATGGGTCTGCACTTACATGTACACTGGGCTTGGACCAAGATCCATGACACTGGCTCAGGCTGCCCTCCTGCTTACATTACTGTGACAGACTAGACAGTTGCGGCAACAGGAAAATTCACATACATGTAGCTTGGCTCTGACACACATTCCAAGAGCAACTCCTCATACTCTATTTCCTTTGGCTTCTTCAACTACGCACCGACTGTGTTCCCTTCGAAAGTCCACGTCTATACCACATGCTTCCTGCTGGAGCTGCTATTAGGCCTGTGCCGGGTACCCGCCCGTCGATTTCAAAACCCGGTTCCATTTTTCTGGGCTGGTACCCGTAAAAAAGTAAATAAATAAGGAACAAACATTCATGCATAAAATGTCTGTGAAATTTCTTACTGAAGGACAGACTTTATGGAAAACCACCGTGCCGATGAAAACCCGGTCCCGCGGTCATACATGTACATGAAACTTGAATTTGGATATCAACAGCTTATTTTGTTACCCACTCCGCCCATTGTACCGCAAGTCGTTTTCCTAGTTCCAGAATTTCCTAGTTCACAAGAGCAAAAAAACCATTTAAATTCACGGGCGATAAGTCACTCGCTACGTGTGATTTTAAATATTTCTTTAAATTGAATCGTCATATAAACCTTTGTATCTAATGTCTGCTTAATCAAAATGACTATTTTAGAGTTTCCGTTTTTGTTAATTTAGCGAAAACTGCAAGCTTTTCCCCCCCTCTCGGATCGCGCGGCATTACCACGCAAAGTCGTTGCGAACTCAACTCCACGGGCGCAGCAGAAATGTATGTGATGTAATGGGTTAGCCAACTGTGCGGCGCGGGGAGGATAACGTTGATAGCTCACTGTACAGTTTAAAAGTCGAGTCAAACCTTACGCAATTTCTACCCTTTTAATTCATTGGAATTCTTATTTTTCATCTGATTTTCTCAAAATAAAAAGATTCTCTATTAGAAAAGCAACTTTTTACAATGGTTTTGGCTGAAAATGGATTTTTCGTGTGGTTACTTTTTATTTGTGAAGACGTTTTTGTCTCGATCCTAAACTGATCCAGAACTAGGAAAGGTATCATCATCACTTTCGTCGATCGATCCTGTGAGTCCAAATATAAAAGCTTAGATTTTGAAAAAAAAATGGAAGTATATCCAAAACACAAAGTTGACTTCTGACCATATTTCACTCTAATTTGAGGATCCGGAAAAATGACTGTACCAAACCTATATGAACAAGAGACCGAAAGAGTTTTGTCTTATGAGGGGGAAGCGCTGTTGATGTACACTTGCATGACTGTATTTGTAACTATCAAACCCTGTCGGCCTAAATGACTTTTGTAAGGAATAAGTAGTGCTTACTGTTTGAATTAAGAGTATTTTTGTCAAATAAAACAATATGAATGAAAATTACTTTATGTCGGGATTGACGACGAAGCGAGAGCGGACTGTGTAATATTCCTGCGGTACAGGGACTCCACGCGGCATGTGGTAAGTAGTGATCATGCACAAATTGTGCGGTTGATCGGCCTGTTTTTATAATCAAAGCACTAAATGTGCGCTACAAACCCAAAGAGTCAGAGAACCAGTTTAGTTAAGTTTTATACCAAGAAATATTCCGTTTCAAAATTATTTTTAAATTAAGCAACTTGAATTTCCTCAGTGATTCAGCGGAACTGTGGATGAGGAATTGACCAAAAAAGCAGGAATGATTTTTCTGTATGTACTAAAGCATTTCAAATCCAAGTATTTTTTCATTCGAAAAAAGGAAATGTTGACAGGTGCAAGTCATAATACAGTCGGCCAATCAAATATCAATTGTCTAAGTACTTATGCATTAAAATCTCGACAATTTGAACCTCAGGGGAATGGAGTTATCCTGGAAAAAGTATTTATAAAACTAAACCACTTCATCGTGGTACGTACCTTCGTGTGGCAAAACTTTCGTATCGCTTAGTCATTTAACAACGTGAAGCGCTGCTATTTTTTCACTTGGGCTTCCTTATGTGTGGTCACATGACCTTTCTTTTTACGGTCACATAGCTGCTGCAGTGTCAGCGATTGGACTACTTGAAGGGGACTACAATTGGGCCCGCGTTGCAATCAGGTTAGTTTCAGCATCTTGAAAGCCAGGATTACACAGTTGCAGCTACGTTGATTTATGCAACGTGCTGGTCCTCGTCAGAAAAAAAATGAACTTGCGATGACTCCTGACCCTATATAGACTTCCGATTCTTTCAACACCGTTTGAAGCATTTTGGTGGCGTTTTTTTTTAATCAAAACTTCAAAATAAGTGGATGTAATGGTGTGGGCATTGTTCCAGTTACGGTGGTATTTTTGTACATAAAACTCTAACCCGTGACGTACATAGCACTGATCTGGTCCGCACGTGACACGACCAGCGCTCACCATTTGTGCACGCCATATGCGTTCATGTGTCCGTGGTCATGCAGCATCCGGGACATTTCCTTTGAGCGTTTGCAGGTGCATATATCATGTAGGTGGTTTGCAGCTCTGTTCTTTTTGCTGGCGTTTCCAGTGAAGATTTGTTTTTCTGTTTCATACACCCACAAAAAATTTGCAAACTGAAAAAGGTAGGAGAGATTAACTCCGACGTTTAGAACAATGTTCTGCTTGCTTCCTATGTACCAAAAAGAACCGTGTTTCAGGCACATGATCCACCGGGTGGCGCGTAATGCCATTTGTTATTAGGCGATCTCTTCTCCGGGTACCCGATGTAACAAAAAACGGGTACCCGGTTCTAAAAATACCCGCAAATGTACACCCCTAGCTGCTATGTGGATCAGAAAGCTGAACTTTGCTCAAGGATAACCATAGACTCTAGACCTTCCACATGACATGTCAACGGCACATTCCTGGGGTCCACGGTTTGACTTTTCCACCACCATGGCCATCTCACACGAAACAAACTCGGAGGACATCCACTTCATCATTTCAAAGCAACACTGCTCTCTCTTTGGGCACATTTACCGCCTACCGAGAAGTACTCTAGTTCAACCTTGACATATTTTTTTCGACTACCACATCGGTGAAGCAGCAGAAACCAGAATCCCAGTGCATGCAGACATAACCAAGAAAATGTTTGCGCAATGCTCACACTCAATCAGAAAAAAAAAACCAACTATGGACCACTTCATTCTAAAAGACTATGTACAGTTATAAAAGGACTCTTGTATTAACAGTGCTCTTATTAATAAGGTTCAACTGTACTTCATGGATTTATTGAATAAATTTCAATGATTTAGTCATTTCTGTATAAAGTGAGGTGCTTAAACATTCTGCATACTTTCAAATCTGCTGTTATGTACTCACTCTGTAATGAAATTTGTTTCACTTACACTGTACCATCAGCTGTTTTAGCCATTGCGTTTGACAGCTTGGCCTCGGTTCTTGTCGGGCCGGAGGCATTGCCATTTTTTTTTCATAACTAGCAAGAAACTTCTGTGGAGCATGGAATCTCATTTTCTTTTCCCCATCCCCCCATCTTTTCTTTTCCCCATCAGTATGATCCAAATCTGGCACTTTGATCGGTGTCCATGTTACCCACAAAACTACGGCGTAAGACACGTACATGTATGTTGGGCCTGAGTAGCTGTGCAGCCAGTGTCACACCGAAATGCGCTTCCAGAGCTACGGCTACATTAGCATGTCCCTCCGTATTTCCAATGAGCGCAGGCCAACACCTAGCCCTAGACAGTCGATAAAATGCTTTCAACTGTATGTTGTCATATGGACGTCAAGGAACCAAGCATTATTTTTGTAAGCTGGCTTACAAGGGCACCCTCTGTTGCTCATTTGGTCTCTATAAATATAGATTTGGCATTTTGCACTACATGTGTATATTGCATACTTTTTGCATTAGATCTCGTACCAGCGTATCTAAATGTCAAAATGCGTACATGGTACGCAAAATACGTACAGGTTGGCAGGTTTGTATCACCCTTAAAGGAACCAGGAAATAAAAAATCTATATTTCTATTTCCAGGTTCCTTTAACTACTTAACCACTCGATCATCGAGCTAGCTGGATCAGCTGACAAGCTTTTTTCCTTCATGACGATTCCATGCAAATATTTGTATCCCTTGTTAAAGTGTGATTACCTCCAGGCAAAACTTTTAATTCTGAAAATGTTGTTTTCAAGTTCATATTCTTCTCATCCTACGACAGATTGAAGGTAGGCTTGGGCGGTATTGCCTTTTTCGATACCACGGTATCCATGAAAAAATACCGCGGTATTTACTAATACCCCGGTATTCGTTGCAGAAGGCAGTGACGTCATCAAATAGCAGCGGTGATGCTGGCATTCAAAGGCAAACCACAAACAACACTAGGGGCCAGCATAAAAAAGGGTTTTTAACGACACAAAACCCCCTAAACTTAATAACTATTATAATTTATCTGTCCATTTGATGTCAAATAAAACTTATGTTTTAAAAAAAGGACGGCGTTTTAAATACTGATTTGTTGCTCCGCGATATATATCTGTGTGGTCACTCGTACATGTTTTATTCCTCCAAGCTCGTACGGTGTCAAAATCTGCACATGTGTGGCAGTCAAGTTGGTACTCACTGAGACAGTGCGTTATTGTAATGATTACATGCGGGTCACCAGTGGCTGCTCCTTTCAGCTGCGCCCTAACACTGCGCGTGTGCAATGGTACGGTGGCTTTCAGAAAACTCTGCGACGTGGCAGTCGACTCTTATTACAAAATCGGTTGTAACAAAATTCCGATTACAAGCACAAATCTGAGGTCCTGGTGAAAACGTGCATATTTATTTGGGAAGAAAATATGTTACAGCGAAATAGCATTGTACGGAATTCTTGGTACAACGAAAGGTTTTCGTGACTCCGTTGCCTGAAGAACCATTCTTGGCAACCCATTCATAAAGCGTTTGCGAATTGCGGTGCTGAAAACGTGTGCGGTGCACCACACTGGTTCCCGCAGAGCGGAACCGTTGCCAATGAAGGCATGATGGAAATGCGGCAAGCAGTCAATGTACAGATTCTGCCAAAAAGGGTCGTACGTTCCACTACATTGAATGCAGCTCTATAGTTGCAAGTCGAAAAACACTGCCGTCACAATTTTTTCCGCGGGTTCATTTACAAAAAAAATGATCTCATGTCTATGTTTGCATTTTCTGTGTTTATGAATTTAATTTGAAGTTGTGCTGCTTGTACTCAAGCAAGCGTGCTTCCACAAAATTTCCAGTCGTGCAACACAAGGCTTATCGCACGCACGCTTACAACGCGATATACAGACATCGGTTGCCAGATTCCTGTCATCATGACACGCATAGTGCACGATTAAAAAATCCATGATATTTTACATTCATAACACAAACACCAAAACAAAAATTCCCATCCCATTTCCGATAAAATACGCCCCAAATAAGTTCGCATGACTATTCTCGTATCTCAAGAGTCCAACTAATCGCCCAAAACTGAATTATTCATATTGCTACAAAGAGATCTACATATAGCGTGCCCGCCAATGAGACTGTGTGCTTTCATGACGTACATTTGGCAAGACACAGCTATCCAATCGCAGTACTCGTTCATGACATTCTGCTTCTTCAGCGACCATCTTGCGCGCGGGCGACAGCGCCGCAGTGGGCGAGTTATCTCGGACTACCAATCAATCGTGTTATGCAGCTTGTGTCAAAAATCAAAAGAGAGGCAAATAATTAAACAAAAATGTCTCTCCGTGACACAATTTGAGTCTTTTAAAAATCCCTGGATCAATGCTTTCACATATATTTGCTTTTTTAAATTTCACATGCACATTAAACATGTTGTCGTATGACAGTGAAGTTTATTATTCTAAACACATCACAAGGTATTTGATTAATCATAACCGAGACATCTTTTTGATCAACCGTTGGACGTTGTCCTAATTTTATATTCCGGAAAAACTGAAATACAAGCAGTGACAAGTGAGGAATTGGGTTTTTGTTTCTCGTTTCGTGTGGTTTGAAGGAATGTGAGAACAATAAAAAAGATCGTTGATTGCCATGGATGTCGAACAGATGCAGATTTATGGAATCATTTTATAGTTTATAACACACATTCCTGGCTTCGGTTAGATAGATTTTCACACCATACTTGTACATGTTGTATACAAAGGACAAAAAAAGACCCAAAGAGAGCACAAGGCTAGCACAAGCAGCATTCCCAACCTGTAGGGCTGTGATACATGTACATGTATACATGTGCCAACGAGCAATACAAGAAGCACTGCCTACAAGCTATTCCAAAACCGCAAACTTGATGGCGGCGATAGGGAAACAAAACCTTTTGACAGGCAGGTTGATGGCTGCATGCTGAAGTATCACGTTACGTCTTATCTCTTCACCAAAAGACACAATACAAACGTGATGCTGGATGACTGAAACCACGAAGTATGCAAGTCACTGTTGTGCATATAATTGTCTGCTTTCATCTTATGAGGGTTGTGGGAACATTCTGAACAAATTAGCCAGAATACCGCGGTGTTGAAATTCAATACCGAATAAGTCGGTATTCATGGATTGTTAGTTGGTATTGTTCGGTATTAAAATCAAAACCGCGGTATTCGGTAATACCGAAATACCGCCCAAGCCAAATTGAAGGTTCTTTTTCGTTCTAATTCCATTTTACAAGTTGAGAAAATCCATTAAATTTTATCACCCTGCATTTTGTGTGCTCTTGCAGCCATTCCAAATCCGCTCAGCACGCGTAATTTCACCGTCTTATTATACTACATGTACATCTTTTTTTATCATTTTATAACATCACTCATAAACTCATTTTGAAAAACAACTATTTTAGATGAGACCTGGGGTGGATTCACTTTGGGTGTTGACTTGATGGGTTTCAGGTCTTGAGTTGCAAATGTTAGTATTTTAATGGTTGTATTGTTGTTTGCCACTTCTTGTTGACTTCTGACATTTACCATTTCCCTAACACTGTTTCAAAATAACACTGTTCCCACTAAATAATACATGTACATGATATTTAAATTTACAATGTACACTGTATATGTATTATTTTCCAGTTGACATGGTTGAGGTAAAGACTTTTGGCCCCAGCCGAAGAATGTCTTGTACATTCCTGCATACTTAGTTATTCTTCATGCAGGAGATCCACCAGAAGTTGCCTCCTAACACATTAACCAGGATCGAAACAGCTTTGGCATTTAAATTACCAGTGTTCTTGTTGCAATCCAAAAAGACTTTATGACTGAATAAGAAGTTACACCATATCCTTCCACTTGAAAATATATTTCAACAATAAAAATTCCAATTATTAAAATGCCAAAGCAAATCATATGCCGCCAGAGCAACATCCGGGAATGGTCCTCTACTTTTGTATTGACTTGATGTTCCATCAGAAAATCTGATGATCCCGGTCACATCCAGTTTCTCTTGTAGATGCTTTACAGCCTCTTCCACAAAACGATGTACGGCATGGTAGTCATGAGTTGTGTCAGAACTGATGAAGACGAGACTCTTGGATTACCTCTATGCACACTGGACACTGCTGGCAGCAGATGATTGGATGGATGGTGGCAGAAGCGTGGTGCCAGTGGGCTGACTGTATTTCGTCTTGAAAGATGCAGGTATAGTTCTGTGCAAAATTTAGGACCATTGTGACTGTCTTTGGTGGAGTGCTAAGTTTGACAAACTGTTCATGCTGCCAAGATGCATTGAAGAGGTGAGTGCTGATAGTTTCTGCTTCTACAAGGAGTTCACTGGTGCATTTGAGAATTGTTTCAACTTTCATTGTTATCTGTTGCTTCGCTACATGTATGTCTTTCCTGTTGTTGTTGACTGTTGTCCTTTCTCACCTCTTCCAGGTTACTTCTTTGTCTCCATGCTTCTCTATCAGCCTTTCCATCTTCTCTTTGATATTCTTGGTTCCACACTCCTTGCATTTCCTTTGGATGCATTCTCGTTTGTGGTACTTAAGCCCATTTATTTTGTTGCACATCGTATTACTCGATAATCCGTAAACCCCCTGAATGATGTTCTTCATTTTGTACGAGTGTGCGCTGTTGTTGAGTGCTGTGATTTTCAATGCAAGATTTGTAAAGTATTCACACAGGCAGCCTCACAGTTTTGTTGCCGATGCGAGTTTGATGTGCTTTGGCCTAAGTGCATGAAATTTCTTTAGTCCTATTTTCCTATTGGTGGTCTTTGCCAGCTTGGTTGGTGATGATGGTAGGCTTTTGAAAGCCCTGGATACTGCTTTTCTTTTAGCTTGACTTTTTCTTTCTGTCTCAATGATCTGTTTCTGTGGAAGGTCCTCTTCTTGCTGCAAAACTTTCAACAACTCTTTTTTTGGCAAGTTCTTTCTTCATTTTAATGTACATGTGCTTGTTTTCAATCACAAACGAAGTAAAAAAACCAACCGAGTGTCATTTATGTAAACCAATTCCTGATGTAATAGGGACGACACTTTCTCAAAAAGTAATATTACGTCAGTGTGTCCCTCACCAATATTTCTTACATTTAAAGAATCTTATAAGTTTTCTCATGGCTCATATTATTAAAAATGTTTTATGAAATATGGAAATAAAATGAAACGAGCTCAATCGCCCCCAAAACAAGGCCATGTCATTTGTAAAAGGCCATAGCAAATACGGACAAACAGTAATATCCCAGGGACACCGTGGAACACAAAAATGTGTTACACCAATCGTGCATTTTCGGACACACAGGACAAACACTCAAGTCCAAAACAAAACGTATACCGAAAAATACCTCAATATAAACCGTCTTTCATAATTCATGTTTTGAATGGCATTTCTCGCTTGTTATTATTTGTCATTGCCTCAAAAACGTGAATGTAAACGACGTAATGTAATTTTGAAGGGACGGCATGCACAATTGACAAGAATTAGCATGGGTCGTCGGCTGTTCGGCTACATGTTACACATTGTGGTGATTTTTCCAACATTGTTATGAGTATTTTGGTTCAATAAACACATAAAAAAATGTAAAAACTTACATGTACCTTTTTCTGTTTTTATGACAGGAACCAGTTTTAAGAATCCCGGCGTAATAATTCAGTTCCAAAGTAATGAGGTGTTTCCCAAAGACGTCATTTTGGAACTTGTGTAGTTTTGTGAATGAAATTCCCAAACTCGGGGGTAAATTTTACAGGATTCCTAGATTTATTTGCAAGGGTGCATGTATATGGCATGTACCACTTTCTCAAAGGGGTGGATAGATGCAAAAATTAATGGAAATGCTCACAATGTAGTTTTTTGCAGAAGGACGTTGTCTGCGACATAAGTTACATTGGTTGCACGATTCACCCGAAAGAGGTGTTTTCGAAATCCACTGTTTAATAGTTGCAAATGCGAGGTCCTAATAATTCGTTTAATCTACAATTTTGTAACTTATGTATATTTGTTTTTGAATTGTACCCCTATAGCTACGTAACGGTGCAATAGACATTGGGGATGCTGTCGTTACATCGTTATGATATAAATAATCATTAGGTAAAAGTAAACAAGCTGTCTCACTTTGACAAAGTGTGTGTTGATATTTTTAGTTCACAGTATGATGTGCACATACAAATTCTTTCCGAGTAAGAAACTGGTAGTTTTTCTTTTCATTTAAACAACAAAAACAACATTTTCTTTCTTTTTCCATGCAATAAAGACATGGTGATGCTATAAATTTTTTTTTACAAAATGAACAAACCTTTTTAGCCAAGTATGGTAAACATTGATAGAGCTTCAACAGCTCTTTAAAATAAAACATGTATCAAGTTTAATATTCATCATAAAAGAATACTCTGCACATTTGGAACGTGGGAATGTGTTTATTACCCACTGTGTCTGAACTTCATGGAATGACCCACATACATGTGTGCTTTTTAGTGTAAACCCAGCTGCTCTAACAATGCACATCTAAATGTGCCTGCCTGTTACTGTACTTACCAAAATTGTCATTTGGGCATTTGAGATCAGGAGAGAAGAAGAAGTCCTCATCAATGACCTTACTTGAATTGATGTTAATCACCATGATGCCCGATATCTTTCCAGACTTCATCAGTTTATTTACAATGTGGCTGGAGAAAAAGCACATTCCAGTCCGTTTTAAGATTACACCAAAAACTCAAAGTACATGTAGTTCTTAAGCCTTCATGCAAGTGCATCATGTATATCATAAAGTCGCCATCAATTGCGAGCAACTGCATGCTTAAAAAGGTAGGGAAAAGGCTTATAATATTAATATTGCAACATCTAGGATTTGGAGGTACTGTATTGGCTACCCAGAAACCAGAATACAATGAAATTATCTTCCGAAAATTAACACAACAGAAATAAATGTAAGAGGCACTTTCTGTTCCCAACCAACTGGGCCAATTTTGGAAACATGTGAGGTAAATTTTGTGTTTGTGTAGGGTTGATGACGTAACGGAGCAAAGGGTACAACAGGCATACATGAAGATTCATGTGTAAACTAGCATCACTGCAGCCCTAATGCATTAAAATGAGGAGTTTGGAAGACATGTAGAAAATGTACAATATTATACATTAATCTCTAAGATGCATAAACCTAAAATCTTACTCTTAGCTGGTCAAAATAATTGTGAGATTTCTTCCAAAATGAAGGAGTAAGAGACATAACATAACTTGTGTGGCATACATAAGCGAGAGCAATCATGTTCCCATACATGTACAGTGGCAACAGACTCGTACATCACAGAGTAATGAGATCGGTATAGGAATACCCAGACCTTCATCTTAAAGAACAACTCAAAGGAAAACATGTTTTCTCTGATTTTATCTGTTCAAATAAATATGGAAGCATCCAAATCGAACACAGGGTCATTTGTCTTCAGAGCTCAACTATAACAAGCTAAAAAGGCCTTGTTTGGCTGTTTGACCTTGAAATCAGCCAAGACAGTACACATGTACACCCTCTGCTTCCACAGTACATGTACAAGAACATAGTGAACATTGAGCACTGAGAGTGTTAACCATAAAAAAGATAGTGTTCCCAATAAAGTCAAGTTCATACATTCTTGGTTGAAGTTCTTGAATATATCACCATACAGTGTATTTCCAACAATTGGTTGAGCCAGTCCAGTATTCCAATTAAGAGCGCATGCCCAGTACAAATTTATTGAGGAACAACTACATGTACATGTACATGCGGGCACAAAGGTCTGTCCTGTTAGCGCAGCTTTCTGCTTTTGGGTGTCGACTACACATTTCCAACTGGGGAATTGTACATGTACATGTATGCTAGATTTAATTAGGTCCCCCAAATAGACTGGTGGGATTAATAACGATGCTCTGAAATACATGTACATATGTATGCACATGTACGTGTACCTTTCTTGTAAGTTTATTTGAGCTAATGAGATACATGTACGTGTACATGTACATTTAATCAGAAACGCAGTTGGGAATAATATACGGTACATGTACATGTATGTCCTCAGGCTCCTAGACCCCACACCACTGCAGTGAAAAAATCATTTCACTCTATTGGAAATAAATTGGCTCTGCTGTGAAACAAACCAACAATCATAAGGATTTTGAGACACTTTATTGGGCAAAATAAATAATTTAATATTTCGTTTGTTTTTTTGGCGTAGTAAATTCAGTCAGTGGTGCACATAGCAATTTTTATCTGAACTGTGGGTTTCAGAACCAATGGGTATAAGAATTTCCCTTTTAAAAATGGGTAATTGATTGCGTTATCAACTTTCTCATTATTTAATTAGTTTTAATGCATTCATTATCAAATTTTGGTCTACTTATTTGTTTTTTAAATCAATATTATACTGTAATTCCTGGTTTTTATATCATATTTTGATGTCACATACCGTACATTTAAAATGTATCATGTTTATTTCAATGTACACATTGTATTTTGTAAAACTTAATCTAGGGCCCAAAGGGAGAGCAGTTCTTTTATATCTGATGGGGCTACCCTGGTAAAATAAAATGAAATACATGTACACGTACATGTAAATAAATATGCTGACTCACACATGTGCTTTGTTCCCGAAAAACCTTGGCTTTTTGCAATACATGTACCAATTTGGCCCATTGAGAAACGTTTGCTTTAAGTTATCTGGTGCATGTACCGGTACATGTACATGTATATATGTATAGTACATTTAAATAAGTCCAACTCCCTTTGATTTTCACTTAGAAAGAAAATGTTCGATGCAGTCTGTCTAATTATTCTAATATATGAAGATGCAAATTGCCCTTGAATTGACCAAAGTCACTCTTTTGACACTCTTGATAAATGATACATGTATGTAGAGTGCCATTTGGTTTCTGTTTGGAAGCATATGCCTTGCAGTGTTCTCCATGAGGGGTTTTACAAAAGCAGGGCAGGCCGCCCTGCCAAAAGTTTAGACCGTCCCACAAAGTTTTGCCGCCCTGCCAAAATTCTCATCACCCTGCTATGTTTTCTATTGGATTTTCCCTATTCCCACCATCTGCACAATTTATGCAAAGAAGTCGACTGCACTTTATGGAACGAACATGTTCAGTTTGCCATTATTCAGCACACCGTTGGTGATCAAAGCCAGATGCTGTTTACAATAGAAAAGCGCAAAACTGGTTCCAATCTACCGGTAACAGCATTTTCATTTTGAAGCGTCAAGAATCAATACAAGTTCAGTACCTCAAATGCGTTGGTTTTTTCCTCAGAAAAAACAGCCAATTTCCTACATGTACATGTATTTCTCCATATTTCCTAGATCCAGATCGCTTGAAATAAAATGTCTTTTCTTCTGCTTCTAAATTACTTCTTATTTGTGTGAGGGTCGGTAGCCTTTTCAGGGACACCGTAGTGTTGTCTTCTGGAAACTTCTGGAAGGCGAATTGCCGCCCAAGGGCCTGTCGCCTTTACGCAATTTAGTCCAATTATATTGTAATAAAGTCTCGTTGGAATCTATCATTTACGTGCCAATGTAAAGGTAATTAACCTCCAAAAATTTTCAATAATTAATATTGGGTCTAAACTTGCGCGTCTTCATTTTGCAACATTTTTGGTATTGTTCTAGCGTATGAATATTATAGGGAAATGTGTCTTCCACGTACGCCGGACGAACGCTCGCTCCTTTTCTGGCTGACACCGAATGGTGAGACAAGCGTTTTTAATTGGGCCTATTTTTCTGCTTTTTGTTTCTCACATATGCCATTGTTGTTGTAATCTTGAGGTTGGGAGAGTGCATTCACCCTCCCTACGATTGCTGGTTGACTGTCCAGCCAATTGGGCGTCTCCTAAATGAGATATTTTGTGCCCAAAAATCCTGTCAACAATTCTAGCGATCACATGTGTGTTCATCACATGTGATTGACCGTTCGTTACATGTGCGACCATATGTGTACCGTACTGCATGCTCATGTCATGTTGTGCTTTTTCTTGTGTACGCAGCCACTGTGTAGAGCGAGGGCGGTCCCGACCGGCGTCCGGGGAATTTAGATTAGGAATTTACTAAGTCTGGGGAATTTAGATTAGGAATTTACTAAGTCCGGGGAATTTAGATTAGGAATTTACTAAGTCCGGGGAATTTATTAGAGAAACTTATCTTTGGGGAATTGTCTTTTGTATCAGAACCTTATTGGGGTAACTTTGTCATCTTTTTTTTGGTGATCTGGAGAAAGTCAACAAATATTACAGTGAAGTTAAAACTGAATACTAGTGTGATTGACGATTGATTATTTCTGGTCTGTTGTCTGTTTCCCTTGGAGCATCCGGTCATAAAACACTGGCGGACTTACCACAACGAAGTGCAAAACTGCACTACCCTGTCCTGACCCGTGACATTCTGGCGTCGTAGACAGGATGCTCTAGGGGTATAACAGCATTACAGTTGATCCGTGTACATGGTAATTTAGTGTTTTTCTGACCTGTTGATTCTTGAAATAACATTCCCCGGGCGCTGGCTGGTTTCTCTTGGTGATTAGTCGTGAACGTGGACAACACTATCCTGCGTGCTGCATGTTACTCTGCGTCACCGTTATAGATGCTCTTGAATTAAGTACAGTGGCAAGCAAGAATTCTGCATGTTCAAGCCAGACGTGGCACATCGTGTTGCCAACATTGTTGTTCCTGCTGATTGCTTTCTGTGTTGTCTTCCAGGAGGATTTTTGGTGCTGCGGCACTTTTTCCGACTGATGCTTTTTTACTGGTATTTGTGCCTTATTGCAGTATACTAATTGTGTGTGGGATATCGTACTTAGTTTTCCCCACCCTTAGTATTTAATATACTGTCAGAGCATTTTTGTAGTCGATGCTTCGCATTGAGCACATATGCTTCCTTCTAGTTTTGTATGAGACAACCATAGGGTAGCACAGGCAGTGTTATCGTTTAGATTTTCTTTTAACCGTGAGCCATACATGTTTGGATTACTCTAGCCCTACTGAGAATCATATCTTGTGTGTAACTTGGGCAAGACTAGTTTAATATTTTCATATTTTTCCTTATTGCTTGACTGGTCCCCTGCCCCAGACATGGCAAACCCAGATATGGCAAATCCAAATGTAGGAGAAATCATTGCAGAATCCCAGAAGGCCTTAGCAGAAACACTGGCTGGTGCCCTCCAGGGCTTAAAATACCAACGGGTGCCAACAGCTAAATTATCAAAATTTTATGGTCAACCCAGGAGGGCCGGGGAACCTACATTGGGGGAATGGCTGTATGAGGTGGAGGCTTATTGTCGGCAGTTGGGGCTAAACAATGCTGAGAAAGTAGCAGCTGCCCTTGACCACTTGGCTGGGGTAGCCAGGGAGGAAATTTTTTGCAGTCCCGATGATACACGCCAAGATTGGGAAAAGCTGGTCAAAGTTCTGAACACTAGATTTGGCTCGCGGGAATCGGTGCAGTCTCTTAACTCTGCATTTTATGCGCGCACCCAGTTGGAGGGTGAATCATTGTCTGACTTTGGGCGTGCGTTGATGATGTTTTATAACCGTGTCGAGGCAGCAGCTGCTGATCCTCAGGAGGCTGAAGCTCTTGCGCATCTCCGCGAGAAGGCTCTTAGGGAGCAATTTGTAAAGGGTGCTGCTAGGCCAGGTTTGCGTAGTGAGCTGCGTCGGTTATAGATGGATAACCCTGCAGTTTCATTTTTCGAATTTCGCGATTTGGCGGTCCGGCTTTTCCAGGATTTGGATGATGTTGATGGGAGTCCTTGCCGTGACATTGAACCAATGGTGGTTGATAAGGTAGTTGCAGGGGGTGCAACCCAGAAAGCCTTAGACACTTTAGTGAATGGTCAGGCTCAACTCCTTAAGGTCATGGAAGGTGTGCTTTCAAACCAAGGGCAAACAAGTAAGGCAATCGCTGACTTGAGTGCAGCAGTAAACAGGCTCGCTGTACACATAGAGGAGCCAAAGCAATCTAGTAGGCCAGTACCACGATGCACTTACTGTAAGAAACGTGGCCATGTAATTGAGACTTGCTACAAACGCCAAAACGATGAGGCCCGAAATACTAGTCACAGTGGTAGTTCTGAGACAGGAAAACCAAATTCAAATCCGCAGCCAGCATTGCAGTCAAGTTCGGGAAAGGCTCCCCCTCTGTCATAGAGGGCGCTGTGGCAGAGGGCAGCGAGGTGCCCACTTCTGATACCCACACATACATGTATGAGCAAACCGGGGGTGATAGGGTGTACACACTCTTTGTCGCGAGCTCCTTGCCAAAAGTCCTACTGCTAAAATATGCATCGGGGGTAAAACGGTAGATTGCATCCTTGATACTGGGGCAGAGACTTCGCTCCTGTCTTTCAAATTTTATCATCAACACTTAGAGCAGGTTGTAGGGAAGTTAGGCAATGTAGGGACATTTATAAATCTGAGAGGAGCAAATGACCTGGAAATACCTGTCAAGGGCTATTTAAGAACACAGATCAGGATATTTGGACAGGAGCTAACTGCAAGTTTCCTTGTTACTAACTGTGCATCCACTGGAGAACCCAATCCACGTAGGGAAAAGTACCCAATATTGCTGGGTTGTAATGTGTTACGGATGATTGCTCACCACCAAGGGTGTATAGCCAATGTACAACCAGGGTCAGATTGGGATCTGGCATTGAGATGTGTTCGATCAGTTGAGAACTGTTGTGTAGGTTATGACAAGGATGCTGATAAGGATCACCGTACTTATGATGTGAGGATACAAGAGAGTGCATCCATCCCCCAGAGTCAGCTAAGATTGTTAGTTGTGATGTAGTTAGGGGTGCGGCGCATGTGAGCCCAGACAGGGGCCCCTTGTTGTTACATGCTTGCCCTCTTTGCCCATGTCATAAGGATGATCCTGTAATGGATACATGTAATGATGAGCCATGCTGGTCTTGTTACGTACTTGAAGGTGTTCATCATGCTGACAGTACCTCACAATCATGTTGGTTATCATCAACACTGGCTTTGAACCAGTGTTGATACCCCGTAATGTCAAGGTAGCCACCGCTACCTTGGTGAGGTCAACTGAAAAGATTGTAGTGAATCCTGGTAGCGATGAGATTACTGTCTCTGTGCAGAGTACTGTATCTATTGATACTGACTTTGCTGAGGTTAGCATTGAATCTCCTAAACAGAAGTCTGAGGAAGTCCCTCTGGGAGAGACTTTGGATAAACCTAGGGAGCCATTTGTATTTCCCGATGGGGAAGAATTTCTCTTGCCCCCTGGTTTAAGTTTGAAAAACCTTAGCAACAGTGAAGCTGTTGAGGCAGCTAGGCTAATCCAGAGACATAATGATGCCTTTTCGTCGAGTCCATTAGATTTGGGGTATTGTAACCTTATCCCCCACGAAATTAAGCTCACCAATGATAGGCCTGTGAACCTCCCCTACAGGAGGATGGTGCCTTGCCAAATAACCGAGGTTAAGCAAATGTTGCAAGACTTGTTAGACAGAAATATCATTCGGAGGTCGACTAGTTCCTATGCAAGCCCAGTGGTCTTAGTCAAGAAAAAGAACGGACAGTTACGGCTCTGTATAGACTACAGATGCCTCAATGCAAAAACACACAAGGATGATTTCCCTCTACCAAGAATAGAGGAAACCCTTGAGGCCCTTGGTGGGTCCCGGTATTTCTCATCACTAGATTTGACGCATGGATATTTTCAGGTGTCCTTGCATCCCAGCTCCATTCCAAAGACAGCTTTCCGGGTCCCCTGGGGCCTGTATGAATTTCTTCGCTTGCCTCAAGGTCTGACAAATAGCCCCAGCACCTTCCAACGAGTGATGGAGCTCATTTTCGGAGACCTTAACTTATCCGAAGTCATCCTGTATTTGGATGACGTCCTCGTATTCTCTGAGACCTTTGAGGAACACCTAGTCAGGCTTGACAGGGTGTTCTCGCGCATAAAGGAAAACGGTTTGAAGTTAAAGGGATCAAAGTGCAAGCTCTTCCAGACGTCGATCTCACACTTAGGGCATGTGGTGAGTGATAAGGGCATTGCAGTCGACCCAGAGAAGGTTGCTAGAGTTAGAGATTAGCCAATCCCCTCCAGTTCCAGTCAGCTGAGGTCCTTTTTAGGCCTCGCCTCTTTTATAGGCGATACGTGAAGGGGTTTTCGTCCATCGCTGCACCTTTGCACAAACTGAGTGTTAAGTCACAGGAACAAGCAGGGAAGTATGCTGGACCATTTGAATGGTCAGCAGAGGCCAATAAAGCCTTTGAGACCCTTAAGTGTGCTCTTTGTGAGGCCCTGGTGCTTGCATTCCCTCGTTTTGATAGGGATTTTGTTCTCGAGATAGATGCATCCATGAAAGGCCTTGGGGCCTGTCTCAGTACAATGAGAGTGGCAACCTTCACCTGGTGGCATATGCCAGTAGGGGGTTGCGAGGGGCAGAGCGTAACTATAGTGACTTTTCTAGTTTCAAACTGGAGCTACTCGCCCTTAAGTGGGCGGTGTCTGAGAAGTTCAAAGAGTACCTTTTGGGGAGGAAAACCGTAGTTTGGACCGATAATAATCCTGTAGCACATATTCAAACTGCCAAACTAGGAGCAACCGAGCAGCGCTGGGTTGCGCAACTTGCCCCCTTCGAGTTGGAAATCAGATACCGCTCTGGCCGTACGAATAAGTGCGCCGATGCCCTTAGTCGGAACCCCCCAGAAGATGTTGTGGAGGTGGCTGAGTTATTTGAACCAGTAACTCTGAGCCCCCCTATTCCTGCACACCTACAGGCTGTTCAGGGAGATGAGCTTTGTTCTCCTGTGGACACGGGTGATTTGCCCGGTGTCACACCTTCAGTATTGCCGTCCTTTTCTTTCAGTGACTTGACTTCTTTGCAAAAGAAGGATGATGCCCTAGGGAAAGTCTGGGTCCTGTGGGACAGACGTTTGGAGCCTGGGCAAGAGGGCTTTGACCCTGGCCTTTTTACCACTGAAGTGAAGGGATGGGTTAAGGAGTGGCCTCATCTGGCTGAACATAATGGTGTGCTGTATCGGGTTGTGGATGAACCTGGTCTTGGGCAAATAGAGCAACTCTTAGTTCCAAAGTCTCTTCGCAACACCCTAGTAGAGGCGGCCCATGATCAGTGGGGACATCAGGGGGTTGGGAGAACTTTATCCTTCTTGAAGAGGCGATGTTTCTGGCCGGGCATGAATACCTACATTCGCGAACATATTCGCCTTTGCTATCATTGTACTATCACCAAGACTCCTACCCCTACTGTACGAGCACCCTTGCAACATCTGTTGTCCTTTCAACCCTTAGAGTGGTTAGCGATCGATTTTCTCAAACTTGACAAGGGACGAGGCAATATCGAGGATGTCCTCGTCATGACGGACTCCTTCACAAAGTTTGCAGTAACAGTGCCCTGCAGGGATCAGAAAGCATCCACAGTGGCCCGAGCATTGAGGGACCATTGGTTTGTTCGGTACGGGGTCCCAATGCAATTGCATTCGGACAGAGGCCGAAACCTGGCAATGTCATTCAGGAATTGTGCAAATTGTATGGAGTTCGCAAGACGAGGACAACCCCATATCATCCTCAAGGAAACGCTCAAACCGAGCGTTTTAACAAGACACTCTGTGGGTTAATCAAATCACTTGATCGCAAGAACCGTAGTCAATGGCCAGATTTGCTTCCCCATTTGGTTTTCATATACAACTCCACGCCACACAGCGTGACCGGATTCACCCCATACACAGTTATGTTTGGCCGTGAGCCAACGGTGCCACTAGATCAACTAATAAACCGTACTCATTCCAACTGGGATGAAAGCATTGTGGAGCGACAGGCTAAACTCATCCAAGAAGCACATGGGTTAGCAAAGCAGCGCCTGCTGAAAGCAGCACAGGCGAGCAAGCATCGTTACGACAAGCGCGTGCACACAAGCCCCCTCCCTGTTGGTAGCCGGGTACTGTTGAAGGAGTGCGCGTTCACAGATAGACACAAGTTAGCAAACACTTATGGTGAATTGCAGCATATCGTGGTGAAGCGTAATGAAGAGGGGAGTCTGTATGCGGTCAGGCCATTTGATAGGGGTGCTCTGCAGTGGGTCAATCGGAAGATGTTAGTCCTTGATCCTAGGGGGGAGTCTGTTGGGTCTAATTTGGGTATGCCCCCTCTCAACCTACCCTTCGTTGAGGGTAATGACGAGAGTGAGGCTGAAGGTAATTCTTCCTCCGATGAGTATGAATGGACAGTCATACCCTGTCCTGATAGTACCACTCCAAGCTCACAGCCTTCTTCACACACACCTGTGGTGGAGGATGCCCTAACAAAGAAAGATACATGTATAAGTGGACCCCCTCGCAACACATCAATGAAGACCAGTGCTTCATCACCAAGTACCCTGGGTCCCGCTCCGTTACCTGCACCTGAAACTGTCCTAAGACAAGCCGACTGTCTTCGACAGAAGCGTTCCGGTTGCTGGCCTAATGCCATTACCTGACTATAATGTATTATATGTAACTGTTGGGTTTGAAAGTTTCAAATCCCTTCCCTTAGGCCTGTGTAGCCAGCATGGAGATTTGCTTGCTCACTCGTTGCAGGACAGGCCATGTGCCGGCCCTGTGCTGGTTCTTTATTGTGCGTAGTATCTAATTATTAGGATGTACAAGTAGATTTAAAGCTGATAAATCTCAGCTTATTATGTAGGATAGTTGGAGAGGAGATTTGCCTGCCTTAATCATTATTGCAGGACAGGCCTTGTGCCATCTCTTACCATTTTCCATTTGTTTCTTGCTTTTTGTATTGTTGTTTATAGTTGCTGGGAGGACTCCCACCTGTTGGCCATCCCACATTCGGTTTTTTTGGATTATAGAGTCCAGACGGGATTCCATCAGCTGCTTGCTTGCTTCTCGTATTTGAGGTCTCCACCCTTAATCACATATTAAGACAATTTTGCTCGTAATCTTGCTAGAGTGCGGTTGTATTGTGGAGTACACAGAAAACAATAACTGCCAAGTTTCCTCCTGGGCTATGTCAGGCAAAATATCAGTGATTTTATTTGGGCACTCATTTCCAGCCCGCCTCTTGCGCCATGTCAGGGAACGGCATAGTGGTGTTTCTGTCTTGTCTTTCTTGGGACTGGATGATCGATGTAGCATTTTTGTTGATGGTTATCCTGGGTTGACATATGCACGAATGTTTGACTCTCTACCCCATTATGTTGGGAAAATGAAGGAAAAATCCGTTGACATTCTCATTGTTGATTTGGGCACAAATGATTTGTGTAACCAAGAGAACACTCCAGAGAAGGTTGTCCAAATGGCACTAAGATTCGTTGATTCACTTGCTCCACTCGGGGTTACACCACAACATATTATTTTCCTATCTGTAATTCAGAGATCAGCCATCTCCCAACGAGGGCAGGTGGCTTGCTCGACTTTCAATCATAGGGCCAGACGATTTAATTTGTTGCTTGATCGGGCCTTGGAAGGATATCCAAATGCTAAAACATACGCCCAGAGAAGAATAAATCACCCTAAGTACCTCATTGATGGCTGTCATCTCAATCAAGAGGGCATGGTTAACTATTGTCGTGGAATCAAGGGGGCAGTTGGGCAGTGTAAACTTTGAACCTAATCTCATCATCTGATCGTAAGCTCTATAACCAACTTTTGTCTGTGAATTGATGTAATTGTTGTAAATCGAAGTGATTCTTGACTGAAACATTGTGAATTTTGATTGTCAAAGGGTGATCAGACTCTTCATTGTAGACATTGATTACAAGTATCAGAGTGCGTTCAATTTCTTTTCAAACAAGTACACTGTACATGTACTTGAACTGTAGAGTATTTTCTCATGTACAATTTTGATAGTACGTACAGTTGAGTCTAATTAGCTAAAACTAACAGTTGGGGTTCCAGACAGATAAATCATAATGGTCTTTACTGCTGTAGTTTACACTCTTATTTGTTCTATTTTCTATGCAGTGCCAATTCGTGTACTCGGTTATTGACTTTATGTGATCGTAAATGGGGATAACTTACATGTTTACACACTGTTTGCCATTTGAGGGCAATGTATATTGCATTTTGGAAATTATGTTTAGCTTCTTTGAGCTGCTCAGAAGTCTTGCTCATTATGAGACAGGGCCTTCCCAGCTTTTGAGTGACTCATTTGGAGACCATTTAGATATAATGTCTGGGTTGAACCCACCCATTATGTACTTTTTTCCAAAGTTTTCAACATGTATGTGTATGAAAGACACTGAAGAAGCCTTGGGATTTTCTCTGGTTTGTTCTTAAGTGATTGTGCTTATATTAACATGTGAGGTTATCTATCTTACTTCATTTGTTATTAACATTACTGTTCTTATGATGATGTTAATTAAAAAGAAAACCATTCGAGGGCGCATGGTTTCCAAGCAGGGAAGTTGTGAGGGTCGGTAGCCTTTTCAGGGACACCGTAGTGTTGTCTTCTGGAAACTTCTGGAAGGCGAATAGCCGCCCAAGGACCTGTCGCCCTTACGCAATTTAGTCCAATTATATTGTAATAAAGTCTCGTTGGAATCTATCATTTACGTGCCAATGTAAAGGTAATTAACCTCCAAAAATTTCAATAATTAATATTGGGTCTAAACTTGCGCATCTTCATTTTGCAACATTTTTGGTATTGTTCTAGCGTATGAATATTATAGGGAAATGTGTCTTCCACGTACGCCGGACGAACGCTCGTTCCTTTTCTGGCTGACACCGAATGGTGAGACAAGCGTTTTTAATTGGGCCTATTTTTCTGCTTTTTGTTTCTCACATATGCCATTGTTGTTGTAATCTTGAGGTTGGGAGAGTGCATTCACCCTCCCTACGATTGCTGGTTGACTGTCCAGCCAATTGGGCGTCTCCTAAATGAGATATTTTGTGCCCAAAAATCCTGTCAACAATTCTAGCTATCACATGTGTGTTCATCACATGTGATCGACCGTTCGTTACATGTGCGACCATACATGTATGTGTACCGTACTGCATGCTCATGTCATGTTGTACTTTTTCTTGTGCACGCAGCCACTGTGTAGAGCGAGGGCGGTCCCGACCGGCATCCGGGGAATTTAGATTAGGAATTTACTAAGTCCGGGGAATTTAGATTAGGAATTTACTAAGTCCGGGGAATTTAGATTAGGAATTTACTAAGTCTGGGGAATTTATTAGAGAAACCTATCTTTGGGGAATTGTCTTTTGTATCAGAACCTTATTGGGGTAACTTTGTCATCTTTTTTTTTGCGATCTGGAGATAAGTTAACAAATATTACAGTGAAGTTAAAACTGAATACTAGTGTGATTGACGATTGATTATTTCTGGTCTGTTGTCTGTTTCCCTTGGAGCATCCGGTCATAAAACACTGGCGGACTCACCACAATGAAGTGCAAAACTGCACTACCCTGTCCTGACCCGTGACATTCGTTCTACATTATCAAACAAATTCAGGTGAAATGTACATGTAAGCTTCTTTTTGTTTCAGAAAACATCTAGAAAAGAAATTTCTAGCCAGCAAGATTTCCGTATGGAACCTCAACATTTTAGAACAGTTTGTAAAAATTCACAAGAGCCCAAAAATTGACCAAAAATAAAGGGTGATACATCATTTTGTATGTGTGATTCCAAATCCTTTTTTCTTGTATGTACATGTACAATGTACATGTACTTACTGTAACAGTTCTACATGTATAAACGCTTGCATCTAATGTACCTTTAAGAAAAAGGACTATTGGAGTTTCCCGGTTTTTAGTAGTAAATTGGCCAAAAAATAAACGCATAGTTTTCTCAGTTTAAGTTACAATGCAAGTGCATGCATGTACAGTGCGAATTCAACTACACGGGCATAACAGAAATGTACATGTACAGTATGTACATGTACATGTATGTGACGTACATAATGGGTTCATCAACTGTGCAGCATGGGGGATAGTCACTGATTGCTTGCAGTACAGCTGAAAACCAGATTGCACCAGCATTTATGTACATGTACACGTAGAATTCAAAATTTTCCGGGGCCCCATGCCGTAATGGCTTCAAGCTCCACGCTTGCATTATGTGCCGCTCTGCTATAATTTTCAGTTACATTTAGGGAGAACACTGCCATGCACTGTACACGTAAAGTACTTTGAATCAATGTCTTCCAATCTGATATCTGTAGATCTCTGATTACATGTAGATCTGGCCAGCAGTAGCATGCCTAAGTACATGTAGCTGTGGCTGTGAATGGATTCAATAATTACAAGTACAAATTACGTGAACGTGTACTTCACTCAAACATACATGTACTGCTTTTACAGTGCATCTTAGTATTGCAACATCAAATTCCAAGATAAGGTTTTACCAGTTTCTGAGAAGTACATGTATATTAATTTTCTACATTTAGTTTCCTTTAGATAAATTGTTACATTAAAAAAAAAAGACATAACTCCCTCCCCATGCACAAAATGGCCCCCCTAAAAATTTACATAGTTCCACCCTCTGCTACACGCTTTTGGCATGTGCATAAGTACGTGTAGCTGAAAAATCTCACAACTGATCACACACAGCTCTGCAACTGAATACTTTCCAAATTAGTTAATGTCAAGCAACAGGTAAACATTTGCATGTACTGTACTTACAGAACAAACACTTGTGGTTCCAAAAGAGGAATGTATGGCTGATGGGGACCAACATCAAGCAGCCACTGAACATCAGAGGAATTGGCCATGTAGTGAATCACACCAGTATTACCACGAAAATCACCTGCATTACATAGACCAGTTATCAAACAATCCATAACAGCAACAACAAAACTAGTATGAACTGAATTTGATGTGTAAGGATTTTAATAAAGAATTTTTGTGCAAAGGTTTATGCTGAATGTTTGGACAAAAAGTCAGGCAGAACTGTTGAATCCCTGTGTTGACACTCTCTTTTCATTTGCCCAGAGTGATCACTTAAATAGGTCTTGAATGCACATTTATTTCCTTAACGGTATGACTAGTAAAATGTGTGTTGGTGGAAATCTCCATAGGGTGTGTGTGACACGTCTAGTGCAGTAGTGTACATGTACATGCATGTACATTGTACTTGTACATTAGTTAGCAATGCATAACCAACTCTCTACCACCAGCTGCTGCCACTGGCTTGTCCCATTCTGGCATACATGTACATGTATCTGGGGTGAAAAGGAAGCTGAGTGCATACACTGTACATGTACCGGTAAGTCTCCCCTCCCAGTATATGTATACATGTAGCCTCTCCACCATGAAGACTTTTGCAGTGCCTCCTCATGGCAACTTATATTGTATACATGATGGTCACTGGGCATCTTGCGACCCCAGGCTGAACTGCAAGGGATCTCGGAGCTCTAGTGGTCCCTAAAGGTACATGTACATGTATGGTTGACATGCCCTGGCGCCTTGTGAACCACTACCCCAGTTATGGGTTAACCCCTTCATGCCGGGACGCGTTAAAACACGCCGTAAAAATTGAGATCCTCAGCCCGCTTTTCAGCTATTATTCTCAACCCACGCTTGAGCAAACACGGTGAAAGAAGGCAGACCCTGGCTCTTGTGTACATGGTAATTGGTCTTTGTGTGGAGCCCAGAAATGAAAAGACCGAATTTGTATCATAATCACCAGCTTCACAATAGTCCCCCACTTTGAAAAGAGGCAACAGGAATGTGGAAGCTTGAGTAGAGCCGCATGCCACCGAACAATCAGCCTTTTCACCGTGTAATTCAAAACATGCAGAGAACGCTGGGCCACAAACCGAGAATTTGCGGTTTGGCAGGTGGCCTTTGTGGCCAAGCGAGGCTGGAATTCTTGGAGTCGGCTTTCAGAAAGAAATTCCCGTCAAGAAGGGGTTAAATAGTATCTTTCCCCAGCTGCCCTGCCTTGTGGTTTGCTACATGTATTGGTTTGGGCAAGGCTAAGGGAGACAACCCTGAAGAAAATCTGTAGCCGTAAAGGCAGGCTAGTGTTGATCACTACTTTCCTGACAGCTATTTTTGGGTTTACAAAAATGTTCATATCCTGTGACATCCACAGGCATTCCAAAGCCTATTCAAATTACGCACAAATGCCCGGTGGTTGTCTTTTATGTTGAGATTCATTTTATGAAACCAGCATTATAATTAATAGTTACATAGTTACAACCTCATTCCCATTGGTACGATCTTGTCATGCCACGTTGGTTCCTTACATACAGTACATGTCCATGTACATTGTGCAACCTTATCCCTTGTAATGTGCAGTTTAAATATCCCACTATTTGAAAGATTTAATTTAGTGGATGTGTTCATGTGTAACACAGATTTATGCTTGTGTGACATGCAAAATACATGAGTGCATGTTGCTTCTGAAATACGCATGTGATCCACTTAATGTTTATTAATCCTGAAGAGTTAGTCCAGATCATGATAATGTTCTACACAACCAGGGCTAGTGAAGGAATGCACACACAAAGTCCAGGTTGGGTGCTAAATGTACATGTATATGTATGTGTTTGACAGTGTTCTAGCCATGGTGGGCGGCGCTGGGCAGGCCGGCCCAGCACTGAAAATTTGTGCCCAGAGTGTACATGTAGGTCCGAAATAAACTCTGCCGCCTAGCACGAATTTCCCCAGATTGAATAAAAGTATTGCCAATATTGTGTATTTTGTTCACATTCCTGAATAACAGTTCACACTTTTCTGTGTTTTGAAATGTGAAGCACTGATTCTCAATGTTTACAAGACGATATAATTGCCACTTTTTAGCCTAGGCCTACCATACCGTAATTGTAAACACGGCAGCGTCCTTGTGCATTCTTCGAGAGTTAATGTTGGATAACTGGGCTAACTTATTTTCCATTTAAAAATTCATTTCTGTCATGGAAAATTATTAATGTAAATTTTGCAAAACTTTCTATTGTCTTCGGCTTTTTAAAGCCATATCGATACTTTTGCGGCTGTCCAAAAATGAAATCTCACGCGTTTTTCCGTGTGTTCGTGTAAAATCCTGACGAGGAGAGGGTGTGTGATTCTGTTCCAAGAACAGTGTTCTTGGGTCGTGTTCCCGCCGTTCAAGCGCGAGAACACGAAACCCGTGTCAAGAACGGACCGACCGAACTCGACACATAATGTACATGCACCTGTACATGTACTGCATGGTACATACAGTGTAATAAGGAACACTTGTTAACATTATTTTATGTGACCATGTACTGTACATATCTGAAAAAAACTTGTTTAAGTTTTAGGCAGTACGGGGAGAGCATCTGGAAAACAGTAACTGATAGTGATGTGTACATACTGGAGCATCCGATTTGGTGAGTAGCATTGAACCTCCTGACACATGAAGAAAAACCAGTCACATCGGTGTAGATCATGTCACGTGTCTTTCTTGCACAAGCTGCAAACCGAAAATATACAAATTGTAAATATCAATATTTTACAGTACAGTATACATGTTCATCATAGTTTTCTGGCATCAAGACAGCAGTGTTACTGTACGTGTACACCTACCATACAAGTACCTGTACAGTGTATGTACCCAACCATACATGTACATGTACATATTTTTGTATGTGCATGATACATGTACATGGACAGGTGGCAATGTGTAGCTTGACTGGCTTTAATAAGGAAAAATTTATCACCCAAATTTAACCTACAAAACTTCCCCTGTAAATGTCAACGTGACATACTAGGCAAGCACCCGTTTCTATACTGGGTAGATTTGACTTACTAAATTTATAGAAGAAAGTCTACATGTACATGTAAGTGCTACTTGGTAGGTACATGTACATGTAACTTGCACCGGCACATGCAACTTACATGTACAATCCGTACATGCCAGCTGGTTTTTCAAAGAACGTTTAGTCTCAGCACACTCTTTCAGAAATTTGTATCTTTGTGGAGACATGACTTTGTTCTCCAGTACTAATTAGGTTGCGCGTGAAACGATGTTTTCAAAATGCTCCCATTTCAACATGAATCACTCTCCTGGACTGAAATTTCGACGGAATTTCCCTTATATGAAACACTTCAATTTTCAACAGATTCTTATGTATAAATTAAAAATTTCTCCTTTTTGAGCAATTTCCATTATCAGTTTCGTAAAATCCTTGTGGAGACCTACATGTATATGTATTCGACCCATTGCTCTGGGTGTTCACAAGGCACCATATTTCGGCACACCAGGAACACTTAGATGCACACACCATCAACATGATCAAACAAACCACATGTACATGTACCTACATGTGGAACAAGTTTTAGCATTCACAGCCTAACTGCTCCCTGTTCTGAGATCGCCACAATCTGCCAAATAAACTTTTCCGACCGGCACGTATTCCAGATAAGAACCCAAATAAAATAGCATCTTGGTCGAGGGATCGATCGTGAAGATATGAAGATCGTGAAGAAACCGTAAAATTTCTTCGTAAATTTCACTTTGCACTGCCATGCATATTGTCTGCGCACCCACGTACGTGCATATGCAACATATCTGGACCAAATATTAACATGAACCAATAGGAAGCTTTGTTACGCACAATGCATGTGTACATAGTGCGTAACAAATCTTTCCATTGGTTGGAAGGCCATACATAGGCTTGCATATGCAACGCTCTCAGTGCGCGAAGATCGGAAAACCCCCTCTCCATGATGTACAGCGTTGTTTGTCCAGTTCCGCATTTTACCCAGTTCCACAACTTGAAAAGAAAATTTGGCTTAACTTTCAGAAAGACAAAATTGCAAATGACCCCATTCACACTTCGTTTAAACACTTAAAAATCTGGCAGAAAAACAATTTTACATGTACTTGCAAAACTGACAATCGACCGTGACTGTTTTTCGCCGCGCCGACCACGGTTAGCAACATTCGGTGCAAGTATTTTCTGCTCGATGTTGCATAAAACGATCACTACAATAGTTTTTTAAACCAACGATCGCGCCACATTCGTTAATTGTTGTTTATCCCACGGTGAAAATATTAACTCCGCAATTTTTTTATTCAAAAGTAACAGCATGATTTTGCCTTTTCTGTAAACGAGTTCCATATGGCAAGATACACGCGCTCAGTATGCACGTGACACATGGCCAGATGTGTCAGAAAAGCAAATGGCCAATCTACATTATGTTCATGTAGACTTTAAAATGACTGTTCAGAAAATCCCTGCACACATTTATGAATGTCGTTATCCCATATGCATACTGTACGAACTTTCGTACAAAGAAAATAAGGAAAATATTCCGCCAAAATTTTGCATGTTTCGCCTTATTTTCAACACACAAAAAAAATGAAAAATAATTTGAATAGCAATGAAAATTATGGGCATCATAAAGATAGAAATTAATTCAATATTTAAGGGATTTACAGAATAAAATCAATATTTATTTCTACTCTTTTTTTCTAATTCAACTGCCCGTCTAAAATTATCACCTCATCCTAGTTGACCAAAATTACAAATTTTCAATTCTTTTATTAAATTTCAGAAATTTCAGACATGAGATCCCTAATTCTACGCTGTGTATACACAGCTGAAAACACCCAGAAAGTGCTGTTTCTGGCCATCTGGGGGCTTTTAGATACCAAAAATTTTCTGGTACGCTATGCGCCAACCGATGGTGGCGCTCCGCTTAGATAGTCCTGCCGGCACTAAAATCATCCTGGGCAGAACCCTGAAAACCCCAAAAAACAAGCCCTGACAATGCATGTCACGCTGTAAACATGAACAGATCAAGTGATATAAAAAAAATTGGTCAAGTGAAGATGCAACGTTTACAAGGGCTATTACTTGCTTATCAAGAGAACTTAAAAACAAATTAGAAAAAATAATAATTTTATGAGCAAAACTATGCACCAATTCAAATACAGGTAATAAAAAGAAAATACACTCTACATGTAAATCCTGCCAGTGCAAAACAAGTTGATTTCATTTTACATACACAAGTGTAGACCTAAATGTACACTGTACATGTATTATGACTCCATAACCCAGGAACTTTCGTCAGCTCAAAAATTTGGATAACTTCATTCGCTCAAGATTGCGTTGGAGAGACATTAATTTCTAACTCTGTTTTTGCCCTCTTTCCATGATAGTTACAATTTCACAGTGTCCATCAATGAGTGTCCAGTGAAAGGTGAGTGAATTAATCTACAATGTTGTGTACATGTATATGAATTAACCGCCTGATATTCGAGGTTCCCTCATGCTTATTCTCAGTGGTATTCAACCACACCAAATACGAATCAAGACCCCAAAGGTCAATAAACCACAAAGAAGTGCAAGACATACATGTACGTTAGGGATATGGACTTTTTCACAATACTCTAAGTCTAATGGCATTATTATAATCAGTTTGCTATACAGTTTACTTTACATGTACGTTCCTAAACAAA
The DNA here is from genome assembly GCF_054643075.1 of Acanthaster planci. NCBI lineage: Eukaryota > Metazoa > Echinodermata > Asteroidea > Valvatida > Acanthasteridae > Acanthaster > Acanthaster planci. Next base: position 13,134,924 of record NC_141786.1, on the reverse strand, counting down.
CTGCCACCATATTTGTCCACACCCATTCACCAAGTCCCCAGATTTTCAAATTACAAGGCTCTACACAGTCTTAATAGCGCGTACATGTTCATGTAAGATAAATATACGAAGGAACTATGATCGTCAAAGTTTCACGTTAACATGGTTAACGTGAAAAAATTAGACTTCACTTACCCATGGTAACAAACAAGGCCAAGGCAAGAACAATAATTTCCAGCTTTAAAGCAAATCCAATCATCGCTACAAAGTTCGATTCAAAAACGGAATTGTACTAAAGTTAAATCAAAGGCAGAGCAAAATGAACAGATTACACTAAGGCCCACAACTTGAACAAGGCAGACAGAAGGCCTTCCAACATTAGCACGAGTTACTCAGAACTCTTCCGGAATCACAAATTACAATTAGTATGTTGTACGGTTTGTTGGTGTGTTTACGGCACATGTAGCGCATGCGTTAGTCTGGATACCAGACCCGATGATTCTGACTACCCAACGATTAAAACCCGTTTTCCATTACTCGACTGGGGCTCCATTTCATGCTTCAACTGTTTTATTTACTTCCTGACTTCGAAGTTATAAGCACAATAGTAAGTCTGATAGTGGCACAAAATATCAACTAAGATGCAAAAGAGCCAAACATTACAGTACTCTAAATTAAGTTAAACGCTTCAGGCCCACATTCGAGGATTGGACTCCTACACGAAGCCTCAACGGAGACGAAGTTGAGTATTGGAAAACGGCCGGGCTGAAGGTATACCCGTAAACAGGTCCCGACGAAATTGTCGTTTATGAGTCTAGGCTGAAGTTAGTCTTGGCCCACGACGTCAGTGATCGATAGTTGTTTCATTTCTGTCGAAGAGCGCCCTCGAACAAGGAGTTTTTACTTACTCTCACAAACGTCTTGGGAATCTTGCAGGACAGAGGGATCCCAATACGACGTAAGATGGCGAACTTCACCGTGAACACACGTAAAACGTTGTAATCACATAGGCGCCATTTGAGCAAGCAATACGCGTGCGCCAAGCACATTAATGCATAGGCGCAGGCGCCGCGGCAGGCACGTGTACCTGTTGAGCCTGCGCCAAAGCATTACTGTGAACTGCGCAGGTGTATAGCTTGCTCAAATGACGTTAATGGTAATTACATCTTTTAGGCAGAGTTATCCATCTTGCGCCTTCGGCGCAATACGATCTTTGGTATATACTCCGTGCTAACTCCGTACGAACGTTTGTGTTGTCATGTCTGGAGTGTGTTGACGGGACTGGCGACAGCCATGATTCATGTGACCATACCATGGTGTATTATTGAGGTCATCGAAATTGACTATGCATGTAATTTAGCGAGTGCTGATTGGTTCCCTTGGAAAGCGGAGGGAAAAATAAAGAACAAGTTAAAACCCTGCTGCAAGATTCCCAAGACGTTAGTGCGAGCTGGCGCACAGTCTAATTATGAGTCGTTAGGGGGCGCACTATACGGTGTCCGCTATCAAGCACTAACGTCTTGAAAACAAGACTAGGCTGAAGCATGGAGGAATTCCTTCCTCCATGGCTGAAGGTAGCCCGCGATTTAGCCTTTCGTCAAGGCCTTCGTAGTGGCTGTGTGTGTAACCGCAAAGCGACTGGAGACGCCAATCGCCTGGTCTCCTTTCCAGTCGCTTTGCAGTTACACACGCACAGCCACGAAGGCCTTGAGGAAAGGCTACCCGCGATTAAGCCCGAGATTCAGCCCGCGATTCGTGTTCACACCGATAACAAAAATCCATGCAGTAAAGGGAGCCAGTACTTTCAGAACAGTGTATCAGTTGCCATAGACAACAGTGATAAATATCCCCACTTCAAAAATCAGGGAAAATACTCATAAGTTTCACAGGTGTTCAAAACACATATCAAAATAAAGCTTACTTCCTCATCTGTCATTTTCTTTTCATTTTTCAGTGGCTTAACCCATGAATTTTGTAAATATTTCTCCCCAGAGAAAATCACCCCTATGGCTTCATACGTGTGTTTGCAGTGGTATAGTAAACGAGAGTGCTGGGTAGCCTATATGTATTTGGACACTTAGACCCAAGTTTCTACCCCTCTCTGTCGTCTCCGGGTAAAAACTTAGTTCCAAGTGTTCAAATCCCCATCGCTCTCATTTACTATACAACTCACCTTTTTTTGTCTGAACTTGGACCCAGGCCCAGGCATTATTCATAGTTAAGGACCAAAGAAATAAATAAGTATGTTAACAACTCAAGAAACAAAATGTTGTGCAAGATGCAAAAGAGAAACTACTAAGTGAATTTAAATTACAGATAAAACTGGAGAACATATAGCATATTGCTGTCTGTGTAGAGAAAAACGTTTAAAGGGTCTTAATTGTAAACACGGACTTTATAAATACAAATGGAAGACTTGTCGCCCCGTCTGTCCACACGGAAAGACAAAGCAAAGATGCAACGATTGTCACGAGGCTCTGTTTTGTAAACATCAGAAATATATTTCGCAATATTATTTCTGTGGACCTAAAGTAATTAATGACCCCCAAGCCTCAATCCTCGCGAGTTAAAAAAGTGATATTTTTCTTAAACAAATAAATTTTATAAAGTGATATATAAAAGTTTGATAACCAAGACATATATTGTAGCTGATGACCACGAATTGCTCAATCAAAAATTTAAAGTCCCAAACACAGTATCTAGACCTTTTATTAATCTAAAGAATGTAGTTATAGAACTTATAAATGACAAGAAAATTGTTCTTGTTTTTACAGATATATTATCAACACAAAGGCGAAAAATGTGAACTTTTAATTGTGATGCCAGAAACGACATGTTGTGGCATTCAACCCACCTATACATTTGGAATCCCCGGAAATCCAAACCATCGGACATAACTGGATATCAAAATTACGTGAAACAGGAAAATAATGCCCTGGCCGACATTAATTATGCAGCATTCAAATTTATTGCTTAGCAATAAAAAGACACCATCACTATTCCATACATTTCATTGAATGTCTATAACGCGAGCAAGAATAAAATGACAGAAAAAAGTAGAGAAGAAGGCACATTAAAGCCCATTAATCGTTGAGTAAAGATGGACGCAAACGTATGTATTTCAAATTACTCACAAAAGGTAAGGGTGAAGACCCCCATGATAAAAAATGAAAATGTACGTTGCAACATTAAATCGTTTATTAGAGCCAACGACATCTATTATATATGGAGCACATGGCTTAACGTCTTATGGTACGAGCGTCAGATTTAAAAGACAGCTCGATAAGAATAAATTATCCCATACCCTCCATCCTTGTGATTGGCTGTAATTGCATTTTACATGGATTACATCCGGGACGGCTTTAGTCGGGTTTTTAGCTTATCGGTTTAGTTAATTTAATTTAAAATGGAGCAAGAATTTTCAAAATTATTTTATAGCCCGCAAGACTACTGGTGAGGTGAAAGCACAGTCGATCATTTACACGAAAACACCGGTGCACACAAGGTCAATATTAGAAACTGGTTAAAAAAGCAAGCCATTTGGCAAATTTATTTACCCGCGCCAAACTACGTACCGAGACCAGTGACGTTGCAATCGGAATCAGTCGAACCCAATTACGCGCATCCAATGGATTTATTATACTTGCCTTGGGATCGAGTGAATCGTAAAACTTTTAAATACGCTTTGACCGTAGTAGACGTCGGCTCGTGTTATAAAGAAGCCGAGCCATTGATCAGTAAAACGGCCTATCAAACGTCTGAAGCTGTGAAACAAATTTATAAAAGATCGCTGCTGACTTGGCCTAAATTTATAATGATAGCCTCTGGATCTGAATTTAAAAGCGAGTTTAAAAAGTTCGTGACAAAAGAACGGAGTAGAAATCGAAGTGGGCGAGCCAGGCGTTCATAGGTCACAGGGAATCGTGGAAAGGTTTAACCGTACATTGGCCGAGCGTTTATTTGGTCATCAATACGCGCAAGATATGTTAAACGTAGGCGAACGTAACGTGGAATGGGTGAAACGCTTGCCTAAAGTAATAAAATCGCTAAACGAGGAAAAAACGCGTTTAATTGACAAAGAGTCCGCAGAAGCCGTCAAATTAGACCGAGTGCGCCTCCAAGAGCAAGCAAGCGAGAATTACCTCCAAGCGTGGTCTTTTGGTATTTATATTACCCGGGCGAGCAGGAGGGTGGGACCGTTAGAAGAGCGACAGATCCAGTCTGGTCCGTGGACGTTTATCAAATTGAAAAACGCACCAGCCAATTTAAACGAGTCAATGGCAGGCGGGTAAAAACGGGCCCCACTTTATATTACTTATTAAACGGGCCAAACAGAAGTTTCGTCAAAGAGGAACTTTAAGTAGTACCCGAGGATACCAAATTACCACTATAATGCCCGTGAGCTAAGGTTTTAATGCCATCTGGTAATATATAGCGCTTTGTATCTAGCGGTGACAGGCTTAATTTATTTTGTGTGATGTTTATATGATCTAAATAATTGCTGTTTATTAAAATGCTGCACCCGCTAAAATAGGTAACTTTTATACGCGGCATGTGATAACCGTTTCTCGGTTACGACTTTAGTAACGCCTTTCGCCTTTTTCAAATTTTGATCTTCCGTTAAGATCAAATACATTTTTGGACGTATTTAAACGACTTCCAAAATGACCTTACCCCCAAATTCATCTTTCATTTTGCCAATGACCTTTTTATTTTTTGGACCGTAAAGTTTATGATCGGTTGGGTAATTACTAAAGTCAAATATTTTACGCTTTTTGCGTTTAAGTACTTGTTTAAATTGTCGGTTTGAATTTAAAGTAATAAAGAATCCGTATCCGTGTATAAAAGACACACATTTGAACCAAAATCAGCTTTTAACGTATTATAATAGAAATCATACATTAAAGTTTTCGATAAATCTAACACACTCACGCCGCAATAAATGGGCTTATTTAATTTTGTTTTTATGCGATACATCTCGACGAATGAGAGATCACATTCGTTAACGGCGTAGTGGATTTGTAGTTCGGTTTAAAAGTTTAGCTGCTGGTATTTTTCGGCATCTTGTGAATCGCTCAATAAATGCCCGTCCATTCTATAGCACACGTTTTCTATTGTCTTGCCAAGGAACGAGTTATTCATCGCTTTAAAGAAATCCTTCTCAAAGTCAGACTTGGCTAATTTCCGTAACTCGGTAATTTTATCGATATAACTTTTCATCCAAGGCTCCTGTTTAAAAGACATGATGCGATGCACCTGTTTCAATTCTAGGCCTAATTCTAAATATTTCTGTAAAGTTCGGTAATGAACCCCGTATTTATTTTTGGTGTTTAAACTCGATACCAGTTTATCTATTGAAGTAATTCGCTCGCCGTTTGCCATTAAATGTTTTTGATACGCTGACAGCCATTCATTTGGAATCGACATATTTTCAGGCGCTAGTGGGATGTCGTTGTGTAAATCGTGTAAGTGCTGCGGATAGTCTAATGTCACTTCTAGAATATATCCTTTTGACGCTCTTGGGTAAATTTTTGAGATATACTCAAGGGTAAATTTAGTTACGTCCTGAATCCAACTAAAATCTTTCAAAGGCAAAGGCTGACTCATGGCCCAGCCGTATAAATTATTCGCGTCTACATACATAATATGAGACTCTGTCTTATTTGGGTCATAATCTTTTAATTCGGGATTGTTCGCCTTTGCATAGCGCTTTGCGCCCACGCTAGAAATGCCACCGCTTTTACAAAAAATAAGTGGTTGTCTATATTTGTCAATAGTTCCAATTGTACGCCCGAGTGCTTTATCAGCGCGTCCCACGACAGGCCCGGTGACGTGTAATAGTTGGCCGGGTCAAGGCGGTAATGCTGCTTACAGACTTCGCAGGAGTTCTCAAATACACCCGCTAATAACATCACGCCCGTTTCCACGTATAGGTTGTGGTAGTCGCCTAGGGTTTTACAGCCAAAGGCTGGCCATACCACGGTGCACGCTCGTATTCTTTCTCAGTCACTGTGGACTGCTTCAGAGAACTATAAAAGACCTCTCTTCGCGGTAAGCTCGTTTCTTGGAATCGATCAGAGGAGTCGATATACTGGTACGGGTAAATGCCTTTTTCCAATAATAAATCTGTGTTTTCTGGGAATCTTTCCCGAAGCAAGTTAAAATCATTGGGTGAACAATTCTTAACCAATCAATCCATAGAAATGAAGGGAGTCTGGGAACCTAAGTTGGCCGAATGAAAACGAAATATAATTCTCGGTATTTTTTAGCAATGATGCTAATTTTACCGCCGTCAAACGCTTGAGCGCCTTGCATGATTAGGTGCGCGTCATATTTCTCTAAATTATGTAAAATCCCCGGGACGGGCGTTTGATTTGGGACGACTCTTAACTTTGAATTACAACTAGCATGCGCTGGGCCTCGGTACTTCCCCGTCACGTGACAGTGATCTCTGACCTTTCTAAATTTATTGATTGGCTTTGCGCAGGTCACACATATGTAATCCCTGAACCAATTGGATTCACTGACTGAACTAAAGGCTAAGCTTTTCACAGATCCAGCATCTGTGGCAATTTTCGTAGATTTTTTTGTAATTTGTTAGACCAATTAGGATTTGTAAATGTTTTGTTAATCGCGACGACTTCTCAAGAAAGCGACTGTACAAAATTAACTGCCGCGTCCATGCCTCTGTAAGTCTCGCGCCCAGTGCAAATCCCGTCACATCTTACAACCGCGTAAGAATAGCCGCACGGTTTATGAATTTTTGTTTTGACCGTGTTTAATTCTTTTGGCGGTAGGTTTTCTAAAACTGACTCAAAATCTGCGTAAATTATAAACGGAGCGTTCTGCTTATTTCTATAATTTTCAAACTTGAGAATATTTTTGCCTTTGGCGGGTAATTCTACTTTACACGCCGCTGGTCAATTCCTTGGCAGCCTTCTTGGTGCCGAGCGAGTCGTTCTACATTTGAAAGTGAGACAGGCATTTGAAACACCAATATTTCTTATGACAGTGTTTATCATTGTCACCCATCAAACGCGAGACATTCTTGATCCAACCTTAATGACTCGTTTCACCTTTGGTATAGTAGAGTAAATTGATGGGCTCTTCTGCTGGTTTGGTCTTGTACAGCACGTAAGTGCCTTCTTTCTCGGTATAGCCAAATACATTAATGGCTAAATTATTTTGTGATTCGATACGCGGGGTTTGTGAAATTGGCGTTGGGAAGTCTACATTTTTGAAATTTAGTCCGTCGTCTTTAGTGTAAGTCGAGGTGTGCTCGTCAGGTATTTTGTAATTTGGATTTATTTCTAACTGATGCTTGACATTGTCTGAATATATTTTTAAAGCCGATCGCAATGCCCATCGAATGCATTCTTGATCCTCTTTATTTTGAACATTTATAATAGCAGTTTTGCCAACCAAATATTTCGGTAGTGGAATGTAGGTCGCGCCGACTGGATTATATTTCACTGCGTTGATATAAAAGGCGTGCACTTTATAAAACACCCTGCCCGAGCCTCTCTGTTCGTGAGCTTCAACGTCCTCTTTATGTTGCGCTATCTGTTGATTCAACGCTTTTTTCATTTCCTTTTTAGAAAAGACCGCGTTATTGTGGCTCGTAAATGTGAAAATGCCGATTTTAGTCTCTGCTCCTGGCTTTTCCATTTCGAACTGAATCTTAATGGCGTTTCTAATTTATATGAGCCGATTTCCTTAAATTCGGCAAGTGCTTTGTCTGCGATATACTTTCGGTAAACGTAAAAAAAAAATGGATCAGGTCTTCTTCATAGAACCTCAGTATCAGTTCCCAAGTTCTGTAATTGTCTCTGAAGCGCCTAATTCTACGGATGTCCACTTCTTCAATCGCTTGCGGCTTAATGTACGCCTTTATCGCGGTGATCAAGTCCTTTCGCAAATATTTTTCCTTACACACCCGTGGCTGTAAATTCTATACTGTTGTCTTGCGCTATTTTTAAAAGCTGGCGGTATGACTGGTGAGTGAGATTTTTAAATTGTCGTTGACTCTCGTGAACCGCTTTTACAAGTTCCGACTTTGTACGTTGTTTGCGCTTTGGTGCTGGTAAAAGAATGTCATATCGTTTAACAAAATCTGCCAGGAACGATTTTTTTCAAACGTTTAAAGTCCGATAAAACAGGTCGGCTTTGCGGTTTGGGTTCTCTATTCATACCCCTTTTATATACAGGTTTTTGAAATTTAATCTCAATTTTTTATTGACGCGCCTCTTCATAACTGTAGTAGTAAAGGCACGCCGTGTTTCAGATCGGCCGGGCCTTCACCTCATCGTCCCTTTTCGCGCGTAATCGAAAACTATTCCCCGGCAAAACTGAATGTCGGTCTTATGACGTCGAGTCGGTTTTCAAATATTTTAAGAGTGCCGATAGTAATGGCCTTTTCAATTTTTTACAAATTAGGGTCGAGGGGTTTAGAGGTACTTAAATTTTGCCGTGGTTTAGTTCGGTAATTTGGTAAACTTGGGAACGATGAGGTGAAGGGTTGGCTGGGGGTGAAACCGGCGTGCCTCTACTACTCCTGGGGTGATCTCAAGATTGAACCCTCTCCAAAAGTAGCACCACGAGGATTCAGGAGAAGTCACGGGGGCTCGGCTGGGTCATGTGCAGCATTTGGAAAACAATCAGATTATGTGATTTGTGGCCAAAGGCTGTCCCGCCTCTTATACTCAAGGATCATTTTATTCTTCACTCAAACGAGATCACATGTATTTCTAAACCAGAATACACACCCGTGCAAAAACGTCTGGAAAACGTTTGGATGCAAAACATTAGGCGATTATCACCATCTGCATATCAACTTAACAGACACTTTGCTTTTAGCAGACGTATTTCAAAACTTTTGACACACTTGCTACAGCAATTATAGTCTCGATCCCACCAATTATTATATGTTTCCCAGTATCTCTTGGGACGCGTTGTTAAAACACAGTCAAGTTCAACTTGAACTACTGACAGACATTGATATCCACTTGTTGATTGAAAACGGCAAACGAGAAGGCACCACGAGCGTGCGCAGAGGGAAGATTAGCATTAGCTAATAATAAATATCTCGATAATTATGACCCCAATTAACCCGAAAGTTATCTGTTGTATCTCGATGCAAACCATCTTTACGGATGGGCCACGTCTCAACCTTTGCCATTTACAAACTTCTCTTGGTTAAATATTAAGAATGTTTTACTACAGAATATATTCACTTAGATCAACAATGACAACAATGATTCTGATGTCGTAAAATTTAGACGCATGTTTAATAAGACAGGTTTTATAGAATTATACCTTTCAAAGAATGTGACATGAGCTATATCTAAATTATAAAAACAAAGGTAAAGCTCGACAAACCTATGTAAGTAGGAGTTGCGATTTTAGAACTAGCCAAAATGTTAATGTATGAATTTTATTACAACACGTTGAAAAATCGTTATGATGACTGATTGAATCTATTGTACACTGACAGTTTACTTTGTCAAATTAACATTTGGGACCTTTACCAAGACCTTTCACAAATCAAAGACCAGTTTGATTGTAGTAATTATCCCAAAGACCGCCAGTTATATGACCCCAAAACCAAAAAAATCATTGGTAAATTTAAAGACGGGTTTGGCAGTAAAATCATCTCATCGCAGATAACTTAGAACTCAAAAAAAGCCGAAGGTGTCACAAAGGTCATAACTGAGCAAGACGTGCGACATGAACCATACAAATGCTGTCTGTTCAACAAAACAAAGTTTATGAATGACCAATGTCTCAAACGATCGTATAAACATCAGCTTTATAACTGCCAAAAAGTTATCGCTATATCCACTTGACACAAAAAGATACATCCTCCACAATGATATTTACACCTTAGCATTCGGGCACAAAAGGCTGAAGTTACTAAAGCAAGCATAGGTAGGTATCTTGAAGTTCTTGGCTCACAAAAGAACGCTTGGGTCCATCGAGCAAGTAATACAGCGTTGGGTCCAGTTTTTATTTTTTTTACCACCGACCCGTTTGAACTGACTTGTGCGTTTTTCGATTTGTCTACACTCCATATCGGATCCGTAGCTCTTCAGACGGTGCCACCTTCCTGTTCACCTGGGTAATACAGGTGTTGGACTAAAACGTTTGGACCCAGTTCTTCCGGGTTTGTTTTCTCAGGTGCATTATGTAATTGTTTTACACGATCTAATTTGATTACTTCTGCGGGAACAAGGTCTTCACCTTGATCATCTTGGATCAATCTGTTTTTTTTCTTCGTTTAACGATTTTACAACCTGCGGCAACCTTGTATCACATTCCACATTTAGTTCACCTGGATTTAACATGCCTTGCGCATACTGGTACCCAAACAAACTCTCAGCTAAAGTCCTGTTAAATCTTTCTACAATCCCTTGTGATTGGTGTCACCGGCTTCACCGGTGGATGCCCACAAATTAATTGTGGTGTTTGCTACTCTGGGCGACGTCCAGTCACGTTAATCACACAGTCTCCCCGTAAATAGCGCCCCTTACTGGTGTATTGGTTGAGTGTGATTGAAGGAGTGTTGATGAATGAACCAGCCACTTTGATTGTTGCATATAAGTCAGGTGTCCATCCGAAGTTTATTTCAAATCGGGTCTGTCCGCGTTGTGTCACTAAGTTTTTTGGAGATTCATCCCCTGAGTCTGGTCACCAAGTCGCGAAAGACCTCAGCTTGGCTGGTATCGATATAGCCGATTACCTAAAAGAAAAAGTACGGTTTACGGCTGTCGTTCAAACGATGACATGGTGTGCGTCACGGTAGTGGACGTAGAGTTGGTGACTGGTGGAATCACGACACAAACGAGACGAGAAGCATAATCAGCAGGTGATCTCACAATGTACATGTATGTGTTTCTCATCACAGATGCCCAGTTTACGATAGAAGATGGAAATTTTAAATCATTAAAACAAATTTAATTCAAAAAACCCACGAACAAGGCCCAAAATGCTTTAATAATTGGAAAAAACCAACTCGGAAAACCAAGTGGGCACTTTACCTGACTCGGAACAGAATACCTTCACATGTTTGAAGTCAAGGCGATATTATGCATCCCAGTTTTTAAAAACAAGACGTATCTCTCGTATTTAAGTGTCTACGTGCGGATTATCACTTATATAAATAATGAAGTGGCTAAGGTCTGATCGCGAATTAATTTTTTTTCATGAGAAAAGATGTGGACGATGTGACTCTGCAGTTTATTGCGTGTATCTTTACATGTGCCTACGTGATATACATGTATTGAGTAGGCTGTTCGATATTGAAATGATGATCACGTAACAAATCTCGGAGAATTCAGCCAATTTTTGCCAAATTATTAAAGTCATAGTAATTTGAACCTTCACCCAAATAGGATACAGACAAATGAAATCTAAAACTTAATGAAAAAAATAAAAAAGATTATGAAAGGTTGAATGAAAAGAGTTGGCATTGTCTGTCATTGGCGCTGTAATTTCCTCCACCGTCAAGCGATTAGAATCTTCGAATCGGGAGGTCAACCCCCCCAAAACCCTTGGCTTTGGCTTTTCCCTTTTGTAAAAGTGGACAAAATCAACATTTTATCAGTTAATCCTGGGGTTGGGTCCGAGTTGACTCAGTCTGGGTCCGAGTTGGTTGTAGGTCCGAGTTAGTATCGGGTCCGAGTTGGTCGTGGGTCCGGGTTGGTCTTGGGTCCGAGTTGGCATGGGTCCGAGTTGGTTTGGGTCCGAGTTGACTCGAAACCCTTGGGATGCTTTGTTAAAACACTCGGGTGTAAAACTGGAACTACTAACAGACATTGATAAGCACTTGTTCTTTGAAAAGGCAAAAAGAGGTGGTATCTCTAGTGTGGGTGCAAAGCGATATGCAAAGGCAAATAACCAGGACCTACCTGACTACGACCCAAATCAACCGGAGTCTCATATCATGTACCTGGACGCAAATAATTTATGCGGTTGGGCCATGAGTCAGTGTCTACCCGTGGGTGAGTTTCAGTGGCTAAAAAGCTTAGACAAATTTATTACCAACTTTATTTCCAAGTTACGACCTAAAGACACGCGTGGTTACATGTTTGAAGTGATTTTAGACTATCCACAACACCTACATGACAAACACGACGACTTTTAAATTTAATTAGCAACGGAGAGCAAGTAACCTCGGTAGACAAACTCGTGGTCACTTTGGGTACAAAACGAAAATATGTGGTTCACTACTGAACCTTACAAAAATATTTAGAACTAGGATCAGAATTAAAAGAGGTACACCGCGTCAAGTCGTTTAAACAATGGCCTTGGATGAAAAGCTACATCGATAAAAATACCGAGTTACGCAAATTGGCCAAATCTGATTTTGAGAAGGATTTCTTCAAATTAATGAACAACTCGGTCTTTGGAAAGACGATGGAAAACGTGCGATATCGTGGACGGTCATTTATTGAGAGACTTATAAGACGCTGAGAAATATAAAACATCAACTTTTAAACCAAACTACAAATCGACGGTACCATTTAAAGAGTGCTATCTTTCATTTGTGGAGATGTATCGCATAAAGACCGAGATAAATAAGCCGATCTATTGCGGAGTAAGCGTGCTCGACTTTTTTTACTTTAATGTACGATTTTTATTACAACGAACTGAAGTCAACTTTTGGTGAAAAAGTAAATTTACTTTACACGGACACTGATTCTCTGTTAGTTCAGATTCAAACCGACGATTAAAACGGCTACCTGAGTAAAAAGCGTACATTATGTGACTTTAGTAATTACCCGCCCGATTATCGACTTTACGATTCAAAAAATAAAAAAGTCATCGGAAAATGAAAGACGAATTTGGTGGCCAAACAATTTCAGAGGTCGTTTGCATACGCCCGAAAATGTATTCAATCTCAACTACCAATCAAAATTTAAAGAAAGCGCAAGGGGTAACAAAAGTGGTCACCGAGAAACAGCTAACCCACGAGATGTATAAAAGCTGCCTATTTGAACGAAAGCAGCAGTTCAATAAACAGCAGCTATTTTGATCAGACAAGAATCAGATATTCACGGTGTCGCAAAATAAGTTGAGTCTCTCGCCGTTAGACACAAAGCACTACATATTATCAAACGGGGTTGATACGTTGGCTTACAGACATTATCAATCGAGGTAGGCTTTTGCGCAGTTAAGACTCAGGCGGTAATTTGGTATCTTCGGGTACGACCTGAAGTTCCTCTTTGACGAAACTCCTATTTGGTCCGTTTAACGGATAATACAAAGTGGGACCCGTTTTCATCCGCTTGCCTCTCACTCGTTTAAATTGACTGGTGCGCTTCTCCACTTGATGAATAACCACTGACCAGATCGGATCTGTCGACCTGCTGACGGTGCCGCCCTCTTGCTCGCCCGGGTAATATATATGCCTAACGACCACGTCTGTAGGTAATTCACGCGACGCGCTTTCAACAGGTGCACTCGGTACTTGTTTCACTCGGTCTAATTTGACGGCTTCTGCAGGAACACCATCGATTAATCGCGTTTTCCTCGTCGTAAGACCTGGGGCAAACGTTCTACCCATTCCACGTTACGAACTCCCACGTTTAACATTTCTTGAGCTTATTGATGGCCAAATAACCTTTCGGCTTAAGTGCGGTTAAACCTTTTCACAATCCCCTGCGACCTATGAACACCCGGCTCGCCCACTTGAATTTCTACCCCGTGTTTTGCCATTAACTTTTTAAACTCGCCTTTAAATTCAGATCCGGAGTCTACCATTATGAATTTGGGATCGCTCGTAAATTTTCTTCACTGCTTCAGACGTTTGCTCGGCGGTTTTACTGGTCAGTGGTTTTGCTTCTTTATACTGCGAACCGACGTCTACTGCGGTCAAAGCGTATTTAAACATTTTCTTTTAACGCGGTCCCAGGGTAAATACAAGATATCCATTTGATGCGCGTAATTAGGTTCGACCGATTCGGATGGCAACATTGTAGGTCTCGGTTCGTACGTACAGTTTCTAATAACTGATTTGTCCGCACCTTTATTTTCGTGTAGATGATCGACCGCGCTTTCTCTTCGCCAGTAGCCCTGTGGACTACAAAACAACTTTGAAAATTTTGTTTCCATTTTTATATATAAAGTTACGCAAATCGATTAACTATGAAACCTTCTAAGGCCGTCCCGCCTAAAATCCACACAAATTCGGGAATTTTTGGATCTTCGTAAGGCGTGTAAAAATCGGACAATTTAGGTTCTGGTGGTAACGGCGTGATATTTTTACCGGTCAATTCTGAATAAGCACGTCATTCGTCCACGTTTACAAATGTTTGCTGACTCGCGCGTTCCTGTCGCATTCGTTTGTTTAAAAAATCTAACGTGTACGCGGTTTTGCTCCTAGGATTCGTTCGCTTGCGCCAATTATTCTAACGCAAGGTCGTGTCGCTTTCGTTCTTCGTCGACTATACTTTTTGATAAACTGCTAAATGATAAATTTGAGCCCATGAAAGCTAACGCATTCACTATGGCTCCTCCCAGCATCATTAAAGCACTAGCCATTTTTAAAATAGGTAAATTAAATGAATAGCGAAATTAGAGATAAACTGTCGGAAATTCAAGCTGACCTAAGCAACATCGAGCAGATGCTGGGTGACATGCGCGCCGATATAGATCACATCAGTGATATCCAATTCGAAACGTTTAGAAAGGAATACGAAGACCTATTTTTTGCAGCGGGTTTAACGTTAATCACCTTTTCTTTTCTTTTTAAAATATTTCAGTAGAATAAAATAAGACTCGTATAATACAAAACTAATATGTCGCATCAATACACCAAAAAACTAAACCCGAGTCGGCGTCTAAAAACTCCTCGCGCGATTAAGGGCAAAAGACGCAAAGTAACCATTACCCACAACCCGAAAACGATAGCCACGGGTCACACGTTAAACGTAAAATTTCCGGCTTTAGGCACGGGCGACGTAATTGTACCCGGTACCGCCAAACTGGCTTTTAAACTCGATCTAAACTCAGTCAAAAAATCGAGGCTTCCCAAAATATCAGACCAAGTTAACGACATTGTGGCATCACTTACCGAAAATCAAACGGCGCAAGCCGGTTTAAATCTATAGATCATAGATTTAAACCCTTATAAATAGATTTATAGAAAATGGTATACGTCTTTTGCACAAATAGATGATTGCGCGTAGGGATACTGCGCGAGGCATAGGGATCTATTTTAACGTGCATTTGGTTTTTAGCCGTATAAGGCGGTTTAACTACGTACTCTTGAGACTCGATAAAATTATAAACGGCTAAATTTATCTGATCGAGAATGTTTGCCGCAGGTTGTTGTATTTGATAGCAAATTTGACGACCTTTGACGTTTTGGGCGTTTTATCTCGAGTGCCGTATTTTTAAATCGGGTTTATACCGTAACATGGTTCTATTGTCATAATCAACAGGCGTTTGTTTTGGCCATTGTGATAGTAAAAAAATGGGAAAGTGCATTGGCTCACTTGGGTCCCTTCTTTAACGACGGGTTTTGAAATAATTAACTTACTCGGGTCAAAGGGACCGTAATATTGGGATCAGAGTTGTCGGCATTGCGACGCTTGTGGTCGTCTGAAACGATATATACTTGGGTTGACATGGTTCTCATTTTCCGGCTTTGTCGTGAATTTTTTTCATTTTTATTCGGGTGGGATTTCTACTTTAATTAAATGTTCAACGTCAACGTCGTACTCAATAATTAGCCCAATTTTATATAAATCCTCGTCGAGTTTAGTTGGTAAATCGGGCAGCAGCTCGTTCTTTCGCGCGTGCCTCAGCTTTTTATGCTTGCCGTCTGCGAGCACCACGTGATCCATTCCTTCCAACTCGAAACAATTTACGCAGCAGGTGCAATATGTACCACCAAAACACTCCATACAATTGCTGCACTCGTAACAGTCCTCGCAACTGTCCAAGGCATTTGAATGTTCACAGTCGTATGAATTGAAACAAGCCACGCAATTTATACATCTACTGCTAAAGTCGTCTACATCTGGCGGAGTCGTTACATTGGTGACAATCGTGGCATTCTTTACAATCGGTGCATTTGCATAAACGGTTGGAATTTAAACAACGAAAGCAATCGTACGAATCTATCAAGTCAATCGAATTTCTCGTGTCTTTGCAAAAATAACAATTCACGTTTGTAATGTGATCTACCATTTGTTTTTATTTAGTGTTTATCTATTTTTTTCATTTTTTTATAACGGGCAAGTCTCGACTTACAGCGACGGGAAGTCCTTTTTTTTATTCAAGAGTGTTTGTTTGATCGGCGCAAATCACGAGTTGTTTACAGGAAAAAGTGCGCGGGGGTCAAAAGGTCAAGGTGAAATGGGAATCCACGGCGCGAGCGGGCGAAAGGGAAGGAAAGGGATGTGAAAGCGGGGTGAAAGGGGAGGTGGTGGAATCGTGCCTTTTTAAAGCCCTTTTGCAACCTTTTTTCGAGTTGATAAAATAGTCGATGAGGTACCCAGGTAAAATTACAAAAACCTGAAAACGCGTCTTTGGAGGTTTTTGATTGGAAAAAAGGGTCGAGTAGGTATAGGGGTGAATGAGGGAGAAACGGGTTGAAAGGGGAGGTGGACCAGAACTGTCCTATTCCTACTACTCGGCCAAGGTCATCGTATACAGGTTTTGGGTCATATTTTCTGAAAACGGAGAGATAATTATGAGGTCCATGTTAAGAAAAAACAGCAATGCCAAAATACCAAGCAGTTCCGAGACCATTTGAATAGGGGCCGCTTGTTTGTCTAAAAGTTTTGTTTGGATCGACTTTAAACTCATGGCAAGTGTCGATAAAAGCATCATAATCGTAATAGTTGTTGTGTAGGTCAAGTTAATGTTAGGGTCACTCGGTAGTGGAAACTTGCACGCTGCAAATATTTTTCGAATAGTGTTTTAGACGTAAAAGGTCATTAAAGCCAATACATAATGGTCGGGATCAACAATTAAACCAAAGAGATATACTGCAAAATTGATTTAATTTTGATAAAACATCAGGTCTGTATGGCAGCGATCTACAACTTCTTGTGTGGTTACCTTAAGCATTTTGCAAGCCGTTGTGATATCGGGAAACCTGGCCCAAAACGAAATGTATTTGTTAACAGCAATGAACAAGTCGCTAAAATTGACTCCCATACTAAGTAGTTTTAAAAGACCAACAAAATTTTTTTTGAAACAGAGCAGTAAATAAAAGTACGGTCATACACATTTTTCACTTTAGCAAAAATTAGCAGACGTTTCAATCCCAAAATTGCATCGATAATTTAAAAGGTGATAAAAACGTTAAAGTAAGAAAGTAAGCTTTCACCCTTGGTATTTTAACATTACAAACTCCACTGAAATCGAATGGCAAACACAAATCGAAAGAAATCCGGCACATACAAGTGGTAGACCGAGAACTAGACCTAGGTCAGTCGAAGCAACCCAACCGAGTGAACCAAGACCCAGCTGTAACACCGCCAAACCCAAGCCCAGCAAACACCAGACCTGAGATACAATATCTCGATATGACTTTATTAGACCAGATAGACCTTTGAGTGCCGTTGTTAGAACTAGAGGCAGGCAGTTATGTTTTGCTTTATGACATGATACTCCAAATATACATGACATCAACGAACAAACAACACATCTGAGAAGAGAATATGTATTAAAACGTTTTTTTAAAGAACATACAATGGTGTTAGAGTATCTAATGCTTTTATCTCGAGAAAACGTTGATATTTATGTAGAAGCCAGGCGCATCACCTTGGAGTTTATTCTCGAGGGATTTTAACCGATAACACTGACGAAAGAACGAGATCAATTAGAGCTACTAGTTAGGAGTTTTAAATACCGCAATCATGAGAAGGTTGCATAAGAAAGAGACGCCTGGGGATTTTTGCAAGGTGGAAGGCGTGGAAATGTAATCATTCCTCCAGGGTTGGTTTGGTTGGATTTGATATTATTTTAAACGCCAATCCAGGTGTGAGTTTTAAAGTTCACAGCTAGAGACTCAAATTTAATTACAAATTCAGTATGGAGACAGATTTAAATCTTAGATTACGGTTAGGTAAAGAAGTCGGTAAGTTATTGAATTTGCCAAAAGTCAGACTCGTTCCAAACGTTATTTACAAAAGAAAAATAAACAAAAACCCTTCTGGTGAGCTTTCGATACACTGTCAAGAATTGAACACCAGTTTTAATAATTTTAATGGGAAACGAAACCAATAACGAGTTTGCATTTTTCGTTGAGAAATGCACAACACAGAAAAAAATACACAAGTTGTGTGAAATTTTACATAATTATTAGCAGGTTCGTATAGCACATTGAAATTATGTAAAATTTTACACAATAACTATTAACTAAGCATCTTCATAAAAGTTTTGTAAAAGTTCACTTTGAAAATAGGTACATAAATTTGCCCAATAATTTGGTAAAAGAAGTCAAGTAAACCTTTAACCAAAAACTTAGTATAATTCTACATAGTATCTATAATAGTTGATGACCGGATTTACTAATTAATCGGCAGTTTTTACTGATTTTCCATGTAAACAATTTACAATTTTGTCATGTATTTTTATGTGAAAAATAATGTTTCATTAACAAGATTATTGGACGAATAATAAACCAGTGATAACCATGAACATTTAAATTTATCAGTTGAAATTTATTGTCAATTATACTGATAACTGTAACAATTTTAAAATTTACAATCAAAGTTAACCCGATGGCAATTTCTACCAGCAAATACAATTCAAAACGCTCGATGAGCGTGATTCAATACAATTTCCAACAATAACAATGAACACTAACTCTTCTGAAAAGTTCAAGTATGAAGAAACACGACCAGGGATTTTTGGAGACTACCCTCGGATATTGGCTTCTTAGGCAACAACAAAAAAGTTAATAAGGATGCTTTACATTTGTACGCTGGTTATAACTGGTCTTTCAAGGTTTGACAAATTATGTCTCAAAATATCACCATTAGCAAAGATAATGTTGATAGCCAAAGTCTGAAACACATCTTTTCAAAAATTCTCTGCTTAATTTTAGTGATTTTCATTTTTCATCCTGATGATCTGAAAACATTTTTGATAAGCTCAATATTTACTAAATCCAAAAAGTCATACAATGATTTGCTGATTTGCAGAATTTTTCAGCATGAAATGTTCAATGTAAAACTGTTCATAACTGTCAGTTTTCACTTGTATAGAGATTGAATGTTTCCATGAAACGAAATCATTTAAATAATAATTTTCCAACCTGGACTACTAAAAACTGTTTTTTTACCGGCCTGAAAAAAATTCTAGTTGTACTTCAGTCTTGCAGTGGTATGCATTTTGCTGATCTTCGATGGGCTTACTCTTTGCTGGAGCAGAAAAATCTGAAATCCCTGATGGTGCTGCTCTTCACATTACCTTTGATCCCATATACTGCAGCCTCTAGGAATTCCCATGCCAAGCAGCACTTGTCTTGATATTTAAGGTCACATACGAAGTACGATTTGAAACACACACATCCAGGGCCGTTAAAAGTGATGGCTACTGCAGCGCCCTCCTCTTGCTAAGGTGAAACAGATTACCCTCCCAAAGCAAAGATGTAGGGCTGAGACCGTGTATGGATGTCAAATTATTTTTTAGGTACTGCTCCAAGCTTGAGTTTTCCTGGAGAAGTTCCAAACAAAGAGTTTGACTAAGTAAAGTATTTCAACATATATGTAAATAACACACATCCAAAGAATGACAGCAAAGAATAGGGAATTTCAATATGCTTTCAAAAATCAGTGTCGGTTATTTGGGCATAAAGTTTTTCATGTTAAATTACAGATTTTTCATAAGGCTTTTCAAAACAAGCTAAAGGAGAAGTAAGTTCCCCTGGATGTGAGCTGAGGGGTTTGAAAGGAGCAAGATGGGCTAGACAAGGATTGACGCAGGGCAAGTTTCACATGCAGTTGTATGGTTGGTTGTCCAGTTTCCAAAGTAGATTTATAAAAGAGTGGTTCATAGCAGTACATGTTAAAACTGTGCTAGCTCTACCCTATTACCTCCCAACTGGAGGTTTTAAATGTGATAATTGTACGACGATTGTCGACGAGGCTGTCAACTTGACTTGTTCAATTGAAGGAATTCTGCAAATTACACACTGGAAGTCCATGAAGGCTCTTGATGACTCTGAAAAGTTAATTTGACCGCCTTTCCCCTTCCTCCTACCCGTAAAAAGGATCGGCAGAACAAGCACAGCCAAGTTCTTCCTTTGCTCTGAAAAAAGAAAAATAAACTCTTTATCATATAACAGTGCCAATGGAAGACTATCACATGCAATATCTCAAAGGGTGAACAAATTAAAAGGTCAATGGGCAATTAAAAAATTAACTTGACTATACAAGAAGTTTTCATGAAAAAAAACATAAATTTACCTGATGTGAGATTTTCCAGCTCAATATCCTGCTCTAACACCAATGACTCCCATGATGGAGACGCCTTTGGACAGTATGTAAGCAGATGTTCTGACAGTGTAGGCCATTTACTGTAGAGGTTGTTGGCAGCGTCAGGGTGCAGAATTGCAAAGTCCTGCTCAATCTGTACAGAGATATTATTACAAGAAATCTGCTTTGCATTCAAGAATAGAGGCAGATCTGCTGTAAGCATTTTTAAAGATATTCCACCTATACTGTCTCTCAATCATCGTCTACAGTCCTGATACATCTTGTTTTTCATTAGATTTACATGCAATGCCACGTACATCTACATAGGCTAGACTTGGTCAACATAGCTTGGATTCCATGCCACATGTGTAGGCCTGGCAAGATAACAGGCCTAAGATCAGGCCTATACAACCAAACCATATTGCTAATCGGTGGTACTGGGACAACTTTGAACTAGTGCAGCAGTGGTATGCATGGTGTATGGGTCTGCTACTTAAGAAGGAATATAGGCCTACCTTGCTGACTGAATTTGAACAATAGTCGAAGGCACTGTGGAAATTGCATTTGGACCATTATTTAAATTTATTCAAGTATGCAGGAAGCCCTAGCCAAGAGACTAGCGTTATTAAGGCTACTCGTATTCTCACTGCTGGTCGTGAGAGTATAAACGTGAACGAAATCTGTACACTAGAACACTGCATACAGTCTATGCTATGCATGTCATAATGGTATCAACGCACAAGTCCCGATACCACGGTACGCCTGGCCTACCTGCCCACATGACTTTCTCAAAATAAGCAGAAATCTTTCGTTCCAAGATGTAATCAAGTTGTCTAATTAAGACCAGATTTACCTTCAAATACGGACATCAAATGTGCGAATCCCCAATCCCTCAGAAGTTGCTGCATGCTTTCCATATTGCAAACTTCAAGTTAAATGGTGTCGCGATGGCGGCGCAGTGGCGAGTGCACATGGAAATTTTACCCCTTAACTCAGTAATAATGTACATAACGGTTATATGCATTACATAACTTTTGTAAATCGTACCTAGTTATAGTAAAAATTCATCCAAATTTACATTTTTAACCAGAGTGCAACTTGATACTTGAATTAGGGAAGCAGACTCTGGCCACCAGGCAAAACGTGTCCTGGTTAAAATAAAACGAATCACTTGTGAATCCCACTAAATTGGACCGTCTTTTAATTCCATTAAAACAATTAAGACAAAGCTCACTTTACATCAATATAAAATTAAGTATCCAAGGGTTAAAACTTAAGACTAGAACAAATTAAACTAGAGACTGAATAAACAAACCCCAAAACTGGAACTGCCTAGGAGATGAAACCCTAAATTTGAGGGAGTCATGGTGCAACCTTAAACAGCCATCCACCGAGGGTTGGTTATTTCACCAGTACTGCACCAGTTCTGAAATCTGATTATTGGCGACATGTACTTGGGCCACACCCCAGTTGAGACCACATAGCAGCCCAAATAATACAGGCTGATGCAGTGAGCAGAGACGACAGAAGGAATCACACTGCCCATTCCTTTCTAGGGCATCTTATACTCTATTCACGCTTGAGTGTACACAGTACAAATAAAGGAATGCATTGCATAGCTGAATAGTAACAGTTGATGTAGGTCCATGATAGTGAACAACTATGTGATACAATGATATTAAACCATAGACTTGCTACAGGCAACTGGTTACACATTACTTTTGTAAAATAAAAAAAAATACACATAAATCATGAGTATTTAAAGTTCCAAAACAAATACGTATTTGTTTTTGGCAAAATTTTACTTAATTTATGTAATATTTTACCATATTTTACATAATTCTTTTTACTACTTAATCTGTGAGTGTGAAAAAAAGAAATCATCAACAAAAAGGGCGGAAAAACTACAATTGAGTTAGAAATTGTACAATATTTTTGAGGTGTATAATTAAAAGAAATCAATAACGCTAATACATTAAAGCTTTATCCCGAGCTCCAAATCAATTAACAAATGTAATGAAACAAGAGTCTACAGACTAAAAAGGATCGAAAACATCAAAAAGGAATTGATGCCAGAACGTGAATCGAGATCACTTGCGTACAAAATAATCAAAAGGATACTCAACGAACTAAATCATATAGAACATATATAACAAGCATGGGTGCCACTTCAGCAGTAGTAGAGGTGTCAGGGTTTCACCCCAGTGACCCCTCCACCTCGTCCCCCCAGTTTACCAAAATTACCGAAATAGACCACGGCAAAATTGAAACACTCAAAGACCCCCAACTCGACTTTTTAAAATTTAAAAAAGCCGTCACTATCGGCACTCTTAAAATATTGGAAAACCGACTCGACGTCATAAGACCGACATTAAATTTTGCCAAGCCATAGTTTTTAGATTACTTAGAAAAGGGCCAATGAGGTGAAGGTCCGGCCGTCTTTGAAACTTTCAAACCTCTACTACTACAGTTATGAAGAGGCGCACCAATAAAAAATTAGATAAATGTTAAAACCTATATATAAATTAGCTATGAAGACTACACCAAATCCCTAACGCCGACCGGTATTATCAGACTTCAGGCGTTTGAAAAAATCTTTTCTGGCAGACTTTGCTAACCCTGCGACGCGTTATGTTTCGATTTTTACACGATTGCTGGAGCTGCTCAGTCCTTCCTAAAGACATTTAGATACTTCAGTGGTTGTCCCCTACTTCTTGTCACATCTCAGCCCATTTTATTTTTTTTTAAAATGACAACTATTATTTTTCTGTCATGTAGAGTTTTAATGAGTTTCCCAATTTTGGCTGCAACAAGAGAAGTTGCTTGATTTAAATATTCATTTCAGTATGTGATGTCATTGATTTGCATTTAGCACAAGGTGCTTGGGGCTCTAGATTGTGGACTTTGCATTTGAATGGTAAGTACAAGCAGTTGGGATGTTTCAGTTGGGTGTGGTCTTTTCATTGGGTGCACTGGAGTGTGAGGGAGTGTGGTGTATATAGAGTGAAGATGTGCTACCCATAGTCAGTCAGTTGTCTTGATGTAAAGCATATTAACACCAGTGGTCAGGCTCTCCAAGCCAACAAGAGTAAATTAAGCTTAAGGGCCTTGTGCTCTTTTGGGGTTGCCATACTTTGTCAGCTTATACATCTTTTCCCCGTTTTGAGCGGACCGTCCAATGACCCTGGAACTGGTGACTGACTGCAGACAACCGTGAAGCCACAAACTAGAGCCCTACCTTATGGCAGTTTCACTACCTTGGGTCCGGCGAAGATGCTCTCCACTGTTCTGTGCTGTGTCTTGTGAGGGCATCGCTAGCTGTTTGACGGAGCGCTACAACTGTCGTAGACGTCCGAGGCCCATGCAGACCAAGATAAACTGCTGTGTCATATTGTATTAAAGGCTTGCTTGTAGAATTTAGCCTGTGTGGCACTATTTATGGCACTATTTAGCCTGTGTGGCACTATTTAGCCTGTGTGGCACTGTTTATGACATTATTTAGCCTGTGTGGCACTATTTAGCCTGTGTGGCACTATAGCCTGTGTGGCACCATTTAGCCCGAGTGGCATTGTCGGGTGAATATTTTCTCCTGAACTTGGAAGTAGCCTTGGTGGCTTTTGAAATAATTTTGGTGCACTTACCGGTAATTACATGTGTTGTAACCATGGAATATTTTTGTTGAAGCTAATTGACTTGAATTACTACTGTAAATCTATTGTCTTGTGATTGCACTCCAAAGCATAATGTTTGGTGTTACTGGCGTCTAATGTAGTTCTTTTAATTAAACCGTACAACAATTCTGTGACGTCATTTTTTTTAATGAATATCCTCATTTGAGGAACTGTACAAAACTATGAGAGGCTGAACCTCGGGACTGTAAATAGGTAATAAATTATTTTATTAAGATAAATTTGTGTGTTTGGCTTTGCACTGATTTAGTTCTCACATTTTTGGGGGCTTGTCCGGGAATCGAAAACACTAAACGAGGACATTCAGTGTTAGTTACATGTAAGGTGGTTTTAGCTGTACGTTGCTGCATTTATTATAGCAGTATGTCATGATATTTGTGTACATGTATGGAAGCTATCACCAGTTTGAGATTTTTCTTTAATTGGCAGGGCTGATGTCGCTTGCTTGCCGTTTGTCACCACACCCAAGGTCATATCACGTACGCTGGGTTCCCCTTTTGTGCCTCTTGGTGCTTGGTACAGAACAACTGCCACAGACAACAATGGCTAAATGGGTAGAAGTTGGGAAAGACTTGGGATTGTCAGGTAGTGACTTGATGGAGTTTGTGAGAGGAAGAGAGAAGGTTTAGAGAGATGATAGAGCTCAAAAGTTAGAGTTGGCAAGGTCGGAGAGAGAAGTTCTTGAAACCCAATTACGAGTTAAGGAACTAGAAATGAAAGAGGCAAAAGAATCCAAACCAGCAACTGAAACTAAAACTGTTGCCAAGGTTCCAAAGTTACCTAAATTTCAGGATGACAAAAATGACTTGGATGCTTATCTGCAGCGCTTTGAAAGGTATGCACAGAGTCCAGGTTGGCCAAAGAAAAACTGGGCGATCAGTTTGTCTGCTCTCCTATCAGGTAAGGCATTGTATGTTTACAACAGAATTCCTGAACAACATGCCGATGATTATGACCAACTCAAAATTGCCTTGTTCAAACAGTACAATCTAATGGAAGATGGCTTCCGAACAAAATTTAGGCAATGTCGTCCAGACAAGATAGAAGGTCCACTCCAGTATGCTGTTTGTCTTGAACATAATTTTGATCGATGGGTTGACTTGGCTAAAATTGATAAAGATTTTGTAGGGCTTAAAAATCTCATGCTCCGGGAACAGTTCATTCATGGTTGTGGTCCAGAACTCTCTGTATTTTTGAAGGAACGTAAACCGAAGGATTTGGAAAGCATGGCGAAACTTGCTGAACAGTTTATCGAGGCTAGAGGTACAACGTTTGGCCAGTTTTTGCAGTCAGATAGAGCCAACAAGCAACCACAAACTCGCAAGCCGGATTCTTTCAAGTCTACGTCTGTGAAGGACTGCCCCACTTTCATACAACTCCAGCAAGTGAAGACATGCTACATCTGTCATGAGAAGGGGCATATTGCCCGTGACTGCTACCATCGAGCCAAACCACCGTTAAAAGCATCGAGTATGGTTGTACGAAGTGATGCCACCCCATCCTTGAATGAAGGTGAGTCCACGGAACAGTCTGCATCCGTTAAGGAGGCCTGTGGCTGTACTTGCCATAAGCCTGACACAAAAGAAACAGTAGCATTCATGGTCACTCGTACTTTGAATAGCTGTTGTCGTGAAGATGATCATGTCACATTAAAATGCGGTCACCAGTTACCTATAATGAGTGCTGCTTGTAGGGATCACCATTTCTCAAAAATGCCAGTGCAGGAGGGTTTAATTGGGAAGCATAAGGTCTCAGTATTGAGGGATAGTGGATGTAGTGGTGTTGTGGTCTGCAGGGACTTAGTTCCCGACAACGCCTTTACTGGTGAAGAGAGGGTGTGTGTTCTCATCGATGGAACCATTAGGAAGGTCCCAACTGTTAGAGTTGATATAGACACTCCATTTTACAAGGGATCAGTACAGGCACTGTGTATGAAACACCCAGTATATGATATCATACTAGGAAATATTCCTGGGGTCCGAGATCCATCTGATCCCGATCCCCACTGGTTCAGTGGTACTTACTCTAGTACTGTAGTTTCTTCATTGCCAGGTAAAGAAGTGAATGACCTTGAGATAACCGGTGCTGTGCAAACACGTGCGCAGAAACTTGCAGAAAAGCATCCAGTACCAGGTTTGAAGGGCCCAAAATTTCTTTCGGATGTTGTTACTACTGAGAGTTTGAAAGCGGAGCAAGAAACAGATTCATCACTACAGCGTTGCACGGAATCTGCTGACAAACCTCAATCTGATGCTGAGGATGCTCACATGTCTCGTTTTGTCTGGCGAAAGGGCATTTTATACAGGGAATTTCAGTCACCTAAGGTTGATAATAACAATATGTTTTTACAGATTGTTGTTCCCACTAGGTACAGAAAACAGGTGATGAGGCTTGCCCACGAGTCCCTTGTAGGAGGACACCTGGGTGCTCGAAAAACCTGTGATCGCGTCATGACCAACTTTTTCTGGCCTGGAATACAGTCGGCCATCAAGCGGTTTGTCCAGTCATGTGACATTTGTCAACGGACATTTCCAAAGGGGAAGGTGGAGAAGTTACCTTTGGGGTCTCTTCCTCTGATTGAGACACCATTCGAACGCATCGCAGTAGATATCATTGGGCCTATACATCTGCCGACCGACAAAGGTAACAGATTTATTTTGACCATTGTTGATTATGCCACTAGATATCCAGAGGCTGTTCCTCTCCGCTCTGTAGAAACAACTACCGTTGCGGAAGCATTGGTTGATATATTTTCCAGAGTAGGGGTCCCTAGAGAAATACTAAGCGATCAGGGCTCTCAATTTATGTCGGGCTTGATGCGGGAGTTCAGTCGGCTCTTGTCGATTAAACAAATGACAACCACACCTTACCACCCGGCATGTAACGGCTTAGTTGAAAGGTTCAACGGTACTCTTAAGCAGATGTTACGTAGAATGAGTGCTGAGAGGCCCAGGGACTGGGACAGGAACATTTCAGCCTTGTTGTTTGCATACCGCGAGGTACCTCAGGCAAGTCTGGGGTTTTCCCCTTTCGAATTGCTTTATGGGAGAACGGTCAGAGGGCCTATGTGTATTTTAAAGGAATTATGGACAGGCGAAGTAGAAGAGCCACATGTTAGGTCAACTTATGAATATTTATTTGATCTCAAGAACAGGCTTCAGGAAACCTGTCAGTTGGCACACGAGAACCTCAAGAAGAGTCAACACTACCAGAAGACATACTATGACAAGAAGAGCAAACAGAGACACTTCAATGTTGGAGATTATGTGTTGTTGCTGCTTCCATCAGATAGCAACAAACTTCTACTTCAGTGGAGAGGGCCATATAAAGTTGTCAACAAGCAGAGTAACTGGGATTACCAGATAGACGTTAATGGGGTAACAAAAACTTTCCATGCTAATCTTCTTACAGGTTATATCCACAGATCAAAGTCTGAAAAGGTTAATGAAGGACAGGTGCAGGCGTGCGTTGCAGTGATAGGGCACGAGGATGGTGAGAATGACGATGAGATGCAGGATCTTCTTCAATCTCCAGTTCTGAAGGCATCAGAATCAGTGAGTGATGTAAATATCAGCCCAGACTTAGATGACCAGATGAAGGTACAGGCTTCTCAATTGCTGTATGAGTTTGACGATGTTATTACAGATCTGCCTGGTCGAACGACCATTGTTGAACACAAAATTAAACTCACTACAGATGAGCCTATCTGTTCTAGGCCATATCCAATACCATTTGCTCTCAGAGAAACAGTCAAAGAGGAAGTTGCAACAATGCAGAAGTTGAAAGTAATAGAGCCATCGGATTCCCCTTATGCCTCACCAATAGTTCTAGTTGAGAAAAGGGATGGAACCAAAAGGTTCTGCATAGATTATAGGGGTCTTAACAGGATAACAGTATTCGACGTTGAGCCTATTCCCAACCCAGATGATATTTTTGTGACTCTTTCTCATGATAAGTTTTTTTAGTAAACTTGACCTGACAAAGGGTTACTGGCAGGTTCCAGTCAACAAAGAGTCTAGGCCAGCAACGGCGTTTCGCACACCCGAGGGTCTCTTCCAGTTCTGTACTATGCCATTTGGGCTTTTGAACGCACCTGCTACGTTCAGTCGGCTGATGAGACGGGTACTTGAGGGCCTGCGATGTACGGATAATTACATTGATGACATCTTGGTCCACACAAGAAGTTGGGAAGATCATATTCTCATTTTTCGACAGGTTTTAGAGCGCCTACGTTCTGCTAACCTTACAGTGAAACCCAGTAAGTGTCTGATTGGTGCAAAATCTATAGATTTCCTTGGTCATGTTGTTGGTCAAGGAACTTTACAACCACAAACCGAACAGATTCAAAGCATCAAAAGAGCTAACAAGCCCAAGACAAAGAAACAGTTGCGATCGTTCCTGGGTCTGGCGGGTTACTATCGCCGATTTATTCCAAATTTTGCAGCAGTGGCTGTTCCACTTACGGATTTGACAAAAGCAAAGAAACCAAACAACATCGAGTGGGGTGAAAGTCAAGAACTTGCATTTAACTCCTTGAAGACCAAACTCTCAACCAGTCCAATTCTTCAGCTTCCTGACTGTTCCAAGCAGTTCTTTCTAAGAACAGATGCATCTAATACAGGTCTTGGCGCAGTATTGTTGCAGGAGCAAGAGACAGAAGAGCTTTTCCCGGTTGCATACGCTAGTCGTAAATTAGTACCTCGAGAAAGGGCATATGCCACTGTTGAGAAACAGGGCTTGGCTATTGTATGGGAAATCCAGAAGTTTCAACGTTTTCTGTATGGACGAGAGTTCGTGCTTCAGACAGATCATCAATCTTTGCAGTATCTACATAAAGCAAAATTGTCCAATGCAAGAGTGATGAGATGGGCACTAGCATTACAGCCTTACAGATTTCCGGTTGAAAGCATCAAAGGGTCTACCAACGTAGGTGCGGATTTTCTCAATAGAAGTGACACAGACGGTAAGTAAAACCTTATGCGTTAACCAAGATGGCAAATTGCAGCCTCAAAATTGGAAATGTTTTATGAAACATTTTTTTTTGAGGAGGGGGTGAAACGTTTAGTGTTTTCGATTCTGGGTTGAGTAATTTAGGGTACTTGTATAAAAGATGGCAAATTGCAGCCTCAAAATTGGAAATGTTTTATGAAACATTTTTTTTGGAGGAGGGGGTGAAACGTTTAGTGTTTTCGATTCTGGGTTGAGTAATTTAGGGTACTTGTATAAAAGATTATCGTAATATTTTGATAGAAGAGTCATACATTTTGATGTTCCTGGAAAAGTCACAACTTTGGTAATTGTCTGCCATGAGGAACAGTATTGTACAACTATTTGGAGTTGAATTTATCAACTTTCCCGGACGAGCCCCCCAAAAATGTGAGAACTAAATCAGTGCAAAGCCAAACACACAAATTTATCTTAATAAAATAATTTATTACCTATTTACAGTCCCGAGGTTCAGCCTCTCATAGTTTTGTACAGTTCCTCAAATGAGGATATTCATAAAAAAATGACGTCACAGAATTGTTGTACGGTTTAATTAAAAGAACTACATTAGACGCCAATAACACCAAACATTATGCTTTGGAGTGCAATCACAAGACAATAGATTTACAGTAGTAATTCAAGTCAATTAGCTTCAACAAAAATATTCCATGGTTACAACACATGTAATTACCGGTAAGTGCACCAAAATTACTTCAAAAGCCACCAAGGCTACTTCCAAGTTCAGGAGAAAATATTCACCCGACAATGCCACTCGGGCTAAATGGTGCCACACAGGCTATAGTGCCACACAGGCTAAATAGTGCCACACAGGCTAAGTAGTGCCACACAGGCTACATAATGTCATAAACAGTGCCACACAGGCCAAATAGTGCCACACAGGCTAAATTCTACAACCAAGCCTTTAATACAACATGACACAGAAGTTTATCTTGGTCTGCATGGGCCTCGGACGTCTACGACAGTTGTAGCGCTCCGTCAAACAGCTAGCGATGCCCTCACAAGACACAGCACAGAACAGTGGAGAGCATCTTCGCCGGACCCAAGGTAGTGAAACTGCCATAAGGTAGGGCTCTAGTTTGTGGCTTCACGGTTGTCTGCAGTCAGTCACCAGTTCCAGGGTCATTGGACGGTCCGCTCAAAACGGGGAAAAGATGTATAAGCTGACAAAGTATGGCAACCCCAAAAGAGCACAAGGCCCTTAAGCTTAATTTACTCTTGTTGGCTTGGAGAGCCTGACCACTGGTGTTAATATGCTTTACATCAAGACAACTGACTGACTATGGGTAGCACATCTTCACTCTATATACACCACACTCCCTCACACTCCAGTGCACCCAATGAAAAGACCACACCCAACTGAAACATCCCAACTGCTTGTACTTACCATTCAAATGCAAAGTCCACAATCTAGAGCCCCAAGCACCTTGTGCTAAATGCAAATCAATGACATCACATACTGAAATGAATATTTAAATCAAGCAACTTCTCTTGTTGCAGCCAAAATTGGGAAACTCATTAAAACTCTACATGACAGAAAAATAATAGTTGTCATTTAAAAAAAAAATAAAATGGGCTGAGATGTGACATTTTTACAGCTCGTACAACCCGCAAAAAAGTGCATCACGGTACGGAGGTGCCCTTTGCCCAGGCTATTCTGATTTGGGGGGGGGGGCCTCGCCACGCGCCAGCCAAGCCACACCACCATCAACCAAAATAGCACTCCAAAGAGAGCCGAAACAGGCCTCTGCAGAGGCTCCAGATAGCTGTCACTGATACGAAACATTCTACTGCCTGGCCTGGGCACTGTTTTTGTAAATAATTCATTATATTGTACACATGGGGCCACTTAGCTCACAGTCTTATGGAGTTGGCTGGAGGCTGGCTTGAATTTTTTTTCTGGCTAGAGGAGGCCTGGCTTTAAAGTGACTAAACCACGTATTGAAGCATGAATAGGGGTAGGATATGATAAATGGTTTTTGCATTTGGACAAAAAATGTGTGTTACACCTTAATAATCCATGAACTTTTAATCAAACAAATCACATACGGAAACTGACTAAATTCTTATAAATTATTACAAGGATTAATACAGACATTAACTACACAAGACTTCAACCTGCATACCAGGGCTCTAACCAACTAAGCTATCTAGCCATATGTTGGTGGCTCTTTCCAATCACACCCCTATCATACACGATACAACCAGTAAGGTAGTCAACAGTTTTAATGGAAAGAAGTAAGTTTTTTGTAATGTCCATATAAATTGCTTACACAAACAAAAACATGTCATTTTCATTGTCACTAGATTATTTTTCTAAGTTTTTTCGGAAAGAATATCTCACTGACAATATGTACAAATATTCTAGCCATTTCCAGCAAATACTCATATACATTAGTTTCATATACAGACTATTTTTTAATGACCAGGATTGTTGTAAGATATGCATTAATTTTGCTACGGGGGTTTCTTCAGCAAGCCCTCGTGCTGTACCAGCCAGAAACAGCTTTCTCTGTATTAGGGCGTTTACAAGAACAAACACCTGTTAATCCACATTAAAAGTAATATGTCATTGATTTTCGGGTACAACAGAACCTCACCTTAGAATCTAGTTCATGAGACCTAACCACACAGGCTTCAAAACTGTAGATAGATAATTCGGGCCAGGCCTCATGCCCAAATCTATAGGTTCAATCAGAATCGGTTACTGTCCAGTCTGCGCACATGATAATTTATCATTGATTATGCAAAATCCTATGTAAAAACAAAGGAATACTTACATGTTTTCATGCACAAAACAAATTGGTGCAGTAATAATACATATATGTACTATCCTAAATGTCGTTGTTCTTTTTCTGATTAAGTATTAGTATTACAACATTATTTCATCATAGAAAGTATTATTTTACAGAAAGATGTAAATGTATATCTGAAGTAATCATATGTTATGTTTTACAAAAAGCAATGTCGTTATGATACTTTTCTAGCATTAACACTTCTCATCCTTCACTTGTTGAAAGACTGACAACGGTTAAAGATAAACGAAGAAATTGGCTACAAGACAATTTGAACCTGCGACCTCTGCAATACCACACCAGTGCTCTACCAACTAAACTATTCAACCCTATCTTGGTCTCTCTTCCCATTTGCCAATTCTTGTGTTTATATTGGATAACTAGGTTCCGATGCAAAACAAGGTTACAGAGATCGCTGTCAGTGGTTTGTTTCTCTGAACAACCAACTTAAGTTCACACAATGTTTTTGTTTGTTAATTGTATATTTAGTCACAAAACTCTATTGTACATTGGAAAAGTTTTAGAAGGGGGGCAGAATTTTGTAGTATATAACTGACACGTCACATATTACTTCTTTTTTAAAAGTAACAATAAGGAGATAATGGTCATAAATTGCTTAAGGTATGTGAGAGAAGTACAATCAACATGACTTAATTATTTGTCAATTTTTACGGGTAGGATTTTATTTGCACAAAAGAATTACCCTTTGGATTTCAATTTGAAAAAAACAAAAAAACTTATTTTTCAGAATAGGCAAAAGCAGCGTCATTCTTAGCTTGTTATATTGAAAAGCGTTTATTTTAGTGTATTTAATAATTTCCAATTATTTGGTAATGCACCAATGCACTGTATAGCATTTCTTCTTTAAACATTGTGTTCTCTTCAAACGTTAGTGTGTTGCTTTTTAATTTCTGTGTTGATATCCATTACTACAGTTAGTAGAATTGGTAAAGTACTTGGTTTGTGATTATTCTAATTGCAGTCATCTTTTGTTTTGTGCATTATTACTTTTTTATTTTGTATCTATTTTATATTCTTTTGTATTTGTACATTGAATTGGCAATTCAAATTTTAGCTTTAACATTACTGCTTTTGATTTATACCCTCTTATTTCTTAACCCCTGTATGAAGTACTTTTGTGGAATAAATAATGAATTGTATAAACTGACAACTGTTACTATATTATTACATTACAGGAACATGTTGGCTCTGTTAACCGGTGATACCAAAGACTTTTTTTATAAACAGAGGTACATTGTTGGAAGCTTTGAATACTGCCACTCTTGATGACCTTCAGAACACCCTACCACAAGTCATTACTGTGACCTACACAGATGTCACAGGAGATGACTATATCTCTTGTAACAGTTGACATGTCAATAATGTAGCATTATTGAAATATAATCAATGTTTTTTAAACTCTCAGATATGCAAGGTACGTGAGACAATATTGTACAACGTATTTAGATGTAGAAAAATAAACTTCATAGATGTTGCAGTGTACAAATATATTGTATTATTTGTGTGGTATTTATTAATGTTTTTTAAGTTGTAGTAATTGAGAAGCACATGGATAATATCCAAATCTGTTTGGCTCAGTCCAAAAAAAAAATGTTGTGTTAACGGGTAACCCGACCGACCTGAAAATTTTTCGGCAAAATTGCCGACCTCAAACTTTTTATTGTCATTTGGAAGGTTGATATTCATAATCTTAAAAAAATTCAAATAATAAATTATTTTCCACGGAACATAAACCATTTTCCAGTCTTGATACTTGTAGTATCTAACGTTGGAAATGAACGGAGCCACACACGCTGTTCACGACTGACTATTAAATGCATTCAACAACTGAGTGGAGGTCAATCCGTGACCTATGATATCATCAAGTACATGTGTATGGAGTGCCTATGACACAATATTACAACGCTTTCCACCCTGCTTGCTGAAAGTCCAAAAACTGAATTAAAGTTTTGCAATGGAGTACTGGGCCATAATTCAAAGAAGTGTGTTTAAAAAGAAGCATTAAACTGAGAAAGTATGGGTTCTATCACATGTAACACTTCCTGTGTCAGAGCCTTTCTTTGGTTTTGTCTTTTTGTGTCAGCCGTTATAGAAACAAACTTTTCAAAACATTACGAGTGAGATTGTTTCCTTCTCAATCTCAATCAAATTTAGATTTAGCAACACAACTTTAGTGACAAGCAATTTAACAAAAGAAAGCCACTGTTTTATGATCCTTTCCAATTTATCAAGAGAAAAGCATTGTTTTGGGATACTTTCCTTTCCTCCTTTTTGTTTTGACTGAGAGGATAATTGTGAGCAAAATAGCTACTTTGCATAATTTTAACATGTTTCAAAAAATGAAAACAATTAAGCCAAACTGTATGGATAAAGGGTGACAACAATTTTGATGATAACCAAAAAAAATTAGAGTCTGGATAACAGCATAAGTGTTCCTTATTTCTGTTCATGCTGTCAGAGTCGTGTCCTGATTTATGACACAAAGTCAAGTAGGTGTGGGGGTGGCTGACGATTGCGAGGTGGATTGCGACGGGGCGGGTTTGGCTGGGGTGGTGTATCCTGAGAGGGGGTGACAATGTCGCTTTCATCATCACTGTCAGGGTGTTGTGGGAGCGGTCTTGTGTATTTCTTGAAGTAGGATGAGTTGCGTGTGATCGTGTGCGTGCTGCGTTGGGCTGTGATTAGGGATCCATGCTCGCTCGTCACAGTGTAGAGCTGCAGGATGTACGGTGACATGTGTTTGGGGACATGCCCATGACGACGGACGAGAACATGGTCACCAATGTCAATGTCTTTGACTCGAGTAGTACCGCGATTGTCGGCATAGGTTTTCATCTGGGACTTCTTGTGTTTGTAACCTGGAAATTTGCCCCGCTAACTTAATACACAAGACTTTGGGAAAGTAACAAGATCTGAAGACACCTGGATCAGGAAGACTGGGTCGCGATTTATTTGGAAGGTCAGGACAAAGTTAAAAAAATGAAAAAAAATAGAAATATGATAATAACCCAACACAGTGCCACAAGTGGATTACTCGAGTGACCAATCAGGCACAAACCCCAGCTGCAACTGGTGACAAGAGCAGAAAAGTGCAAATGTGGGAAGGCTGAAGAGAGCTGTGAGTGGTAATGCTCACTCTTCAGTAGCACGCACCAGTCTGAACAGTTAACTGCAAGAAGCTCGATGAGCAATGCTAAACTATAAGGTGATACAGGGTACCAGACAAGTTGCTGACTAAACTAAGGAAGCTTGTAAAAGAAAAAGTGTCGTGCAAAAAACCACATTCAAATCTCCCTTCCACACTCGCCACCACTTACAATCCTTGTTGTCCTCAACAAGGGAAGCTTAAATACATGAAATGCACCATCTAACCTAAGTTATCACAGTACAATACTTATTTCCACTCCCCAAAGCGCTGAGGTGGTCTTCGCCTTCGTGGAGGACGGCGTCGGGAGAGTACCTCGTCAAATGACAAGTCATTGTTCTCGGTGTCTGTACTGGAACCAGGCTCTTCCAGCTGTGGTGTTACAGGACGTCGTCTTCTAAGGAGTCTGGGTAGATGTGGGTGCCTTCTGCTGTCATTAGTGTGACCACTTCCTTCTGACTCACTCTGACCTGGCAGTTCACTTCTTGAGCTGTCACGGGACTGACCATTCTCTGTACTGGCATCTGCAAAGGCTGGTTCTGCTGGCCTCAGCTGACATTTAGCTTGTGACTCTCCAGAGTCTGAAGTTCCCGGTACCGATACTACGTCGAATGGGCAGAGCATGAGCATGTTGCGGTGAAGAGTCCTGGTGTTGGGAGAGCCTATCCGCCGGACCACATGGGATGCCCTGCTGTTTCCTCACAACGATATAGGGGTCTGTTTCCCACCTGTCTTTCAGTTTGGCTTTCCCGCGCTGAGACTTGTTAGCAACAAGGACCTTGTCACCAGCCTGGAGGATGCAGTCACTTGCCTGCTGATCATACGTGGCCTTCTGCTTGACCCTGGCCCTTTCAGCTGTCGTCTGGACTTCCCGGTAAACGTCATGCATGTGCTGTCTGAGGCGCCGGACATAATGGGGGTAATCGTGGTCGGGCCTTTGCTCTGCCTCGTTGTCTTGAGTTGATGGGATGAGGATGTCTATGGGTAACTTGGGCCTCCGCATGAACATCAGATAAAATGGGGAATACCCAGTAGACTCATGTTGGGTGCAGTTGTATGCATGGGTCAGGACGCCCACATGCATAGCCCAGTTGACCTTCTGCTCCGGATGGAGTGTCCCCAACATTGACATCAGCGTCCGGTTCCAACGTTCTGTCATTCCATTCCCCTGGGGGTGATATGGTGTGGTTCGGGTCTTCTTCACCCCAAGCAGCTTATACAACTCCTTTATCACATCCGACTCAAAGGACTTGCCCTGGTCAGAGTGCAGCCTCTCTGGAATCCCATAATTGACCACAAATTTCTCCCACAACACCTTGGCCACAGTCGTCGCTTTTTCATCTTTGGTGGGGTATGCCTGGGCATATCTGGAGTAGTGATCGGTTATGACCAGAACGTGTTCATAGCCACCCTTTGACCTTTCTAGGCTCAAGAAGTCAATGCAGACTAGCTCCAGCGGGCGTGTAGTGCGGATACTTTCCAGCGTTGCCTGTCTTCGGGTGTCTGGTGTCTTCCTGAGTGTGCACCGTCTGCACTTCTTGATGTAAGCACGGATGTCAGAATAGAGGCCAGGCCAGAAATACCTCTCCCTAGCTTGGTGTAGTGTCTTGTCGAGACCAAGATGCCCCATCGAGTCATGAAGGTGTTGTAGCACCTGTGATCGAAGGTCTACTGGTATGACAAGGAGGTACTGCCGGCCAGCTGCATCACCACCGGGACGATAAACAAGGAGATTGCGTCTTACCTCCAATCGGCCCCAACTCCTCAACAGCCGACGGACAGCCCTGGTCTCTTGTCCCAGTTGCCTTTTGCATGGTCTTCCTTCTCGTATGCCCTTCAGGTATATAACCCTGGAGATGGCTTCATCTCTCAGCTGTGCTGAGAGGAGGTCAACACCCTGACCAAAGCTTGTACCTGGGATGAGGTTGTCGTAGGTAGTTGAAACTGATTCATCACCCGAAATACTGGGACTTTCTCTTGGCGACGTTACTTCTTGAGCGTGCACCTGTGCTGATACCTTCTCTCCCCCATTCTGTTCTTCGCCGGCCAACTTATCCTCTGATCTGTCCATCCCCACTTCATTGGTACCAAAGATGCAAGATACTTCATCCCTGACAATTCGTGACAGTGCATCTGCATTGCCATTGGCGTGACCAGGCCGGTAGATTATGTCCAACTTAAACTGAGACAAATCGCTAACCCATCGCTGACCATGAGCATCCAGCTTCGCCGTCTTGAGAATGTAAGTGAGTGGGTCGTTGTCGGTAACTGCAGTGACATCTTGACCATATAGGTAATCGCGGTACTTTACCGTTATTGCCCAATGAAGAGCTCGGAACTCCAGCTTATGAGCAGGGTACTTGGCCTCTGACGGTGTAAGGGTGCGACTGGCGTATGCTATTGGTCGCTCTCGTCCACCTTGCACCTGTGTGAGAACTGCCCCACACCCATCGGCCGAGGCATCCGTCTGGACAGTGAATGGGAGGGAATAGTCAGCATAGGCAAGGACCGGGGTTGAAGTCATTTTCTGCTTCAGTAGTTCAAAAGCTTTCTGACACTCCTGACTCCAGGTGAATGGTGGATCCTTCGTTCCACGCTTGCCTCCTATCAGGGCAAAAAGTGGTCCCGCAATTCGAGCATAATTGTGAATGAAACGCCGATAGTAGCCAGTGAACCCCAAGAAACTACGGACATCCTTCTTGGTCTTCGGCTTGGGCCAATCCACGACGGCAGAGGTCTTTTCAGGGTCGGTGGCAATACCATCTGCAGACACAACATGACCAAGATAGCGAACTTGTGACTGAAAAAAATGGCATTTGGATGGTTTAAGCTTCAAACCATGCTCGCGCAGCCTCTCAAAAACCTTTGCAAGCCTCTCCCGGTGTTCATCTACAGTGCTGCTGAATATGATTATGTCATCAAGGTACAGAAGGAGGGAGTCGAAGTTCATGTCCCCAAGGGCAGCGGTCATCAGCCTTTGAAATGTTGCCGGGGCGTTCATCAGCCCGAAAGGCATTCTGGTAAACTCATACAGGCCCATGGGGGACGTGAAAGCCGTCTTGGGTCGATCCCTTTCAGCCACCTTGACTTGGAGGTACCCGGACGTCAGATCCAGGCTCGTGAAGTATTTGGCTTTACCAAGGGCGTCTAAGGCATCTTCGACACGGGGCAGTGGAAATGCATCCCGCACAGTCTTGGCGTTCAGCTGGCGATAATCGACACAGAGCCTGATTTTACCGTCCTTCTTTCGTACGATTACGATGGGGGATGCATAAGGGCTCTGACTCGGCTGTATCACTCCCGATGCCTTCAGCTTGTCTATATGCTGTCGGACTTCTTGGAATTGCCCTGGTGGGACCCTGCGGTAGGGCAGCCTGAAGGGAGTATTATCAATCAGGGGTATTTCATGTTCTACCGTCTCAGTGTAGCCCAGGTCTTGATCATCTCGGGAGAAAACATCCTTATTTTCGGAGAGTAGCTGGAAAACCTGTTCTGCCTGCTTGTCTGTCAGGTTCTCATAGTTGACATCAATCTCTGGGACTTGGGGTTCCACCGTCGACTGGTTACATACCGCTGAGTGGGTGTTGCAGCTCGATTGGGTTTCTTTGTCCGCTTCAACTCTGCCAATTTCCTCGACTACCGACAGGGTACCCAAGCAGGTATTTGGCCTCAAAATGAATTCACGTGCAGAGAGGTTGCATACTCGAACAGTGGTCGTTCCCCTCTTAACCTCCGAAAAAGTTCTACCGACGACCAGATTCTCCTCAAGGGTTGCATTGGCTGGCTCCACAAGTGCGCAGAAGGTCTTTCCATGTGTTCGTCTTGGGGCTTGTGTTGGCACATCTACCTCCGCACCGGGCTTTATCACCAACCTTCTCTTGCTGGCATACTTAAGTGGGCCAATTTCACCATCCCTGTTTGCAAAGTCAGTCCCATCACTGTTGACACACTGGAAGGCATTAAACCAGGGGTCAGAACGTCGTCTGGTCCTGGCCATAAACCACCGGCCATATCTTTGATGCAGTCTATCACGTAAGGCCACAATGACATTGGTTCCCAAGAGAACAGGGGTGGATTGTCGAAAGTCTGTGGTAGGCACCACAAAGGCAGGCACATCACAGATTGTCTGACCCAAAACAACAATGTCCAGCACGATGTACCCACCATGGGGGACACTCTGGCCACCCGCTCCATAGATACGAACATCTGTTCTGCGCATGACTTTATCTTGCAGTTTGGGATGTGCTGACATGTACCGATCTGTGATCGTAGTCACCTGCGATCCAGTGTCCAACAGCGCCTGACATGTCCGCCCAGCCACAGTAGCTTGAGTAGTGCTCACAGGGCCGACAAGGTGCTCATCTGCTGATTTGCGTTCCCTACTGCCTTCCGAGCCCTGTGAGGCAATCATGCATGTCCCCTTCACTTTGTCTTCTCAGCTCCAAATTACCCCCTGATCGCCCCTCATCAGTGGGTATCTCTAGTTTAACTGATGCTGGCCTAGACCATTCCGCTGGGTGCAGTGGCGAGCAAAGTGGCCTGGTGCCCCACACAAGTAGCAACAGGTGTCACGCTTATGCAAAGCGGGTGGGCCTGTTGGTTGTCTCCATATTTGCTGATTCACCCGGCTACCTGAGATGCGTCCTTCCAGTTCCTGTACTCGTTGACCAAGGTATTGCTGCCCTTGTATCAAATGATCCAATGTGGTCAACTGCCGTTGGGCTAGGGTGGTCAGTTCGGTAACCTGGTCACTGGTGAACTTACTTTGACTTGAATTAGCATTGCCTGCATCCTGGTTGCCTTGCTGATTTGTCTTGGCTCGCCCCGGTGCTGTCCCAGTTGTTTCCCCTTTGGCTGTTTGTTGGCACAACTGGAAACGTTGCTGTCTCATCTCCCTTGCCTGGTGAAGTTCTTCGCTAATCACACGTAGTTCCTGACGGAGACCTTTGAAGCTCATGCGTCGAGGCTGCATCGGAGCGAGTCGCTGCTTCACCGCTTCATCTCGAAGGCCTGTCATGAACTGCGTTGTCAGTAGCAAATCTCGGTCTTCACAGAGTGATGCTTTCCTCCCTTGTCTTCGCTGAAGATCTTCAGTGTGCCTTAACAGCGCCTCCAATGCAATTGCGAACTCAGTTGGGTTCTCATCCGGTCGCTGTCTTCTCGCGAAGAATGTAGCGATGGGCATCACTGCAGTACAGCCCTCACCAAATTCCTCAATGAGTTCCGTAATAGCTGCCTCTGCTGTGGTTTCTCCTCCCCGACTCTCAAGGTTTAAAATGACATCGGGTGCTTTCCCCCTCGTGTGCCTCACCACTTCATGGAACTTCACCTGGCTTGGTTGTGGTCCCTTTGCCTCAAGCAAGTAGGACATGTCACGTGCCCAATCTTCAACTTTTAGACCGTGCTTTTCGGGGGTTGACCCTGAGAACATCGCAACGTCTTTGACCTGATGAGTGGTATATGCAAACGGTACATGGCGCTCGGCAACTGGGAGGGGTGGATCAAAACCAGCCAACTGTAGGGGACGAAGGTTCGGCTGGTCACAGAGTCCTGTTTGATGAGGTTGGGACTGAGTCGGTGTAAAGGAACTCCTTAATTCCTTCAGATGACTCGGCTGCTGAAGACTTGGCACAGGCTTACTGGTGTTCGGTGGGAAACAGAGTTCATGGCTGTCCTCTGACACTATCTGGGGGGGCTACATCTTTGTAAATTGATCACCACTGACTTGGATCTGCTCACTGGGTGTGACCCTTGGTTGCAACAGCTGGAAGGGTGGACTCGGTTGTGGCATCATGGGTAGTGGCAGACGAAGGCTATCGTCGGGGCCATAGTATGGTAGGTTGAAGTCAGGCGGGCAGCATGGAGTTGACGCCACCATGCACCACAAGAACTCCCCAACTTATGACACTGTGCTGGGCTGAGTGATGTGTTTTTTTTTGTTTTTGTTTTTGTTTTTTTTTTGACCGTACAAACAAATGGCTAAATTCCTCAGAAAATCAGTCTTCCCGGGTTTCGGCACCAAAAAAAAAAATAGTTAAAAAAAATGTAACCTGGAAATTTGCCCCGCTAACTTAATACACAAGACTTTGGGAAAGTAACAAGATCTGAAGACACCTGGATCAGGAAGACTGGGTCGCGATTTATTTGGAAGGTCAGGACAAAGTTAAAAAAAATGAAAAAAAAATAGAAATATGATAATAACCCAACACAGTGCCACAAGTGGATTACTCGAGTGACCAATCAGGCACAAACCCCAGCTGCAACTGGTGACAAGAGCAGAAAAGTGCAAATGTGGGAAGGCTGAAGAGAGCTGTGAGTGGTAATGCTCACTCTTCAGTAGCACGCACCAGTCTGAACAGTTAACTGCAAGAAGCTCGATGAGCAATGCTAAACTATAAGGTGATACAGGGTACCAGACAAGTTGCTGACTAAACTAAGGAAGCTTGTAAAAGAAAAAGTGTCATGCAAAAAACCACATTCAAATCTCCCTTCCACATGTTGGTCGTGTTCTTGGACAGGGGTGTGTTGTGGCAACGAAGTGAACTCTGGTTCAGGTAAGCGTGTTTGGAATGATCTGCTGAAAAGAAGTTTGGCAGGTGAAACACCGGTTGTGGAATGTGGTGTGGCACGGAAGTAGCGAAGAAATTTATACAGGTCCTGTTTCCATGGTTTGCCTTCGGTGAATGCAGAGCGGTATGCTTTTTTGAGAGTTTCATGAAGCGCTCGACTTCACCGTTTGCTTGGGGCCGAGGGGTAACTCGACGATGCTCGAATCCAAGATATTGGGCGAAGCTGGAAAATTCGCGACTATTGAAGGGCGGACCATTGTCGGTGCGGACGACGTTTGGGATACCGAAACTGGAAAAGATGCGATCAAGCTTGGGGATCACTTGCTGGACTGATGTTGATGACACGATTTCTACTTCTGGGAAGCGTGAATAATCATCTATGACTACCAGCAAATGTTCTCCAGAGGGCAGATCAGAGGGTAGTTCTTTAGTGTGTTCAATTGTGTTTGCTTGGCAGGGGAGACATTCCCGGATTGTTGCCTCAGCTATGCGATCAATGGACGGAAACCAGACTTTTTCGCTGAGGAGGGCTTTGTTTTGGTGATGCCCTGGTGTCCTTCGTGAGCTATGTCTACGATTCGCTTACGGAGTGTTTGGGGTATGACAAGGCGATGGTCGCACATGAGGAGTTTGCGATCTTAAGACACTGTGAGTTCGTCACGTACATTGTGGAAACTGGTCAGCTCAGTTTTCTGTTTTTTGTCTGCGTTAGCGAGGAGCTTATCCCATTTACCGTGTTCGACAGTTGTCATGCAGAGTTGGAGAGCTGGACATATAATCAGCTGGGTTGTGTTTGCCGGGACGATACACAACTGAGTAGTTATAGGCCTGAAGTTTCAAACTCCATCGCTCAAGACGGAGGGGAGGCTTGGAGTTGCAACTGTTGAACAATGTCACTAAGGGCTTGTGATCGGTGATGACCTCAAATGAACTACCATACAAGTACAGGTGAAAGTGGGTGACTGCCCACGTTATAGCTAGCGCCTCGCGTTCAGTTTGTGAGTACCTTTGTTCAACTGGGGTGAGGGCTCTGCAGGCAAGAGCTACAACGGATGTGTTGTTGCGAAAGTCACGTTGTGTGAGCATGGCACCCAATCCCACCGGACTAGCGTCAACAAGTAGTTCAGTTTTGTTAGAGGGATTGAAGTATGCCATAGTGTAGCATTCAGTTATGCGTTGCTTGATGAGGCCGAATGCACTAGACTGTGTAGTTGTCCACTCCCATGGACTGGCAGTTTTGGTCAGATCGCGAAGGGGCGACGATATGGTCGCGAGGTCAGGGATAAAGCGACCACAGTAGTTTACCATGCCGAGGAAGCTGCGTAGCTCAGAAACATTCGAGGCTCTGAGGCACTTTGAATTGCTCGGATTTTTTGCGGGTCAGGAGCAATTCCACTGGCAGAGAACATGTGTCCTAAGTAGTTGACTTGTGGAACGCTGGATTTGCACTTGTCGCGATTCAGGGTGAGATTGGCCTCACGAAGGCATTGGAGGCAGGCTTTGAGACGAGTGTCATGTTCTTCCTGCGTACTCCCAAAGACAAGAATGTCATCACTGATATTGATAACACCCTGAAGATCACGAAGGGTTGCTTGAATGACATGCTGGAAGATCTCAGCAGCAGATGACAGGCCAAAGTTCAGACGCTTGTATCTGAATAAACCAACGTGGGTGGAGAAGACCGTGTACTGACGTGATCCGGGGTCAAGCTTGATTTGATGATAGCCTGAGTTCAGATCGAGTTTACTGAAGGTTTGAGTGCGATGATAATGTCATCGACTGTAGGGGTGATGTGGCGTTCCCTTTTGATGGCCTGGTTAACATCACGCATCAACACAGATTCGGATTTCGTCAAGTTTGTGCGGCTTCTGGACGACCGTGATAGGCGATACCCAAGGTGTCGGTAGGCCGTGTGCAGGTTCTATGATATCAAGTTTGAGCAATCTGTCAAGTTCTTGCTCTGCTTGTCTGCGTAGGTGAAATGGTATGCGGCGACGGGGTAGAGCAACAGGGACAACGGACTCGTCCACATGAAGTTTGCATTGGAACGATTTCAACTTACCAATGCCTTGGAAGCGATCTGCATACGACACGAACAGATCAGAGGGGGCAGCGTCACGATCAGTCTGCAATTTGTATGCGATGTTTACAAGCCCAAGGGCTGATGCGGTGTCAAAGGTCAGGACAGTGTCAGCTGTACGAGATGTGACGAATACTGGACTCATGACAGATGCTGATTTTTAGCCTACTCATGGCAGATGCTGATTTTTAGCCTACTCGTGCTACAAACGATCCAATGATCTCAAGTGGTGTGTTGCTGCCATACACGGGGATCGTGCGTGCGTGGAGCTGGGGACGTGTTTGCAGGGTGTTGAAGGTGTTGAGCCTCATCAACATGACGGAAGCGCCTGTATCTATCACAGTTTGTACTGGACTGTTATTGATGAACACTGTGACCATTGGCTTGGCCAAGGTTGGGGAGCGAAGGTGAAATGCATATTCACTGTCGGCTGCTGGAAGCTCTGGGGGTGGAACATCACTATCATTACTACTGTCCTGAGGACTGGTATCGACTGCGTGAATGTTAGATCTTGGTTGAGGTCTGTCTGAGCTCATGCAGTATTTAGCAAAGTGATTTTGCTTACCACGGGCGTGACAGGTTTGGCCTTTTGCTGGACAGTCTCTGTCTTTGCTGTGTGGGTACCGGCCACCACAGTTGCGACAGGTGCGCGAGCTTGACTGGTTAGACTGCCTCTGCTGGGGGCGTCTTGACTGCTGATGGTGTTGGTTGTACTTTGGCTGTTGTGCAGGAACGTTGGACCGGCGTCCACAGGAGGGGCAGGGGCCAGTTTGCGTTGGCTCCTTGACTTCGACTTTGTTCACAGTTGACATGGTCGATGGAGTTGTTGAGTGTCATTTTAGCAGCATGACAGTCTGCAGACTCGTATGTTCGAGCAGTCTTGAGGAGTTGTACAAGCGTGAGGGATTGTTCTCGAAGTGCATAACAACGAAGTTTGTTCGACGTGCATGTCTGGATTATTTGCGACTTGATTTCACTGTCCTTTTCCGGGAATTCACAATGGGTTGCTAGACGTTGGAGTCGTGTGTGGTATTGAGCAATAGTCTCGCTTGGTTGCTGCTTGGACTGGCGGAAGGTGTACCGCTCGAATTCTGTGTTTTTTGATGGGTTGAAATGTTCATTTAGTGCTTTCTTTGCACTGTCATAGCTGGAGCCAGTGTCCGGCAAGGTATCAAAAATCTCATTGACTTCCTCGCCAGAG
Organism: Acanthaster planci; assembly: GCF_054643075.1. Lineage (NCBI taxonomy): Eukaryota > Metazoa > Echinodermata > Asteroidea > Valvatida > Acanthasteridae > Acanthaster > Acanthaster planci. The sequence goes on along the minus strand of NC_141786.1, from coordinate 13,090,003 downwards.
TAGTGGAGCAGCAGAGCTCGTTTCTGAGATTCATTTACAATGTTGAAAGCAACAAACAAGTTCTCAAGTCTTTTGACGTATTTCTCCCACCGGCTCATCGCCAAAATGTAGTATTTAACGTTGGAAATGAACGGAGCCACACACGCTGTTCACGACTGACTATTAAATGTATTCAACAACTGAGTGGAGGTCAATCCGTGACCTATGATATTGTAGCGTAGACCTTCGTGGGTTTTTCTTTTCAGAACACAACACACTGATTTTCTTTATTCAACCGTCCTTCACGACTTTTCCCAGACTTCTCTATCTACAGTCCATTCGTTATCAGCACAATTACATTCACTCAATTTTGGCAGTGGCCCAATTGATTTTCCCCGGGCGCGCCAATCCTTATTGTTTTGCATCCGGCCGCAACCGCAAAATAGGTGTCCAATTACAGGCGTGGTTTCCGGAGCCACAGCGCGACCCCAAAACACAATAGAGTTCACAGAGTTCGTGATTCACAGTCAATAGGGGGCTCCGGCGGTGCATGCTCCAGCGGAGTCCTCAGGCACCGGAGGCGTTTGTTACAATTTCAAGAAGTATGTGTATGGAGTGCCTATGACACAATATTACAATACTGACCTGATTTTGATACAAACAGACCCTGTTAAAAATGCGAAAATCGCGACGATCTCATCAGAGGTAAGACCCGCCGTGAACCCGCCGGTACTGGTTCGCGTGAAACGCAGCGCGCTCACTTTATGCACGTGTTCAGGACCTTTTAACGCGGGATGTTACTTGAGCATGCTCATGCATATCAAATGAGATAGTTTAACCAATACAAAAAATGGAAATTTGTCCACTTTTCACTAAGTCCAATTCACATGTCACAGCAGCCTATACATCGTTTACGCGCACGTGTACATTTTTGTAGGCCTACGTACACATCGTTGACAAGTTGTCATAATGGTGTCTGACGTATCTGGCGGCCAAGTGTCAAAATTATTCAGTTTGAAACTCGAGAAATGCGTCCATCAACCATCTGAGCAAAACATTTTTTGATGTTTTCAGTGACCATCATGTCCAGGGGCCAGCAAATATCGACGCTTCGTGTTCGACGTCCTAAAATGGACCGTGGCATACTGTCGAGGCAGCGTGTACGCTGTTCAGTATTGTTGATGTATTCCCCATTAACATTACATTAACGTTGAGTATAAGGCACAGAGACAAGAAGTCAGCTGCAGCACGGTAGAACACCTGCCCAATGCATTCGAAGTTATTATGAGGACGACTGAGGAACCCTTTCAAAAACGGACTAAAAGGTAGGCGGTATCATTCACATTTCAATTCATTTATGCAAGGACAAGTGACCATGGCAGCGTTTACAATTTAGGCTTAGGGGGCCTAGACAAGGCTGCGCTTTGCCTACAATTTAGGCCTAGGTGTACATGTACTGTACTGACGGCCATGTGCGCCACGCATGAATGTCCTCGGCTAGCTAGCTATACGATAGGCATATGTACATGTACATACGTATGCGAAAGATGCGTGCAGTCCGAGATGGTAGTGTTCACTGCATTATTCTATAATACAAGTACACAAAGCAGGATGCAGCAGCGGTTGTACAGGCTAAGTGACAGGAGTGGAGTTGCGAAACAGTATGTTTTTTAAACTTGTGTTCATTGATGTATTGATACATAATGAGGACTTGAATATTTTCTTCAATCGGTTTTTTTTATATAAATACACGCCAAGTAAATGTTATACATCTTAATATTCAACACAGACAACAGTTTATTATGAATAAGATAATGAATATCCTAGATATTTATTATCTTGTTTATAAAAACTGTATGGCATTGGGTTCACCACCCGTAGGGGAACCCTGGCCATTTTTCTATTTAGTACAAAATTAACTTGCATTGATTTTGAGCTATTCCCAGGGCCTATCGATAGAAGAGTGGATTTGAATGTTTCTTTTTGGATGATAGCATTTCAACAGTTTATTATGACTGAGACAAAAATTGGATAATTTTTTATCTTGTTCCTAAAACTGTAGGACATTGGGTTACCACCCATAGGGAAGCCCTGACCTTTTTTTTAAAGTACACAATTTAAGCAGCACTAGAATGTGATATTTGTCTGTACTTTGAAGGCACAGTCTAAGCTTAGTTGCAAAGTCCAATTTAGTTTATAAACCAAATATTTGTCATTATAGATTAAGTTTAAAAATCTGTTTTTTCTCCTGTCATTCTGTAGTCCAAGAATGAAAGTTGGGCTTCCAAGGAAAGATGAGCTGTACAATGATCTGGTGACAGACTTCAATGAGCCTGTTCCAGAGGAAGCCCCACATGAGCCAGTCCCGGATGAAACCCCAAATGATGACGTTTCAGATGTTTGAGACGGAATTGATTAATTTTTAATTCATGTGAGACAAGTCTCGGCGAATACGAGTAGAACAGAGATAAGCACAGAAATTCATATTCTATAATATTTCATCTTTTTGCACGTCATTGTCATACGAGACATGGGGACATGTATGCCAGTAAAGTGTCAAGCAAGTTTACGCAGTTTGTTGGTTATATTTAGTATTTTTCTCTATTTGTGTTCATGTAGTAAAAGCAGATTTTACGGTACACAATAACACACTATTCAATCATACTATACTAAATCTTCCTCGTTTTATATTCAAAATGAACAGCATACATTTGGTATTGTTGACAATTTTTAGTATCATTACGTGCATGGAGACTTAAAACAAAAGTTATGAAAGTAACTGTTTAGATAGATCTTTTGCTCTTTATTGCCGCATATGTCAGACATAAAATGAATGAAGTCTTACACCAGCGCAAGTTTAATTCTTTGTTATCCTACGGCCAGAGCAGTTTTAATTCCAGATCGATAACCAATAGCAGGGGGGGGAATTTACTCAAGCAACCCAGCCTACCGGCAATAAACTATTTGAAGACCCAATGGGCCTAAAATTTATTATTTTTTACATTTTAATAACATTTCAGAAAGTGTATTATTTGATACTTTGCATTATACTTTCATTGAAATTAGTTTTCTATTAATTTATGACTGATAAAACGAAATTACAAAATGTTTACATATTGTATATATATTTCTCACAAAGCAGCAGCAGCAATTACAATGACATTACTCAAACATAAATAATCTTTAGCACTCATTTAAGGATATGTGACATTTACATCAGAGAAAAAAAAACCAATTATGAATGAGGTTTCTAAACTTTTTGTTTTGTATTATGCGTCGGCATACAAACTTTGTGTAATACAAATGTGAGTGATTACTTAATTGAAGTATGATTTGTACATAAATTTGCAAACGCTCACTCTAAGTCTATCCTTTTCGTCATGTCAATGGCTTTATTTCTGGCTTTTCATTTTTCATGCTTTTTTCATCATCCGTAATACAGTTTAAGTGTGATTGACCAAAGATGTATAATTGTTTATAACTCGTTCATTCAAAATATCACAACACATTTCTTTTTGTACGAGCATATTTTCACAGCAACATGCATTTGATGTATTTTCAGATACATTTTGGTGCACTTGCATAAAACTTGCCCGCTACAAAAGAAATATGTAATTTCACCAAAAGTGATTGCATAAATAACAATACCAATGAGTACTGAATGACATTTCTTGCTTTGTTTTGATGCATGTTCCATATTTTAACGGTTTCGAAAGTATTTTCTACTAATATTTAGAGCTTTTTTATATTTATAGAGTTGATTTCATTTTGGGATGGTTTACAGATAAATACTTCTAACAATATTCTACTTACAAGGGAAATTGCTATATTTAAACAGGACTAGGTGTTCTTAGATATTTAATAAAACGTTTTTTATACTACTTGATTGCTGCTAATTCATGTACATTGTAGGTGACATGATTTTCAAGGGCAGTAATATACAACATTATGTTAAACACAGTTTTCAAGTAGTGCATTGTATTTATCGTGTCTTGTACGTGCTGTCATTGTATAAGCACTGATACTAAATTTATAGGCAGTAAAATGTAGTTCTCACAAACGTTTCTTTTTTTCATCACATTGGTCAAAATGTATTTCGATCATGTCTCCAGATTGAGACTCGATTATTAATTTCTTCCACAATATCCCATTCCCGAGGCCCACATCCACCCTGACACTCTTTTCACAAGAGCATTCACTCACCGGGGCAGTTTGGTTTTGCCACATGCGGTAGAAAGACGCCCACTTCCGAGCACCCCCTTAAGTTTAATACAGCTGGCCCTGCATTGACAACGCACGATTCAGAGGTTCTGTCTTTCTTTACAGTGTAAACGAGTGAGCCGCAAAGTTTCATTGGCCTTCAATCTGTGCTTTCTGATGCTCTTTTGAGGTTGAATGTCCAGAAAAGACCTATGACCCTTGCAAATTCATGTCAGCTTTGTTGTACTGTTGGAATAACACTACATGGCCTAGCCGCATTGAGAGTTTCTCCAATCAATTTCTTTTCTACTACGCAATATTCTAGAATTTTGTTTCGGGAGCAAGGCGTTACAATCGTAAGTTTTTAAGTAAGTAGAATCGTAACTGGTATCGTAGCTAGCGTCAGAGCTGTTGGAAGTCCTAGTGCAAGTCCAGCGCCTGAACTGGCGCCTGAACCTCCAAAGGTGGAATCACCGATTGGATAAAGCATTAATTATGGAATTTGGCAAATGTATTGAAGAAACTTGGGTTGAAAGCTTGGGAATCATCGGCAGTATTTTAAGTTGGATTTTTACAGTGGATAGTAATGCGGTTGGATGGTTGGCAGAGCACGTGCGGACCTTGTTTGTAGGCGTGGGTGTTTTGATTTTGGCGTACTTGCAAAAGATGTAAACGGATTTATAATAAGCAAAAAACTTAAACCCCTTCTCAGATTTGGGAAGGAGTTTTTACTCCTTAAATCAAACCGTTTCAGTCAAAACTTTAAATAACATAAGGCTTACGTTCTGAAACGGGGCTTAAAATTGGCTTTAAATTTTGATTCGGTAAAATTGTCGGTTCTTTGTTCTTTTTCGGTCGCTTCATCATTAAAATCATTTTTAACCTCTGGTCTTAAATTCAAACTCAGTACGTAACCAGTCCTCATGTCTTAAGCCGCAATTTGTAAGTTATTGTTATAACCCTCGAAAGTGCCGAGATGTAAGTCCATGTCTGAGGGCACCAAATATAACCCCGGTGCAACTACGAAATTTAAAGGCATTTTTGCGTATTGCATGAATCTTGAAATTGGTCAATCGACTGTTTGAGATCAGGGGCTGAATTAATTAAAGATTCCACGATCGTAATAAATTTTTGCTTTGTGTCTTAACCTGGTGCCAGTGGCCAAAACGCTAGTCTTGGTCTGTAACGCGTATACGTAAGCCCTAATGGATTCGTTTACCTTGGTGATTCCCACGGGTGTTAACATAGTCCTAGAAAATAAAGTCCCACCAGGCCAAAGTGACTGCGTCCGACTGTAAACCCAATTGACCGTATAAGTACTCACGTGACCCGAGCCTTTAGGTGGTTTAGCCCAGCCAAAGCCCATAAAAGTAGACCCCGCGTATTTGCCATTAGTGACGTGTAAGTCGTGCGCATCGTAATTTGTATTAGGGAAAGGTGTAAAACCGTTGTCGTAATAATAGGCAGTTCCTAATCTGTTTGACAAAGTGTCGCGAGTTTGTTTAGACGACTTGTTTGAATCGACTCTGTATAAAGGACACGTGTCGGTAAACTCCCGATGATCGTTATTATTGTGTAACGCGTCAAATACGTCATCACTCGAAATGGGCATCACGCAGTCGTAAAATATTTTTGTCGTACCGTGTAATATACGTGTAAACTGAATAAAGCCGACACGTATGGATTGGGATCAGGCAGCAAATCAAAACCCACACCGCAGGCCGTCGTCGCGCAATAGACCGCAAAAAATAAATTGATTTTGATAAAACGAAATTGGCTCGGTCACCCAGCGGTTGACGGCTTCGTCCTTGGTGACCTTTGGTAATTTATACACGCGCGTTAAATTTGGAAATTCGGCGGTAACGATTTGTCTTTGTTGACTGCGACTGATAAATTACTAAAGTTGGCTCACATTTTTTATACGTCTTTTTTATTTTAAAGGAGGCGCCGTCGGCTGAAACGCTTGATAAGCAGGTGGCTCGATCGCTTTGCTCGCCGCTTCTGCTCCTTCGTTGACTTGACGTTCAAATTCTTCTTTGCTGTTCAACTTTGGTTTCTTGTAATTATGTAGACGTATTTGACTTGATCTTTTCTTTCATTTCTTTAAACTTTTTTATTTCGAACAAAATAAGTACAAATTCTTCCTGCGATATATCACCGTCTTTAATCGCGTGTGATACGTATTTCCCGATGGTGTTTAGCTTTTTGGTTTTGTGAGTTAATCGTTTAGTGGCGTACTTAAGCACTGCGTAGGCACCTAACGCACCGATAGCGATGCCTTCCATGACTAGTCCCCACAGGCCCGGTAACGACGCCTAAATTAGCGGGAATGCCAACGGCTGCCGAGGTAGCGCCCAACGCTTCCACGTCGTACTGCACGTAACCGAGTGCAGTTAGTACCCGTTTAATCTTTTTCTAGTTAGCTTCGTGCGCGTTCTCTTTAAATCTGGGATTTATTTTCTTCAATCTTTCTGAGTCTGTAAACTTTAGTCTCGGCTTGTTCGGCCGAGTTTAAAGTCAAATCTTGGTAAATGTTAGTCGTCATCTTTTATTATATACGCGTTTTATATTGTCGCCACTAATATATTAAGCTCGATAATTACTCCGTCGTTTTGGTTCTGTAACAGTTCCCCATTTGTTGATCTGAGGTAAAAAGTTAACTCGTCTATATTTCTCGAGTGCAATTTTCTGGGCGTTTCAAAATCGCTACGAAAATATTGATTTGTTGAAATCACTTGTAGCAGGTCAAGCGATGTAACAATTATAGTTAGTGTCCAATTGGGGACAATAAATAAACGTGAGCTGATCCTCTTCCAATGTATAACCTCTTTCAAATAAAATCTTCTAAACTAAGATTACCTTATCACCCTTTGAATTATCGATAACGTTTTTCAATTTAAACGTCTGAGGATTTTGACGCAAGTAAAAAGTGCGAGTCTCCATTTTATTATATACGTTTTGACAAATCTTGTTTGGCGACGTTTTAATTTTTCATAGGCGTTTTTCCAATAATTATCTGAAACTTTAAACAGATCTTTTACTCTTAAATCGTCCTCTCCGTTTGCCTCTTCATGACATAACGCGATTAAAGCCCTCAACGGTCTACCTCTAGACATCTTACCATGCGAGCAGATCGGTCATAGGATAATTCAATGTTAAGTTCTTTCCAAGTCTTCTTTGGTTTCCACGGCGGTTCTTTTTTCCAAACGTGATGATGAAGAAATCTATCTCCCATCTATTCAGGGGTATATGAACAAACCCAACCAAAGATTAGTCCACATTTTTTACGGACATGTCTTTCGTCCATTTCAAATATTTGGTGCTCGCAGGGTTTTTTTGGTCGTGGTGGTGGTGTTGGTGGCCATTCGTGTTTGTTACCGAGCAGGTAACAGATCTCTGCGTGTGTCATGTTTGTTTGTTTTTACTTAAAGTCTATTTGTTTAAACTAGTCGTTTCACGGTTAGGTTAAAAAAAAACCAGTTACCCCAAAAAAGAGTAACCGATTTAAGTGTCTTTTGTTGTTGTTTATCAAGTTAGTCTTCTGGCGTATAACCAGGGAAGGTTTCTATTAAATCCACCCCGTCACTAATAAACTCAACCTCAAAGTCGTTTTCTATCCGAGGTTCTTCTTCTGGTTCTGATTTTGGGCCGTAACCTTCTTCTGGTTCTAGTAAATCCAGTAGATCTTGTTCTTCTGACTCCGACTCTGGTTTTGACTCTGGTTCTAATAAATCCAATATACCTTGGTTTGCTTGTCCTACTAAACGGTAAGTTGGTTCTTCTTCTGACTCTGATTCTTCTTTTTCTAACATTAAACCCACTCTATAATAATCTCTTTCCTAAATTTGTTTTTGGCATATAGTTTTGGTCTGTAACAAGTTTTAACCTTTCATATCTGTCATCAAGTGTTCGTAACAAAAATTCTTGGTTTTGCACATCAACACAGTTCACACAATACTTATAATCTTGGCATTTAAAACACTCAATACAACGAGTACAATCACCGCAGTTCTGACAACTCTCGCAGTAAAAACAATCACTACAGTCTTGGCAGTCCTCACAATAACAGAGATTTGTACTGTTAGAGCAATAACTACTGTGGTGGGGTGGGGTGCGCGCGGAAGTAGGGGTCTCCTTGGGTTAAGAAGGGACGGGGAAGGGTTAAATCGGCACACAGGTCCTTTGGACTCGAAGGATGTAGGTAGACCAAAGCAGGATTGTCAGCTTGCCTCGTGTATAACGATTTGTTTCGTCTGCTACACCTTTCAGCCAGCACCTGTGGATGTCAGGGGCTGGCGACTCATTACTTTCCCAAATGAATTGAAACATGAATTATCAGCACCAAAATCGATCTATAATTATGACAAAGTTACCTGTGGATGTCAGGGCAGGCGACTGCCGGAGCCCGCGCACGTAGTAACTTAGCAACAATAAGTATGATGTAATGGTTAAAAAAGCCTATTTTTCCTGTACCTAATTCCTATAAGATTGATAATTTTCCTATATATTATTCCTATAAGTTTGATAAATGACAATAAACCCATCCTGGTTAGATATTTGTGTGTAAAAGTGTGGAAAATAAAGATTGTTTTTCTAAAAATGAGTCAGTATCACATTATTGATTTATTATAGATTTTTACAATTTAATTCAGCCCATTGACTTTATACCCGTACATGAGGGACTATTTTAGAACCGTAGTTTTTGTTGATCATCATCAAATTTGTAGCAAGTACTAACTAGAACAAAGACAATTCTGAATTATTCACGTCATGATGACGTCATCACGTGATTTATCATTAAATTTTCAATATTAAATATTCTGTTAAATTTATGAAACTTCCTATATAATCAGCCCTGGCTTCCTGAAACATACCTTTTGCAGCAAGTGCCAGGATAAAATGTTGTCTTCAATTCATCTCGTGTGGGTCAAATCACATGACCCTTCCTTCCAGCGAGACCGGAAGTGGCCTTATTGTGTTAAAACTGGTAATAGGTATCGAGTTGTTTTCAACGGTGTTTGTCTGCTGGGGTATAGTACTCTACAAATTATCTGATGACGTCACCTAAATTTCGAGCGCCCTCTAGGAACAGGGTAAAAATTCCGAAAAATGAATTTTGAATGGACGGTGTGGACGCCCAATATCTGCCTGCAACGTAGGCACAGAGCGTAGGGCTTGATACTCAGGACTTGGCAAAATGCCGACCACGTGCTGCCAAGGCAGATCGAATTGTATGGAACGCCCAAAGTGACAAATGTTTAAGATATGTAATCTGTCCTTTTTTTCTGCGATAAGTATACTGTTTTGTATTGTATATGTCTTATTGTATTGGGTTTACACCTTGCAGGCAGTTAGGAAAGTTTACAAACAGAAATTGACCTCAGGTGATGACAATACCATCAGCAGACGAGTCACGTGACATTAAATGGTGTCTCATTTAAAGTACTATATTTCCTGAAGTGTATATCCAAATTGGTTCAAATCTTGCAGATATCTTGAAAAGGGAGTGCTTTAGAGGAATTTTGACCTCGTGAGCATAACTTCATCAGGAGACAAGTCACGTGACATTGAATGGTGCACTCTTTAAGACCCCATATCTCCTGAAGTACATGTCTGTTGTTTCCACAAGTTGCATAGAGTCCTCATGAGGGGGGAATAAAAAGGATGAACACGGAGGTTGTGGCACAAAGCTTGTTGTGGTCGAAGGACGAAGGAGGTTGTGGTCATCAGCAGACAAGTCACGTGACAAAAGAGTGCACTCTTTAAACCTTTTATCTCCTGAAGTACATGTCAGATCGGGTTCAAATCTTGCAGATGTCTTGAAAAAGGAGTGCTTTAAAGGTACATTGACCTTATGTGATAATGACGTCATCAGCAGACAAGTAATTAAGTGTGCACTGTTTAAAGCCCAGAAGTAGATATCCTATTTGGTTCAAATCTTGCAGATATCGTGAAAAGGGAGTGGTTTAAAGCAATGTTGACCTTACATGATGATGTCATCAGAAGGCAAGTCACGTGACATGACGTCATTCAGTGATTTATTGTTGATTTTGTAACATTTAGTTTGGCCGTTTGACTTTGTACACGTTTTTGAGGCTCAATTTTGGTAACTTAGCGATGTTTGATTGTCATTAAAGTTACACCAAGGACAAACCTTAAAGAAATCAATGACAAAATTACGTCATGATGACATCATCTCATTTATTATTAAATTTTCAATATTTCAGTATTACATGAATGTTGTAAAAATCATTGTAAAATCAATCGTGGTTTCCTGTAACATTCTGTTTGCGGCAAGTGCGAAGGTAAAATTGGGTCTTCATTTATCTTGTGTGGGTCAAATCACGTGACCCTTCCGGTCAAAATTGAAGTGGGTTCATTGTTTGAAAGTGGTAATAGGTATCAACTTGCTTTCAACGGTGTTACTGGGGGTATAGTATTCTTAAAATCATCTGCGGATGACGTCACGTAATTGTCGAGCGCCCTCTAGCGACAGGTTAAAAATCCTGAAAAATGAACTTTGAGTAGATGTCTGTTGTGACGTTTGTCCTGAAAATTGATGTAGACAATGATCGTAACCCAGTTAACACGTGTGAAATTTGGGGCCGATGACGTCATCAGATTGGAAGTAATGATAAAAAGTTCTTTTAGTCTTCAACATTTTCGTAAACGATCAACCGTAACAGGTTTAAGCCTGAATTGTTCATTAGATGATTGCTAAAACATTGAAGTCAACTGCATGAAGTACTACTTTTATCTGAATTGAACAGCCTGCTTCTTGTTAAATCGTGGAACTCTGCCTACCTGCGCAGGGGAAGGCAATCGTCAACCAGTTAATGGAACTCCTTGTTCGTAAAAATGAACAGCAATTTTGCTATTTTGTTCATAACTGGCTCCACTGTGAAATGTCTTACTGTAGATGACCGCACAATTTTAACAAGTATGACAGAGCCCCTTTGGACAAATCTACGAAGAAACCAAAACATGAGAAAATGAAAAAAAATGAAACAGGTGACTTTCAGTCTAGATTTATCCCAGATTTGCTAGATTTATCCCTCCGAGCACCTGATCCGGAAAAAAAATCCCGTGGAATATACTACCCGGCTTCTGTCTGGCTTGTAAAACATCCCCCTGCGCTCCGTCGGTCAATTCCTGAAAACCACCATCTGAATATTTGGAGAAAGAAAAGGCCGGTATTAAGTGATCACAGGGGGAGTTGGCTCTGGCGGCTTTGCTCTTGATGTTTGTTTGACATATCCATGAATTCCGGGGTTTCAATAACGTTTGACTGTGCAAGCCAGAACGCCTGTGTTCTGACTTAAACGCAGCCGGGGGACACTAGACTTAAAGCTGATTTCAGGATCTTCATTAAATTCATCCTTTTTTGTTTATCCTGTTATTTAACAAACCCTTTAATGTCACACTTTTGTTCTCCAACATGTAGCTCGTGGCAAACGTCACGTGGGTAGTCACGATTTTTCGTTTACAAATGAAACAAATTCTCGAGAATAAATCGTAGTCCAATTTGGTACTTGGCGACTCCTCACTTGTTTCAGCAGAAACAAGGTGGCACTGCGACAAAGAAGAAACAACAGGAACAGGCTCATATACGGTTTCGGGGACAGGGCCAACACACGAATGGCGAAGAAGCAGAGGGCGACAACTTAAAAAAACTGGGTGTGAAATTTGCAAAGAAACTTCTCACGACAACGTAGAAGAAATTGCAGGTGACAAGGATGAAGAAACCGCGCGCGACAATAGCAAAGAAAATCAATGCTACATTGACGAAGAATCCTTGGGCAACGACGACGAAGGAACCGCGGGCGACATTGAACTAAAAAATCCATATGATTCTGATGATACTGATCAAGATGGTTTAACAGACGTTTGTCAGTTTGTGACAGACAGCAACGATAAGGAAGACGATACAGACAAGATTGGCGGTGACATGACAGACAGCACTGATCAAGATTACACAAGCGATTTGGCCTTAGATCGGTACTATGCAGATGAAACAAACACGACTGACGAGGACGATGAAGACGGTTCTGAGGGAGATGACGCAACTGACATTTTGGGGGTTGATAATGGCAACAAGATCCACAATGATGTAACGGGCACACGTACAGAACAAATTCCAATAGCACAAACAAAGAGAACACCCAAAACCACAGTGGAGAAGACAATGAAGTTGAAGCGCTGAAGAAAAAAATCCCTCTGATGTTTGAAGATGACAAAGTAGTTAGCTTCCTCAAAGAACTTGAAACGGAACAGAGGGATATGATGAAAGGAATAATGGCAAAATGCATTGAAAACCAATTCAATCATCATTGAAAAAATGCTCATTCAAATTAATCCTGCGATTAAACTCAGCACAGTACCAACTCTAGATCTCGATTCAGTTTAATCTCCAAGCACTGATGCGAGTGATGATGAATTTCCGATTGAAGAGTTGGTACGCATGCAACGAACAAGCTCGTCGAGTGTGAACTTCGCTGTCCGGCTAGCACGAAGAATGAAAATAATCTTGTATCGAATAGGTGCAGAAAACCAAAGAGTAGCAAAGTGGGTCAGTTAGACCAGGCCCACTTTTTTCACGTTATTCAGGTTCCACAATGTCTGCAAGAGATGGAATTGCGTAACTGTAAAAGAGCAATTGACACTAATGGACGCAAAATCTTCAGAAAGCGCAGGCGACTGAACAATGAATTTTAAACTTAAACACAAATCGCATGACTATGGTCAAGATCTTGAGTTTTTATTGTAGTTTGTCGTTAAGCGAATATATTGTGGTCTTTGTCCGGTTAGTACTTGAAAATCATTCTTGAGCAAAGCCTTTTTCATTCCACCAGTACAGTCAAATTCTTTACAAAGAAATGACGGTTTAATGTTCAATTTTTGTGTAACTTGGTGACATTCACTTTCATTTTATTGTAATTGATAAATTTGCATGTACATGCAGCTGATTTACAGCCAACCAGTTCTGAATGATCAGCAACCTTTAAAAACAACGCAAAAACAAGCCTCAAGTGATTTTCTGACGAGGATATTTTTGAACTCCGTATTATGGACCATTTATCTCTACTCAAAATTTGCGCAAACACTACCACAACTCTGACAATCATCTTGGCAGATAACACGTTCACATTTCTTCAGAAGAAGTTCGTCTCTAAACCCATATTTGTATGCTTATGGCTTGTTGTAGCTTGTTACGCCAGAAAACACTGTTATACAGTTGATTATCACTGACAAAATTGTAATACATGTATTTGTTTGAATGGAATGGTTATGAATTGTTGTAATCGTAACTGTATGTTGAAACAAAAGCAACTTGAATGTGAAAAATAGCGTGTTTGATATTTTAATTTAAACAGCGTGTTTGATGTGGTAATTTAAGACCTATCCCCTTACTCAAGAATCCTCTTTGTAAACAAGTCGTTTTCTAATGGTGTCCGAAGAGGTCAGCATTGTTTAGCCTGTAATAGGCCTGTAAAATATATGTACTACATGTGTCGGATTGACGCTGTGTAACTCCTCGCGTGGGCATGTACGTTTTATTACGCATTCCTCCCAAAGTGACCACTCCTTACGTTTCCCTTGCGTGGGTATTTAAAGGGGAATACAGAAATTGAAAACATTCAATTCACGCGAAGTATTTCAACTGCATCACACTGTATCGCGTGAACTAAATGCTTTGAATTTCTGTAACCCTTTAAACATAGGCTTATTTGAACTAAATTTATATCCAACGATCCTCTCCAGGTCTAGGAAATCACAAAAAAACAAACCACTGGCATTTCTACCCAGCGAAGCCGGCCCCAAACGATGGTGCGATCCAATGGGAAAGATGCACGTCATTGTTTCTTCATTAACGATATCTGGTATCCCATCCTCTTTACACTTTCCAATATTTAGGTATTCAGGTAACAATTTCTTTTCATTCAAATTTCTGTTGCTGACCATTGCAAAAAAATCCATATTCTGTCTTCTTGAAGAAGTGCATTGATTCCAAAGAAAAAATATTAAATTTTCGATCTGACCTTCAATGATCCCTGTTTTTTTCTTAAGGGACGCCTGGACTCAAAATAATTAACAATACATCAGAAATGACAGCGCTAAGGAATGTTAATATCATAATGTACACCACTTTCGTTAAGTTTCCAGAAAAAACAACGTGCTATGTTCACAATGTGGGTTTTCTGGGATGACTCTCGACGGAGCCATTGTCTCCCTAGTCTCATACGCAATACGGATTTATTGATCGATTAATCTTGCCTTATGATACGTGTACAATCCAAAGTTGAAACGCAAGCTTTTCGAATCACGATTAATTTAAATATTACATTTTTAGGGCGGCAACTCGTTGTTGATCGAATGAACGTTGTAGCCGTGCAGGTTTGGGAATGTGTATTGTCGGAAAAAAATCCAAAGAGTTGGTTTTTCCTCCCAATAATGGACACCTGGCCGATATCCAGCCGCTTGAAGAAGAAAAACGTTCGTCCAATCCCAGGACTGCACAGCAATAACACGGTTCCCTGGTTCAGTACCTTCCCAGTGAATACAAGATGCCTCAAATTCCCGTTGATCTGTCTTCTCAGATGGGGTGCTTAATCCCAACGCTTTAAATAGCGCCCAATCAGTCGCAAATGCGACCAATTTTTTGCGAACGCGATCATATTTTCACCATACAGTCGCCATTCACGACTTAGGTTAGCTTAAAATCTACACACAAAATGTACTTGAACAATTTTGATTAGGCCTTATGCTTAAAAATAAAAAAAAAATGATATGTACTCAAAATTCGTTCCGGAAAGGTAGAAATGGCAGTGCAAGTCGCATCGTAAATTTGAAGCTTACGCGTGTGCGCTGTACATTACACATGTCGCGATAACACGCACGTGTTGATTGGTCCCGATCAAAACACACATTTTTAATGTACTGTATACGGACACCAGGGCCGTTTTATAAACCACGGCTTGGGCTTCATTTTTTGCTGCAACTTAAGTGAAGCCTGATTTCGTGAATTGACCTCAGCGGTGCTCATGCACATGCTCGTTTCGTGGCTGTGTGTGCCGGGCGGAAAAGCATGGACTATGTAACACAGGGTATTTATACTACACGGTGTGTTTATGAATATTCAGCGCACGTGATTACCAAACCTTCGTAAAAGTGCAGCATGGCGCCTAGATTTTTCTCCAATAAGGAGTCCTTGGCTACCAAACAGTTTTGTTCTCAGCCTGTTTTACAATGTGCCTAGGTAGAACTGCGGCGATTTCACCGGTGTTCGTTGCACTGTTACAAGTATACATTTACGGGGATTATGACCCCGGTGGCACTATCCGATTTTTGTTACTTAGACACGGTCACACAAACCAATCAGACTCTGTAATTCCAATCGTATTCACGTAAAACTGGTGGAGACTCATTTCATCGAATGCGGCCAAAAAGTAATATATAATAATAATATAACACCGTTTGGACAACTATTGCACGTGCCTTCTCCAGACTCTGCCGTAAAAATGCCAGACCTGAATAATACCAAACTTTTTTTGAGGTCGTCACATTTCTCGTTGTGTTGCAAAACACGTTTGCATTTTTATTGAAAGGTATTTCACAACTGTTGGTACACAGCCAGCGTGGAGCCACGGGTGGAAATGTGGCTAGAACTTTTTTGTGCGGACTATTTCTTTCCAACGCGTGAAAAGTATTAACACCTCGATCGCGTGTGCTTTTTAACATGCCTGCCTGTACACTTCAGACCCAGACATTATACGACTTTCAAAACATCGTTACATTCAAAAATAATCACAAAGTAATTGTCAAAATGTCTGCAAGCGCCTGTTCAAGTACCTCAGCAGCACCCAGCATACAGCAATTCAGGTTATACTGTAATAAAAACCCCATTAAACAACTAAATGCAGATATATACTCCCTTCCCTTTGCAACAGTCTTTTGTGTTTGCATATATTCATTACCTCATTTTCAGAGAATGCCAGTGTCTACCTGCTACTTTGCACATGATAAACCCTCTCTCTTTGCAAACACATCAACCCTTCTATTCTGAAATTATTCTTGATATCTTTTGGTAATCAGGACAATCCTCACAAGCATTTTTGCCATTGCAGATACTCTCCCTCAGAGATTATCATCCATAATGTATACTGTTTATATTGTCTAGTGCACAAGTCTGCAATATATCAACTGCAATGAGCTTGACAACAGCGCAAAAAAGCCTAAACAGTCATTTACTACTCCTACTTTCGTACTTTCACAAATATCCATCCATTATCACACTGCGGATTTTCAGATATATACCGATTCTTTCTAATCTTTTTAACATTACAGATTATCTCCTTACAACAGGCCAAAACCATCACTGTCGAAGGATTTTGTCAGGTAGAAGAGTAAGATACACTTAAGTCCCTTTCAAATTCATATTGTTAAATATGCATGAAATTCTCAAATGGTTACACACTATTTCCACACCAATTCAGAAACCATGCCTTTTTGAAAAATGCAATACATTTTTCAGTTCAACTTCCTTTGATTCCAAAATGACCAAACCCTCAATCTGTTGCCACATTTACCATCTTTTAAACAAAAAGGAGGGCTTTTTATACTTGTTACGAACCAACTACTGCATTAGTCCAAACTATATTTGTGTAACGGGGCCAAGTTACTTTAAGAAACTGTCTACACAGGAACTTATGATTGGAAAGATCTCACCGGATTAGGCTTTATTCTTCTTGACACCATGGACACATAATAAACACACAAGCAATCGACTTAGCGCCATGTTGCAGGATGCGCCGTCCTCCCTGCATTCCTTACGATACAAAGTCAAGAGTCACCCATCTCATATGTAAATGAGGTAAACGTAATATGCAAAGTAGTTCACAACACTTGCCCTTCAAGTTCGAGTCACTCAAATTGAGGGATGGGCATTAACCTGGATGAAAACATTGGCAGCAATAAAAGGCCTGATAAAATCAATACACACATGTATCGGCAAACAAATTAAAACACATTTCATACCTTAAAAACTAAAAAATGGTCTTACAAGGATGATAAAATTTGAGATATCGGGATATCCGTGGGTGACCAACAGCATAAAAAGTAAACCAGTGAACATGCATGAGGTGGTTTGAGGGACTGAAATGGCAACCACATGTAAGGGTAAAAGCGAGTAAAAATATATTCAAGAGAAGCAAAATAATGATTGGTGTGTGTGTGTGTGTGTGCATTTCTTGTACAGCATGCGGATCCCAGCAAGCATACTTCTCATTGTTTAAAAGAGCAAAACGGTTATAAACATGTTGGGGCCTCAACAAAGCCTGGCACAGCCAGAGCAACATATGTACATAAAAGCATGAACTGAAATGTCCACAGTTTATAAGATGGCATCACTGAATCAGTCTTTTGGGATAAGTTTGGCTTGTTCAACATGGACGATTATCTGCTTGGATGGGGTTGCCAGGTTGGTCAGCTTCAGGTTGACTGGAGTTGGGATGTCCGTGATGTTATATGGGCCGGTCCAGCGAGGGCAAGCTTCGCACTGAAGTGCTTCGTTGCATCGGATATGGGATGTGTCTGGACCATGACGTGGTCTTCTATGCTGTATTGCGGTTGTCGACGCCTTTTGTCGTAGTGTCGCTCCCTTGTCTTCTGTGCAGTCTGTGCTCTTTCCACCACCTTCAGTTGAAGTTGATCTGGTTGTTCAGCAGTAGTATTCAAGTCGTGAATGTGCCATTTATTGGAAAGTGGAGAGCGCATACTGCGTCCAAGCACGAGGCGGCAAGGGGCTACTCCAGTAGACTCGTGTTCAGCGGAGTTCAAGGCAAAGACGAACTCCGGGATGTGAGCATCCCAAGAGCGATGATCATCGGTGGTAAATGCTTGAAGAATTCCTTTGATGTTTCTACTGACACGTTTAACCCAATTTGACTTTGGGTGATGAGGAGTGATAAGCGACTGCTGAACCCCCTCCATTTCGACACAGACAGCACCAAGGGCACGGCTAACAAACTTAAGGGCCATTGTCTGACAAACAGGCATCGACGGGGGCCCATATCGGCAGAACAGCTGTCGCACCAGAGTGCATGCGACAACTATCCCAGTCATCGACTTTAATGGGAAGACTACACACCACTTGATGAAGTGATCGACAGCCACCAGCAAGTATTTGTGGCCCGCATAAAAAACTCTTAGGGAGGGGGCCCATCAAGTCAACAAAGAAATAAAAGAAACCAGCCGGTCGACGGAACACCGATTTCGTTTCCTGGCATGTATCCTGGCATTTGCGGACAAACCTCCGCACATCCTGGGACATGCCCTTCCACCAGAGATTCATGGCTCCAAGCCGGAAAAGCGTCATCATTCTTCCCTGGTGGCCTGCCGAAGGTATAGTGTGACATTCAAAAAGGACACTTTAATGAAGAGACTTTGGGACGACGACACACCATCTGGAGTTCACAAAATGTAGGAGAACCCCGTCTTTCTGACGGTACTCGGGGGCTTGTTTGCTAATAGCAGCGCTCCCGTGTGGGTCATCAGGAAGTGTCGCTTGTTGGATGTATTGGAGAAGTGACATGCAATCAGGATCGGTCTGCTGTTCTGGGCCAAGTTGCCCACGGGTGAGGTTGACAGCCAAAGGCGGATCAGCTGGAACTGAACCGACCTGTACCAGCTGCCACAGGAGTTCCTTCGAATTGTCGCCTTGCCCCCTCTGGCAAGTGGGGCACAATTTTCTTTGAGGCCGTTCTGCCCGTCGTCGACTGATATAGACAAACTTCTTCTGGTACCAGCAGTCGCAGTCGTCACATTGCACCCACTGGATGAGCGCATCATTGGGATGAAAACAAACTGCTGCAGCACATGACTGCGCCACCTCATGGTCATCACGGTTAACAGCAGAGGAAGGCAAAGCAGATGCATTGAGTGTGGGTAGGATCTGAGAACAAGATGCAAGGGGGGGGATTTGGAGAGCGGTGGTCATCCTCACTACCAGCCGGAGCTTGGGTACTACCGTCACATGCGTCACTTTGGGAATGCGTGACAATGCGTCTGGTACGTTGTGCTGGGACCCAGGTCGGCAGAAAAAATCAAACTGGAATTCCTGGAGGCGGAGAACCGAACGTGCCAAACGACCAGTGAGCTTTGTCTTCCGAAATAACCAACAGAGTGCCTGATGGTCAGTGACCTCACGGAATCTTTTCCTTTGAAGATGGAGGCGCAATTTTTCAAACGCCAAGACAACCGCCAAGCACTGGCAAAAGCAAGGACACACTTCACCTGGTTGTCAGATACGAGGAAAAAACCGCCAAGCCCAACATAACTTGCGTCCATGTGGACCACAAAGGTTTGATATTTTCCTTTCTCCGTCCGCCTACGTATTAAGAAATGTGTTGAACCAAAAAACAAATGAAAAGAAGTATTTGTAAAGCCCCAGACATCTACGTGTGCACATTTTTTCGATCATGAGCATTGATGAAACATACAGAATTTATGGACGAGGCTGGTTTGTATTTCAAAGATGGATTTGCGCTGGGGGATGCAAATTAATTTTGGATTTTTTTTGCCCAGCCCACTGTATTTTAACACTGTGTACTCAGTGTATAACCCCGAAGGCTTGGGAAAGAATGGTTTCATAAAGTTAACGACTACACTATACTACAGCGGCCGCCCGCATCGATTTTCACGTCCGCCCAGATTTTTAAATATAAAACTGAAACTGTTAATTTTCCGTTCAAAATTGCATTTTCCAACAACTGCACTGCAAAATCATCATTTTGCAAGCGTGGGCCAACCCGCTGTCAATCGGTGTGGAACGGCTGGTTAATTAAGGCTTCACTGGAAGGCCGGACCTAAGCAGCATCTAGGTATTAACACATGGATGTGCGTGCATGTGAAGAGCAGAAGTTACATGAGGTGCTTTGAACATGTATTACTTTCCTTCTCCAAGCACATGCAAAATCAAATTCTTGTGCTTTATTCAATCAATGTATGTTAAGGTTGCTTTTTTAAAGACGGCCGACAGTACATGCCATACGCACAGGCAAGGTCCGTACGTATTTATATAATATAAACGTTTATGCAATTTCCTGTACATCGCGGGCTGTGCCTACAAAAATCATCCTCAGAAAGCACCAAACAAGTTTTGTTTCGACCATTTCCAGTTCCTGCGCTTTATATCTTTGTTAGCTTGTGAACAATATGGACTAGTTCAAACAAACCTCGTTGAAATCCCAACTAAACCAAAGACTAGAAAAATCCAGGGTATTAATGAAGTACATGCCTATTCCATACTTAACAAAATGTCATTTCGCGTATGCTTCGCGAAGGAAAGTACAAACTTTGTACTTTGCAAATATCTCTCCTGCTCTCCACACGCGTACATGTACATGCCCACATGATGGAGTACTCGTTCACAAGCAAATGGCGTTGTTTGCAGAAGCCATTCAAAGTCTTTTCATGTGGTAGGGAGACATCTCAGGCTCTAATAAAAGTATCCTACTACACGTATATTATGAACATGATATGAGCTTGAAATTTGTCCGCCGAATTTCTTATTCGCATTATCATCAATAAGTTCAGTGGACAGTGTTGTATTTGTACATGAGCATCACAGAAGCTACTTGAGAAAGGGATAAACTGCAACTTTTATGCACTCTCCTGCTGACATTTGCTGAAATTGGTACTGGCACGTACCGTAACAGCCATCTCCCTGAAGAGTTCGTGTAAAAAAGCATTGAGATCGGAGAAATGAACCCCAGTATAGTTTTTACTTTTCCCAAGCGGAATGGTTTATGACAAATGACTGAGTGGTCTCAATGTTTAAGTACTAGATTAGAAGTGGGTATAAATGAAAACACACTTCATCAGGAAAAACGTTACTTCTATATTGAAACAAAGACCTGTTCCTTAATAATATCTGACATTCACTTTTTATACAGAAGATTTTGAGTCAAAGAGATCATGTAATTTTAACTGCTAACCGCGAGTTGTTCAATGCCAGTTTTTATCCAACACCTTTCGGACATTTTTGTTTCTTTCACTTTCACCCCCCAACCATCGTAACTCACGTATTCAAATCCATTTTACATTCACTTTTATTATCGACTGTCACATCACGAGTCTGTGCTTCCCGTGTGTGATGTCACAGTGAATAGTTGAAACTAGGGTGCCACACGACAAGGACAAGTCTAGCCACAAAACCATACCCAAAGTTTGCAAATACAATAACAAAATATAATAATTTAATTCAATTCAAAAGGTAATACATGAATATATTTACAATTACCTCCAATCTTAAATTTACATAAACGTCATTCAACAGATATCCGCTAATACAATGGTTCAGCCGACACTATATACTTCTCCCCAGGTGCTAAATGTTGCTGGCCTTCTAGAAACGGTGCCCCCAGGGCAATGAACAATCACTCAGCATCAGAGTCCTCCAAGAGTTGGGGTTGTTCCCAGTCTCAGGCTGGTCACAGAGAATAAGGGTCCACACATACCTGGGCGTTCCCACAGAATGGGGGGGGGTCCACACAGTGCGGGGCATTCACACAGAACGAGGATCCAGTCAGAGTCTGGTGTTCATGCAAAAGAAAGAGGGTCCACACAGAACAAGGGCTCCATCAAAGCATGGCGTTCACACAGAACGTGGCATCCGCCCAAGCATGGCGTTCACACAGAACGAGGCGTCCTACCCAAGCATGGCGTTCACACAGAACGAGGCATCCGCCCAGAGTAGACAGGCTACCTATCAGATTGTCCCCCAAAAGCCTTGGCATACATGTACATCATTTCCATGGCCCAACGGGCAATATTCCCTGTGGGCGGGGCCAAGTGGCTACCACTATGCTGGACCTACCTGGTAGCCATTTGGTTAAATAGAGAAAAAAAGCATTTTATGTACATAGTGTATAAAGAACATGGAAACATTAACTCTGCCTCTATCATAATTTCTTGGGGATGGTTATCATAAGATGCGTATAACCATGCTTAATTTTACATCTCCCGCTAATATCTGGCACAGTAAGACACACAAAAATACTCCAAACTACTTGCTTATAGAATAGCTAATTTGAAAATAAAAATAAGGTTACACTTAGAGTTTTCCAACTGGCAACTACATGTATCATTCTTGAAAGACGTACATCTGAAATGCACTGTGTTTTATAAGCATTAGCTGTCACACACAGTATATACATGCATGTCTATTCGCACAGAAAGCTTGGGTGTGTCTGCCCTCCAATACATACATCGACACTGCACTCCCCATCTGAATCAGAGGAGCATACGAAAATTTGCATTTCTAATTTGCATAATAAACTACTTTGAGCTCCATAGAAAACTCTTAATCTGGCTGTTCCATTCTCAAAAACCGGGGGTGAGTTTACACAGGACAATTCAATACTGTACTTGCAGAAAAGAAAACCATTATGACATCGACAGAAAAGCAATCGAATCCATTTGCATATGTTTAATCGTGGTGTTGATTTTATTCTGACTGCTTTATAGCGACAGGTTTAACTTCTTGTTGAATGAGAGTTAATGGTCTTTTTGTTCTAACATCGTGTTGGTATTTGTTTTACAGCACCACTGTTGGGTGTTCAAATTGAGGCATCATAAGACTTGTTGATCTGCTGATGAGCGTCCCGATAAGAACTGCCTCCTAACAAATAGGGCGCAAAACATGTTTTGTTTGGATTGAGACCAGCAGTGCTTGGCGTCGTGGTTTGTTACTGGCGTATTCCGTTTCGTTGGTTGCTTAAAAGCATCACAGAAGCACTAAACCTCTTAACATTTCTACCCAAAAACCTCCGGCACTTCCAAACAAAACTTGTCCAGATAATTAATCCACAGTCTAAATGCTTTTGATCTTCAGCCTGCGGTTTGGAAGTCAAACAAATTGGAAGCATTAGCTTGCTAGCAGTACGCCAGGCAGCCCGCCGCGCTGCGGCCTAGGGCCTACTGTTATTGGGCAGGCCTGCGCCTGCAGTAGAACATAAACAAGAGCCAAGCTTTGTCATGTAAATGTACAGTACATGTACATAATGTACACACACACCCATGTACACACGGCATTTCCAACGCCATTCACCATATGTATGGATGTGTGTGCATGTACATCGTTTACACACCGTTAATTTGTATTAATTTCACACTTTTCTTCGCGAAGCATACGAGAAATCAAGTTTGTATTCATTATACTGTGCTCAGTGTGCATATCGTTGAGTTTGATTCCGGAAAGATGGCCGACAGTGCACTCGTGTGCTCTGCGTCTATGGCATGCTGGTTTTCGCAGATATGGGAAAGAAAATACTCAAAACACCGGCATATTGCTTGGAATGTCATTAACGGTCATTCCATGTACATAAAACCATCTTCCACTTCACATAGATGAAAATTCAGTGCCATTTTAATTAAGTAGAAGTGTGACGTGACGAATTACCCAACTATTATCCATAGACCTGGAGGAGAAAAACAATGGACTGCCAAACTCCTGCGGGCGCACCGCGCATAAACATGTTCAGTCAGCCAGAATCTCCAGAGTTACCTGTACAGAAAATTTCCGGTTGACCTTTGGGGCGAGGTCAACGTGCAAAACGACTGCCAGCCATCTTTGAACCACTGGCAATATTCCGTCTTCAAAACCTTAAACTTCAAAGAATGGACGAGATGGACAGTATAGAAGTATGTTTTATATAGGCATAATTATAAGACTTAAAGGTTTTCATGGTGAAAGAAACTAGATCTATAGTAAAGATTGCGGTAACACCATGTATTTATCTCTTCTTTGAGCATGTGTGGTTCTGAGAAGAACCGGGGAATAACTCGACGTTTCGAACAGTGTACTCTGTCCGTCAGTTCGAACAGTGTACTCTGTCCGTCAGTCTCCTGAAGACGGACAGAGTACACTGTTCGAAACGTCGAGTTATTCCCCGGTTCTTCTCAGAACCACACATGCTCAAAGAAGAGATAAATACATGGTGTTACCGCAATCTTTACTATAGATATAGGCATAATTATTAGAACGTAGATGTGTTAATTATCGAAAACTAGTGTTTTTTTTCCGGAAAATGATTCGCCTCTTATCTGCACCTTATTTTTAAAACGTGATCGAAATGTTGATTGTGGGTCCCTAATCCCATATCTTTTTTTATATTTAACATGGGTCTTGTCTAATCATAGACCCGGAGGAGAAAAAGAAGGTCTAGTTTACGCAGGTGTGTAATTTGTATGTATGGAATTTGAGAATTGTGTCTTATGGTGGAACAGTTATGTATCGTTTCCCACAAACATGGACAATACACAATGAAGCCCAATACTAAGTAGAAACATGGTTATGATTTTTCCGAGCTCCATCCAAACGTGGGGCTGCCTTGACATTCGTCAACGATTGCACCAATAGGAAAGGTGTGTTCACATCAGTTTGGAGACAAACCTCCTTGGAGAAATCCTTCACAAAAAAGTGGAAAATATTCCATTAATTATGGCTGTTGTCAAATGTAGGCGTACTGCTGCAATAATAAGCTCTCGTGTCTTCGAGGAGTTGCTTAATGCCAACATTGGGGGGAGGGACTTGCCTTCTCCGAAAGAAGTATTGATTTCCGAGGAGGAAACACACATTGGTAATTACATTGGTGGCAGCATTGTAAGGAAAATACGTCAAAAAGCAATCAAAATGTCCAATCATAATGAGCGACAAAAAGTCACTGAATTGGTTAATGATATGGCAAGTCGTGATTCATCAACAGATGTACAGCAGCAGGACATGATAGGCATCCTCAACCGTGGTGGACTGAGTCGGCCTTGTCCCAACACAAAATATGCTTTCTGCTCGATGGAAGCCACATTCCACTAAAGTTTTCCAATCAATTCAATGACAATGAACGAGGACATCTTAAACCAGGGCCTGTCTGGAAGATGAACAAATAACATATGGTTTTACGAATTAGTATGTTAAGTTGACTGCTGTGACAGACTGAAAGAGAAAGTGCTCAGAATCATTCTCAGTCTGTTTTTCAAAATACGAACCTATTTATATTTATGAAAAAATGTTACTGGTCTTCGGAAACACTGAAGAAATGATGATCCCGAGTAGAAGCAGGCAAATAAGATTAATTTCCATATTAAATTCTGTTTTGATGAGTACAGACATATAGTACATGTACACAGTAGTATCTCAAAAAACACAGAGGGACTAGATTTGCACATTGTCATTTTTTGGTTGTATATCCAAGTTTGACATCAATGAGAAATTGCCTCGGGAAAATGGTATGTGAATGTGGCCTGCCTTGTTCTTGCAATACAGTGACAAACCACGTCACTTTGAATGGCCTCTCAAACTTTTAAAACTACCATGTTTGATTGGTGTTTAAAAATAGAGTGCCATTATGTCTGAAGTATTATATTCTTATGATGCATCTACAAAGTTGAGTTTGTTACCTCTACCTTTGAAAGTGTTTCAGCAAATACATTTAGTATCCTAGCTTGCCAAGTTATCTTTTGTTTCATATCGCCTCTTTTGTAGTGGGCTGTTGGAAATGGTGACCTCTTGGATCCCAACCCCTTCGACACTACCACGTGGTTTTAATGTCATCAGTAGGGAACGCTGCAACCTGATGCGATTGTCTTGGTACCTGAATAAAAAAAACTTCGCAAAGAAGTACGAGTACTGAGCGTTATTAACACCATTATAACAGGAACATTTGTAAAAACAGGGATGAAATTAATGAGGACCAAAAGAAAGGGAGCTACAAAATGTCCTTGATGAAACAGCAGAATGTTGTATTAAAAAGTATTATTACAAAGTTCGATGATAACTTGATTCACAGGGTAATTGTGAAACTAGCAAAAAATGCCAACAAAGACACACCCAAAAGCCCAAGGGGTAGGGTTTGTCACCATACGACGTCCAAGTGATCTGTGCCTGCCGAAGTGTTCCTCAAGCAGATCCTGGCAGAACTTATTGGTGTTCACGTAGGCTACCCCATGTTGCAGTAAGTAGAGCGTTGCTTCGATAACCGAGTGGACTGAAATAGTATGGAAGCAAAAACAAAGTATCACTATTACACATGTACATTGTGAATAACATCATGAACTGCAAAAGGTAAACATGATGCGATATCACCAGTAATATGAGTGTCTCATTAATCTTCAGGGAAACTTGAATTCACAATTCTGATTGGTCTATCCATGACAAATAACATTATGACGTATAACACTTTTGCACGGTTCATATCAAACTCTGCGTAATGCACTATTGTAACTCAACACATTGCATTTTTTTAAACGCTAAAAGCAAAATGCACAACTGAAAAATTCTATTTAAATTCAAAGGTGGCATGTTTGTGGACATAGGTTCCTATTACAGCGTGTAAAATTTGCTTGAAGATAAATTCGTTTGCACGCACACGCTCATGGAACAATGTAATGTGGTACGTTTGTGTCCCGTATGCCACAAGGCCGAATGGGACACAGACACACTACATTTTTCCGAGTTCCACTCGCACTTGTGTGGTAACTAATATAGTTACACTGGTTTGGCTTAGGTCTGATTACACATGTGATACAGGTAGTGCCTTGTGTTAGTGACATCTGTGGTCTACGTTGCAAATAAGTAGTCTCATGTCACAAGAGCCATTTTTTGAGTTTTACTTTGTATAAACTGAGAAATGGGAGCTCTATCTTTTTGTGTGCCATTCAGTTTAGTACACTGACTATAGATGTTTTGTAGATGTTAAAATGACGAGGGTTCCTTTTGGTTAAACACTGTGACAGGCTTTTACGTTGAACATGGCTCTTTTGACATCTAACTCATTTCTGCAAAGGGTTCATATTTGCAGCCAAGCAAGACATTCACCTGTCATCCACAATCCTTCATATGTCTGTGATGACAAAAACATTTCCTTTCGCTCAGCCTTGCTGAAGTCTCCATTCGTGTTCATGACTCTGTCTATCCAGCTCTCTACATAACCCAAGAACTCCTGGGAAAGAAACTTAATCAGTTGATATGAAAAAAGTGATAGTTAGTTACACTTAATTTGATTCAAAAGCTGTACAACGAATATCTCAATCTTGCTGTATAACCTCACCTGAAATCGGTGATCATCAAATGACTTATAGGATATGAGCCAGGCATTTATTTCCCTGTGTGCTATACTGCTTCTGGTGTTCAAGCAGTCAAAAAATTTATTCATCAACAAAATGAACCTGGCTGACTCCTTATTGTCCGTTTCGGGCAAAGCCATCATAAAACGTCCCACGTAATCACTGAGTACCTAATGGTGCATTAGAAAGCACCACGCAATGATTAATTAATTAAAAGAGAAGAAAAAAATACAATTATATTAAAGACTCTGTAGGATTGAAACTGCTTTCTCAGAAAGACCGGAAGAAGTCTCAAGAATTTACAAACCTTAGCAGCAAGCTTTACAGTCATCTTTGAGTGTGGGGTGAGATGGATGTGCTCACTGGTCAGTTTGGTTTTACAAAGAACAAGGCCAGCATCATGATGGTAAATTTCTTCAACATGTCTCCAGAGTAGGTGGCAACCATTCTGAAAAATGGAAATTTAATGGGAATTTAATTCCATTTACATGTTATATACGTTTCCAGAGTCATAAAACAGGGAGACGGAGAAGTTGTAATATCTTACAAAATATGTGTGATTACAGCCCTGTCACAGAGTAACAGATGGAATCCAATACATGTACATGCCAAGGACATTGAATGTAAAGTATCCAAAAGAAGACAAGTTACAATACAGTTGAAAAAAAATTACATACAAATCACTCTATATATGTATTAGGATTTTAAAAGTTATAAGGGCCTTCTAGAGTTAACCAAGTAGACTGTCCAATCTTCATCGGCATGTGGTTTTGTACCACGCAAAGTGAAAATATTGAATACAGTATTGCATGTGTTACCCATAAGAACTTGGTGCCAGAGATTGATGACTGGTACAAGTTATTTCTCACGGTTTTCACCAAATGAGAAGCATCGGAGAAGAAGTAGATGTCTCTCTCTTCTTCAGCATAAAGGTTGGGTGCCTTGAAACAGGGTCTGCCCTTGTTGTGCATACGATAAAGATTTTGATTTTGAGAAGCTTTGTCACTGGTGCTGGCGATGACCTGGAAGTGGCACATATCATTAGTTATTTTTAAATGGAACTAATACTATTATATTTTAATCCTTCAGTGAATCTCTCCATTTTTCATTGACAACGATATGAAAGTGAGGGCCACATGAATGTACAAATTAAAAGAAACCTACAATAATCACCTTAATTAAGATCACATGATGTTTCCAGATAGCCAATGTCCTTCCATAATAGATTGAGGAGTGCATCAGCTGTGGCAGTCTTGGTGGGGGAGGAATCCCAAGCTCATCTTTAAGTGAGATGGGATTCCTACAGTGTAAAAGACAAGGACATGGGTGGCCACATTGTCACATGGATTGTCTGTCATCTGCCACTCTGCTGGGACGAACGTATCCGACCATTTCACCGGTGACACTGTCAAACACGAGGTCATTCTTCAAGGTCATCTCATCGTGCAGAAGGACAACAAAGCGGTGATGTGAACTGAGTCCCTTACAGGCATTCTTGAACTCATCTAGAATGCTTGCATTAAAGCTAGCCTTCGGGTGACTGACATTTGTATAGTTCCTGAGTGTTGATTCACATGGCAGTTTGAGGATCCTTATGTTATGTAGCGTGCCATAGGTACACCTGCTTTGGGAGCGCAGAAGGATTGCAAGCCGTACCATCATGGGGTGCCAACGTATTCCACGGTTTGTCATTTTGAACGCCTTGCACAAAACAGTTTAATGAAAGGGTCATCAATTTTCAAGGAATTGGCACTCATCATATGAGTAAGTTCTGCATGGGTTTCCTCATTTACATCCAAAGCTTCTTCCTCCAAACATTTTTCAATACGAGCTACTTTAGACTGAACAAGCGTCTCACACCTCCGAGTTTGCTGAAGGGCAACAGCAACTTTGGATTTGGCCACTTTTTGCAAAGGAGTTTCTGGATTCACGCTAACAGCTGGTGCCAAACTTCGGGATTGCTCTCTCTGAAGCAAAACAAGCACCTGACGACACATTGAAGAAAGAGATGCCTCCCTGTCACTGTCTAACAGAAGATGACACTTTGCCGACCTCACTGATGAAAGGCATCTACTGTTAGATAAAACCGAACATGTCGGAAGTACATGCAACCAGGTTCGGGAGTTCAGCATAGCTTTGCAATGATGGCTCTGTCACACCATGACAAAATGATCATCTCTCCAGGTCTGTGATGAACTTGGACAATTTGGTTGTTTCAACCGACGGAGTCCAATCCATACGAAGTCCATACACATGTATGTTGACCCTGAAATCCTCAGCAATTCTTAGATTCAGTATGAATCCTTCAGATGGGCACTGCACATTGCTGAGCAGACCAATATCAAGATACTCCTCACAGTTGGCCGTTCTTAGCCATTGCGGCCCCAGTTTTGGGGCTTCCCGTCTCACATCATTGAGGTCAAGGTGGGCTACAGCTCCAGGGGGTGGTGGAAGGGGTGCTCGCACAATCTGAATGAGTAAAGATTCAATAAAGCGTACACATGAAAAAATAAAGCTGGTTAGAATGGGATTCCAAACCCAAGCTGGTGCCTTGATACAAGAACAATTCTGCTTGCATTTTTTTAAATGCCTGTTTATAAACACGTGACAATACTTCTTGAACATTTACGAACCATGGCCATATTCCAATTAGTACGAGAGCATGTGCTGAATATAAATCTGTTTGTAAAATGTTACATGTGTATTAGTAGGAAATCTTAAAATTAGCAGAGATAGCTCTGTAAACAAAAACCCAGTGTTCAGATAAACTGACAAATGTGTCAGTGATTGACCAAATTTGATAACATGAGCCTACGAAATGGCTTTGGCAAAGAATTACTTTTCTAACGAGAGTAGAAAAAACAACTTAAAGTCTTACTTCATCGTTCTTGAATAGTAAAAGCATGCCTGGAAATTTGGTTTTAAACAAAAATTCTAGAAAGGGCTTAAACATGTTAAAAACACAACAAGCAAAGCATGCATTCTTCTTCTTGGTACTGCAAAGAAACTCCTCAAACTGGATATACTGTTGCAGGTGTATCGTGGCCAGTGTATTATGGGCTTCCATTGTGGAGCAATGTGCATAAAGATACAAAATATGTACATGCAGTGAGAATAAAAATATTTACTTGAACTAAAGAAGAATGTAAATTGCCTAAATAAAATTTCAAGCATATATTTCAAATTTCAAGCATATATTGGAAGCCTCATGTCAACAACTAACTCAACGACCAACTCAGTGCACTTACAGGGACTC
Organism: Acanthaster planci; assembly: GCF_054643075.1. NCBI lineage: Eukaryota > Metazoa > Echinodermata > Asteroidea > Valvatida > Acanthasteridae > Acanthaster > Acanthaster planci. The sequence goes on along the minus strand of NC_141786.1, from coordinate 13,059,447 downwards.
GTTTGATGATTGAGGTGCATTTACTGACGATGTGGGCAAAATTCAGTGGGCAAACTACCCATTTTTAAGAATTTCGTGCCAGAGGTACCTGCATATTCCACGAAATGCAATACAATAATACAGGCTAAAGTAAAGTCCTAAATTATAGCTTTTCAGGAAAGAGTTCTGTATACAGACGACATTTGAAGCCCCTAGCTCCGTGCAAAAACCTTTTTAGTTTAAGACTTGTCTTGAAAAAAAGTGCAAAGTAGATGCTTCAACTTTTCAAAGTCAAATTGTGACAATCACTTGTAAAATGTGACATCGCCGCATTTCTTGCTTGTTTTTATTAATCATCTAAAGTTATCATAATTCATTTGACACTACCATGGAGCTGTATGTATACATGTAATGACACTACACACTAGCCCAGAAGACCCAGGTGTCAATGTATGACTGTCCAACCTGGGCAAGACCTGAAGAACTGGCCCTATTGCCTTCATGGAATTTGGCCCCAAGAAGGTCTCCAATCCCTAATAATGTACCAGTACTGATATATTGAGGTCAACCAGAAAAAACATAAAAAAGACGAACTCACCCGTAATAAAACAATCGTCCAGGAAATGCCTCGAACAAACTGTCGCTGTATCTAGGTTAAACGAAGAGTTCACCGACGCGCAGAAATCCAAAAAACGCTAACAGGAAAGCCACTTGAAACAGTAGGGCTTCATACTGATTGGTACAAACGGAGTGCAAAGCAGGAATAATACGCCACAGTAAAACAATCGTAATAGGGCGGCGTTGATCGCGCCGCCCGTACCGGCGGCGGCAACCATCTAACATTCGTTTCACAATGAAATATATTAACAGATAAAAATGCAATAACGTACACGAGCTGCTGCAATGTGGGACTAGAAGATGTATTAAGAAAACCATAGCGGGAAATAAACCAACAGAAAAATTGCCAAGCACATTGGTAAACTGAATGGGTACGCAGGGCAACTGAGTCCATCAAAAGACTGAGACCCTCTTAATTAAGTTGTTCCAAAGGTTTGCAGGCAAGGGTGTCATAACGGGGGCGGCCTCGGGCGCCAACCGCCGGAAACGATCCATCTGAAAACGAGATAGAGCGTCAGCGATGCCATTATCGAGATCAGGTACATGGCGTGCCTTAAAGTGGATATTCAACCTCAAACAAAGCACTACAAACATGCGAACCAATTTCATAATTCTGGGACACCGTGATGTTTGGCTATTATTAATCGCCACCAGAGCCCATTATCACACCAAAATATGACACGCCGGTTTTGCAAGGCCGGGCCCCATAAGGGCAACACAAGGGTGATCGGGAAAAGTTCAAGAAAAGTAATGGATAAATTCAGGGAGCGCCATTGCAGTGGCCACATGCCTTGCGTCCAACTCCCATTAAAGAAAGGTCCGAAACCGAACTGCTGGGATGCGTCCGTATACAAGTGCAAGTTGCCGCTAGAATACCATACCTCCTAAGGGAATATAACAGAACCATTAAACTGGAACAAAAATTCCCGCCAAGCCAGCATGTCGGCCCGCGCACCAGATGAAATACGGATACAATGATGTGGTTTCTGAATGCCGCTTGTGAGATGGAAGAGACAATGCAAGAAGGCCTGGCCCGGCCGTATTGCCTTACAAACGAAATTTAGGCTACCCAGCAATGATTGAAGATCTCGTAGGGTGACTTTACGCTTGGACAAAGTGCAATCCAACTTCGCCAGAATTGCAAGGACCTTGGCCGTAGGAACCCGAATCTGCTGGGCAACTGTATCAATCGTTAAGCCCAGGAAATCTAAGCTTGTCACTGGCCCCACTGTTTTGTCACTGGCCAAAGGAACACCAAAGTTCCGACAAACTACTGAGAAAGAAGTAAGCGCATGTGCGTACTCGGACTGCCCTTCGCCCACAAAGAGAAAATCATCCAAATAGTGGAGAATTTGCGGAGTAGCTGCAACCTTGCGAGTGCAATATTCAAGAAAGGTGTTAAATCGTTCGAACGTGGCACAAGAAATGGAGCACCCCATGGGCATACACTTGTCGTAATAAAATGAACCGTCGAACGAAAAACCGAGTAAATCATAACCCTCGGGATGAACAGGGAGTAAACGAAAAGCTGATTACAACAACACTGATTATTTATCCCACAATAAACCGAACGAACCGACCTGGCAAACTGCTCAGACAAAAGTGACCGGCACACACATTGGTTCTGCCTATTAAGCTGTAAGCAAACAGTTGGGTCGTTAATCCAGCGCCTGTGTGGTCAACGGGGAATGTACTCCAGCAACCCAGCCTAGCGGCAATAAACTATTTGAAGCCCCAATGGGCCTAAAATGAATTAGTCTAAAGGACATAGGCACATGTCTGCCAACTATGTCAGTTTACTTACTAACTGATTAATTTCTCCCTCCATATTAATGTCAGCGTAAAGAATGGGGAACGATGGTAAGGAGTTTCCCTCAATTTTCCCATATAAACAAAAAATGTGGTTCTGTCGATTTTGTCTCCTAAAGTCTATTTAAATATGAATTTCACTATTTTCTACAACTTTGATCACTTTGTTCTGGAACAAGAACTCCTCAGTGTTATTTAACCAGTTAATTTTAAATGGAGTTAGGGTTGATAAAAACATTGAAATAGAAAACTATTTACACTTTACAGTGAAAATAAAAAAAATGATCAAGTTAACAATGTTTTCTATTTTATGACACACAAAGTATTTGAAGATACACTTTATCACAAATATATATATTTTTCTACAACAGTTACTTACCCAAGGAAAGAAGTGCAATTTGCCAATTTTGAAATTTTGGCGAACAAAAAAAATTAAATCTTGAATAAAATACAATTTACAAGTTACGTGTTCCATTGAAATGAAATGCAGTGTGATCATGCCAGATACAGAGTACATTTATGCTGAGCTAGCAATTTATGGTCCGACTTTCTGAGTACTGAAAAGAGTGCTCCTCAAGATCGTTAAAAGAGGGTGTCAGGCCTCTGAATAACAGTTCATATTCAATGGCATGGGAATGGCAGTGGAAAGCCTTAGTGCCAGGACTAAGGCTATTGTAACCTATACAATTTTATTTCCGCACCGTACTTTGGTGAATTTCTAAGTACTTTAAATAAAAATTAATAGCTCTCATTATGAAGATCCTTTTGACAAAACTAAACATCTCCAGCGTCAGATCTTAAAGATTTTGTAGCTTAAACGTAGGTGGAAAACAAACATAGCTTAAGAACTACTTGGTGATTTGGTCAAACTGGTCAAGTTAACATGGATTAAAATTTTCAGTTTATTATTTTGCAGGAAGTACACACGACAATAATAACGATTCACAAATTACTGCTAAACTGAGCTGCTCCGATTTTGTGTTTCTGGCAAGGTAAGATTTACAGATGAAAATTCTACATGACCTAGAGTTTGCCTAGCGTAAAACAACACATAATATCAGAAAGCAATTCTTCATCTTACTGTGATGGATGCAAGTGCGCCCTCACTTGACAGGCGCCTTTTTCCCGCGCTCTCGGCGATGTCGCACAACCTTCCTGAGCTGAGCCGTCATTCTTGAAGGCAAAACTTCATTTCTTGTGCGTATTTTCAACAATACCTTCAAGTAGTAGGGACTGGAAGGTTCTGGCCCACACCCCCTTTTCCGCCGATTTCAGCAAAAACCCCCGGGTAGTACATCGACGCAAGAAATTGGGGGAATCCCCTAAAAATCTGGAATTCCAGATTTTAACAATTTTCCCTGGGTACCTCATCGACCCCAAATCCCGGGTAAATATTACACCTTCTGAGCCAAAAATCCCTTTCACCCACTCGCACCGGGGATATCCGGTTACCTTGAACTTTTGACCCCGGCGCACTTTTCCTGTAAACAACTCGTGACTAGCACCAATCGCACCAGCAATCACTCACAAACAAAAAAGGGACTTCCCCTTTCTAAAAGTCGAGACTTGCCCGACCTGAACTCGTGACCTCTACTTAAAGCGTGGCCCTGTTCAAAGCAAAACACGCCATGTTTTATGTTAAATAAATGGCCTATATATAAAAATAACAATATATAAAAAACACGTCAAGTCGTTAGAAAAAATGCTAAAATTTTTAGAGACCTACATATAAATAGAGACATGAGCAACCTACAACACCGACCTCTACTATTGACCGTTAATCGATTTAAGAAGGCGTTTTTAGAAGATTTTGTCAAGCGGTACAATATTCCATTACCGGCACAAAAACAACCAAAACCCGTAAATCTCACACTAAACCCGAGCTCATTGAAGCTATACGAGCATATCGAAAACAATTTAGGTACTTCCAGCGTCAGTCATATCGGCAGCTGTTGAAAACGGTTCAAAAATAATATTCCTTTTGCAAACAAAGACAGATACGTCAAAACGAGACTTTATTGAAGCGATTAAAGCTTACACTCAGCCCGAGGAAATTGCGGAAGTCGACATTAGAAACGTCAGGCTCATTCAGGGTAATTTTCGCAATTGGGAATTGATACCCCGTTTCTTTGAATTCGATTTGATAAACTTTTTTGATTTTTACAAAACTTTCATCGAGAAAAAAGCTTTGGAAGAACTAAAAGAAATTTGTTCGTACAAATTGCAAACGGCTTTAAAAGTTCAGTTCAGATTGGAAAAACCCGAAAAAACTGAATTTGGCGTATTCCCCTTCCGAGCGACAACGATGCAGTCGCAAATAAAGCCGACGTTAAAAACGCACTCACTGAACAGAGGGAAAAACAAATAAAAGAGGTGGAGGCTCATACACAAAAAGGCTCGGGTTGGATCTTTGACAAAGTTGTCGCTTTCTACGTGGTTAAATATAATCCAGTGGGTTCTTCTTACATTCCGTTGCCTAAAGAATTGGGAGACAAAAAAGCAATCATAAACGTCCAAAATAAAGATCAAGAATGTATCCGATGGGCGATGCGGGCAGCTTTAAAGTTATATTCAGACGACGTCAAAAGCCAAATTGAAGTTAATCCAAAATATAAAATACATGACGAGCGGCCTTCAACTTACATGCCGAAGGCGTCAGATGGTTTAAATTTTACAAACGTAAGCTTTCCAACACCGATTTCAAAAATCCCACGTATCGAATCGCAAAATAACTTGGCAATCAATGTGTTTGGTTACACCAAAAAAGACGGTCTTTACATTCTTTACAAAAGCAAGCGTTCAGAAGAAATGATCAATTTACTTTACTTTAACAAAGGTGACGAAAATCACTACTGTTGGATTAAAACTTTTCTCGGTTGACGAGTGATTCGATCATCACAACGGCCAAAAACACTGGTGTTTCAATTGCATGTCGCATTTCCAAACGGAAGAAAAATTAACCAGACACAAAGAAGATTGTCAAGGATTAAACGTTACCACATGTACGGTCGAGTTGCCGGTCAAAGGCGAAAATATACTCAAGTTTTATAAATTACAAAAATATACAAGACGCGCCTTTTTTCATTGACGCCGATTTTGAGTCTGTTTTAGAAAAATTACTGCCGACAAATACAAACACTCTCAAAACACAGATTCACAACCCTTAAGGCTACTCATGCGTGGTCGTCAGATGCGACGGGATTTGTACTTCAAATCAAACTTACAGGGGTGATGACGCGGCTGTTAATTTTGTACGGTCACTTTCTAAGGAAGCATCCAAGATCAAGGAAACGTTTAAAAATAAAGCGAAGTTGATCTGGTCACCTGAGTTACAAAAAATCTACGAAAAATGTAATAGCTGTTGGATTTGCGAAAATTTGTTAGACAAGAAAATAGAAGAATCTCATTGCCAGTGTGATATTCCAAATGAACCAAAAACAAAAGCTGACAAAATTGATTTCTGTCATAAATATGAATCTGGGTTCAGAGAATGGGTATGTTTAGATTGCAAAAAGCCCATCAATAATTTTAGAAAGGTTTAGGGATCATTGTCACGTGACGGGGAAGTACCGAGGCCCAGCGCACGCCAGTTGTAATCTGAAGTTAAGAATAGTGGCCAAGCAAACACCCATTCCGGTGATTTTACATAATTTAGAAAAAATACGACGCAAATTTAATCATGCAAGGCGCCCACAAATTTTACGGAAAATCAACCAAGTTGATCGCTAAAAATACTGAAAATTACATTTCGTTTTCTTTTGGCCAACTCAGGTTTTTAGACTCATTTCATTTCATGGCGGCTTCGCTAGATCGGTTGATTAAAAATTGTTCACCCGATGATTTTAACTTATTATGTGAAAGGTTTCCAAGTAACACAAATTTATTGCTGGAAAAAGGAATTTACCCCTATGAATATATAGACTCATTTGATCGATTTCAAGAAACAAAACTCCCGCCTATAGAAGCTTTCTATAGCTCTCGGAAGCAGTCTACCGTGACCAAGCAAGAATACGCTCGTGCACAAACAGTCTGGAAAACATTTGGCTGTAAAAACCTGGGCGACTACCATGACCTATACGTGGAAACGGACGTGTTATTGCTAGCGGCTGTTTTTGAAAACTTCCGTAAAGTCTGCAAGAAGAACTACGGCCTTGACCCAGCCAACTATTACACGTCACCGGGTCGTGGGATGAACTGTTAAAGCATTCGGAAATACAACTGGAACTACTGACAGACATTGATAAGCATTTCTTTTTCGAAAGGGCAAAAAGAGGTGGGATTTCGAGTGTGGGAGCCAAACGATATGCAAAGGCCAATAATCCAGAACTACCTGATTACGACCCAAAGAAGCCAGAGTCACAGATCATGTACCTAGACGCAAATAATTTATACGGCTGGGCGATGAGCAAATATATCTGCCTGTAGGGGAATTTACCTGGGAAACAGACTTAGAAAAATTTACGTATTATTACATCCAAGAGTTGCGACTAACGACTACAGTCACATGTTTGAGATTACTATGGATTACCCGGAACGTCACCATGACAAACATAATGACTTTCCACTTGCACCCGAAAATACGTCGGTACCAAACGAATGGCTTTATTATTATCTTTACTTTACCAGGGATACCCATTCACATTTCTGTGGTATTCCATGGGGCCTGGGGAATTAAAATAGATAATAAAAACTAAAGTTAAAGCTTATAACAAAGTTAATAAAATAATTAAAATTACAAAACGAATGTAATAAAATAAAATAAATAAAAAACATAAAACATACATAAAATATACCCAATTATAGAATGGCAACACAAGCAAGGACACAAACACGTAACAGTAAATAATCTAACTGTATATGTTAAAATATATCTAGAGAAAACACGGTTATAAAGTACATAGAAGAATCCAAAAAAGATATACCAAACTAGTAAAAATAATATGTGATAAAACAACTTCATGGTTGGACAGAAAACAGTACAACATGATACCGATAAAATTATAAAATTAGAATGCGTGAGTGTGGGAACTAGAATGACGTCAAGAGATAAAAAATTAAATCTCAGAAGCTAAAAGATTTGTTTTCAAAAGTGTTTTCAAATATGAAAGCGATGGCGCCGAAAGAATTTCAGTACTCAGTGTGTTCCATATCCGGGTACAATTAATGATTGCACTTTGTTTGTAGCACTCCGTTTTATATTTTGGAATAATTAAGTTATTGGCTTCTCTTGTACCGTACTGATGTACGTCAGATGCCTTTATTACGTTGCTGGCTAAGTACGTCGGTGCTTAATCATGGGTACACTTGTACATAAAAACAGCCTTTAGATAGTAAAAACGATCGTGTAGTGGCAGCCATCCTAGTTCCTTAAAAGTTCACGAGATGGAATATCAAAAACCCTGAGACAAGATTAGACGGGCGGCATACTTTTGTAATTTGATTAATTTATCATTGTGCATTTGATACTTATCCGACCATATTTGTGAACAATAGTCGAAGTGGGGTAAAATGAAAGCATGATACATTGTTTTTAGCACAGCAGATGTAACGTATGGTTTAGCACGTCTCAAAATAGCAAGTTTCTTCTGCACCATATTGATAACATAATTTACATGATCAGTCCATTTTAACTCTTCATCGATTATTACTCCAAGGCATTTCGTACTCTTGACACGTTTAATTACACTCTGACTAACAGCCACTGCTACTTCACTCGTATTCTTCAGCCTAGCTTTTGCCCCTATGATCATGAAATTTGTTTATTAAAGTTAAGTACCAGTCTATTGGTCTCCAGCCATCTGCTTATTTGGTCTATTGCAATACATAATTTATCAGCAACCTCATTTGCAGTTTTTCCACAGACAGTAACGGTGGTGTCATCGGCAAACATGTCCACTGTACCATCAGTCACTGCAGACGGCATGGAATTCACATATAGAGAGAATAATAGCGGACCTAGAATTGAGCCCTGTGGCACACCGCTGACAACCTTTAATCGATCTGAGAAGACCTTTTTAAAACACACTCTTTGAGTCCGGTTTGATAAATAGCTAGAAAACCAATTCAGTGTACGACTTTTGCAACCAAGACTTTTCAATTTAAAAAGAAGAATGTTATGATCGATTGTATCAAATGCCTTCCTAAGATCAATAAAAGCCACTCCGTTAAGTTGGCCATTTTCAATATTACAGCTCCACTGGTTGACCAATTTAGCTAGAATGGTTGTTGTTGAGTGTAACGGTCGAAAACCGGGTTGATTAGTGTGCAAAAGCTCATTGTCAGTAATATAAGCATATAGTTGATCGTAGACAGATTTTTCCAAAATTTTGCTGATAATTGGAAGGATAGAAATTGGTCGGTAATTGCCTACGTCAGCTTTATCACCGGTTTTGTATACCGGGATGACCTTTGCACTCTTCATAATCTGAGGTACCGAACCGCATTGTAAAGACCGGTTCACCAGTTTAGTTAGTGACTCGAGAATTGCAGGCATAGCAACTTTAAGTATGTGACAACTGATATCGTCGTCTCCACTAGCCTTATTGATATTCATATGATTTATAATCTCAGGTTTCTGGTACAGTTTCCAATTCAAAGGCATTATGAATGTTGCTCTCATGTGGTGAACTCATATTGCTATACTCTGGTAGTTTTTCGGTCACTTTTTTGCGCAGTTAATAAAATAATCATCACCTCGGTAGACAAACTCGTGTCTACTCTCAACACCAAAGAAAAATACGTTGTTCACTATCGTACATTGCAAAAATATCTCAAACTCGGGTTGTGGATCAAAGAAGTTTACCGAGAATTGAAATTTCGTCAAAAGCCGTGGATGAAAAGCTATATTGACAAAAACACAAAATTGCGCAAATTGGCCAAATCCGATTTTGAGAAAGACTTTTTCAAATTGATGAACAACTCGGTCTTTGGCAAGACGATGGAAAATAACAGAAATGGAATTGACGGTCATTTACTAAGGGACGTACAGGATTCTGACAAGTACAAAAAATTAACTTATAAACCAAATTACAAATCGACGGTACCATTTAAAGAATGTGAGCTTTCGTTTGTGGAGATGTACCAAACCAAAGCAATTAAATAAGCAAATCTATTGTGGTGTAAGTATTCTCGATATCTCAAAAACGTTGATGTACGATTTCTACTCCAACGAGCTAAAAGCAAATTTTGGTGACAAAGTAAATTTACTTTACACGAACACTGATTTTCTATTAGTTCAGATCGAGCAAAGCTCACACGATTTAAACGGCTACCTAAACGAAAAGCACAATTTGTTTGACTTAAGTAATTACCTGCTCGATCATCAACTTTACAACACCAAAAATAAAAAAGTCATAGGCAAAATGAAAGACGAATTTGGTGGCAAAACAATTTTAGAAGCCGTTTGTATCAAACCCAAAATGTATTCGATCTTAACTACCGATCAAAATTTAAAGAAGGCGAAAGGGGTCACAAAAGTAGTAACCGAGAAACGGTTAACCCACGAGATGTATAAAAACTGCCTATTTGACCGGGTTTCTCATTTCAATAAACAGCAGCTATTGTAATCAGATAAACATTGGGTGCTTACTCTGTCGAAAACGCACTAAGCCTCTCGCCGTTGGACACAAAGCGCTATATATTGCCGAATGGAATCGATACGTTAGCTTACGGGCACAAGCGAATCGAGTGAGCGAAGCGAACGTAAGCTAATCAGGCGGTAATTCCGTGTTTTCGGCTACAACCTGAAGTTCCTCTTTGACGAAACTTCTATTTGGGCCGTTTAACAGATAATATAAAGTTGGGCCCGTTTTTATCCGCTTCCGATTCACCCGTTTAAATTGACTGGTGCGCTTTTCAATTTGGTAAACGTCCACGGGCCAGACTGGATCTGTCGCCCTTCTGACGGTGCCGCCCTCTTGCTCGCCCGGGTAATATAAATACCTAACGACCGCGTCTGGAGGAAATTCTCTTTAGGTAGAGATCTTACCGTTTAACTTATATTCTCTTACAGGTGCACTCGGTGCTTGGCTCGCTACGCTCGCTAATTTTATAGCTTCTGCAGGAACGGCATCGTTTAAACGCGTTTTTTCCTCGTTTAACGATTTCACGACCTGGGGCAAACGTTCTACCCATTCAACGTTTCGCTCGCCCACGTCTATCATTTCTTGAGCGTATTGATGGCCGAATAACGCTCGGCTAAAGTGCGGTTAAACCTTTCCACGATCCCTTGAGATCTGTGAACACCCGGCTCACCCACTTGAATTTCTACCCCGTGTTTTGCCATTAACTTTTTAAACTCGCCTTTAAATTCAGATCCCGAGTCTACCATTACAAATTTGGGCCAGGTCAGAGGTGATCGCTCGTAAATTTTCTTGGTCGCTTCGCTCACTTGCTCGGCGGTTTTACTGGTCAACGGCTCGGCTTCTTTATACCGTGAACCCACGTCTACCACGGTCAAAGCGTACTTAAACGTTTTTCTTTTAACGCAGTCCCAGGGTAAATGAAGTACGTCCATTTGATGCGCGTAATCAGGTTCGACCGATTCTGATTGCAACATTGTAGGTCTGGGTACGTAATTTGGTTTTGGTAATCACATATGCCAAAGGGCCTGCTTTTTTAGCCAGTTCCTAATAACTGATTTGTTCGCACCGGTCTTTTTGTGTAGATGATCGACCGCGCTTTCTCCTCGCCAGTAACCCTGTGGGCTGTAAAATGGTTTTTTAAAAGTTTCCTCCATTTTAAAATAAAGTTACGCAAATCGATAAGCTAAGAAACCGACCAAGGCCGTCCCGGGTATAATCCAAACAAACTCGTGGATCTTTTGATCTTCGGAAGGCTCGTAAAAATTGGACAATTTAGGTTCTGGCGGTAATGGGTACATACTCTTACTGGTCAATTTCTGAATAAGCTCGTAAAGCTTCGTCCACGTTTACAAATGTCTGCTGACTCGCGCGTTCTTGTCGCATTCGTTCGTTTAAAAAGTCTAGCATGTGTACGCGGTTTTGTTCCCAGGATTCCTTCGCTTGCGCCAATTGCTCCAACGCGAGGTCGTGTCGCTTTTGTTCTTCGTCGACTTTACTTTTTGATAAACTGCTAAATAAAAAATTTGAGAACCGTGAATGCCAAGGCGTTTACTATTGCTCCTCCCACCATCATCAAAGCACTAGCCATTTTTAAAATAAGGTTAAATTAAATGAAATGAATAGCGAAAATAAAGATCAATTGTCGGAGATTCAAGCAGACTTATGTAATATCGAGCAGATACTGGGTGAAATTATCGATCACATTGGTGATATGGTCTTAGAGATCCAAAGTGAAAAATACGAAGACCTGTTTTTTTGTAGCGGGTTCAACGTTAATTGCGTTTTCTTTTCTTTTTAAAATATTTCAATAAAATAAAAATAAGAATCGTAAATAAGAATAGTATTATATAAAAGTAATATGTCACAACAACACACCAAAAAACTAAACCCGAGTCGCAGACTTAAAGTTCCTTGCGCGATCAAAGGCGAAAGAAAAGAAGTCACAATTACACTCCACCGAGTACCACAGCCGCGGACCACACGTTAAACGTAAAATTCCCGGCCCTAGGCACGGGCGACGTCATTGTACCCGGAAACGCCAAACTGGCTTTTAAACTCGATCTTGACGGCGCCTCGGACGATAACAAAACCGTGTTTAACAACGTGGCGCGAAACCTGCTTTCGGAAATAAACGCGAGTCCCAAAAGAAACAAAATCGTAAGTTACCAAGATGCAGACGTATTTCACAATTTAAGGACAATTGGCTACCTCTGTCGCAGACTAAAAATATGGCGTACTTTGTTTTGGAAAAAGAAAACTTGGCCAAGATCCGACTCGGGGCGGGCGATAAAAACGAAGCCAAAAACAACGGTAAAGATAAAACAATTGCCGACGCTTTTAAAAATCGTTACGCAATTCCTTTAGACACGCCGATGTTGACGGATCATTCTCCGTTCCACCCGTCGTGGTTTAAAGAGCCTCTGACGTATCAACTGACTTTTAACGGTCACGACAAAGTGGTCAACTCGTCAGATACCGCCGCAGAATACTCCATTTCGGTCCTGACCTTGGAATACGAAGTTGTCACCAATCGAGATCTGGCTCAAACCTTGAAAAACAAAAAAACGATGTATCACCTATTCAACCAGATTTACTCGTGGAAGAAGCAAGCAATAAACAAGTCTGACACGCTATGAAACATCAGCATCGACCAAACAATCAAGAGCTTGAAAGGATTTTGATCCTGTTTGGAGACCCGGTTATAAAAAACCCGCCAAAATTTTATAATCTGCATATAACAAAAACGATTGTGACGGTCGAAGGGAAACCAAATCAATTGTACTCGTTGGGGCTGTTTGAATACCAACATTGGAATGAAATTACAAAATACTTTGGCGATTCGGATAGAAAATCAGCTCGCGCGGTGGCCAAGGACCTAAACTGAGCCGGGGTAGATATAGCTGAATATTTAAGAGATAAGTATGGTCTCTGGCTCGATTTCAGAAGTTCTGACGACAACTCGGCTCACGGGTCGGGTAGACCTCGAGGCGGCGGTGGAGATATATCGATTCAGATGGAAAGAGCGAGCGAAACCGCGGGACCTCTGACGATGTACGTGTTTTTGGGGATGGACGTGCAATTGACGGTGGAAGAAGGAAAAGTAAAACTCAGTGGATATTAAATCTTTTAGAGACTGAATATAAATTCACGTTTAAAGCGATCGTGATCATCTGTCCGACGCTTTTAAAGATTAAAACGTATTAAAATGGATATACGATATACTAGGCAATCGAACTTTATCATAAAACTTTCGATGGAATAAATACGTTGGTTATCGTCGACGACTGCGCGGCCGATCAATTTATTAAGTACAGAAAGAGGTCTAAGAATAACAATACGTGCGCTTTGAGTAAGATGGCGTTTAGCGGGCGACACTATAACCATTCGTGTTGGTTACTTACGCAAAAGTATAACGCCGTTTTAAAAGATTTTGGAGCAACACGGCATGGGCCGCTATCTTTTATTGTAAAGATCGTAATTCATTTGATCAGATGCTAGACAAAAATGACGTGGTTCCGCTGGACTCATCAAACTTTAAAACTCAGAAAACGGGTAAAATTAATTCGACTTGCAACGATTGTTTAATTAAGGAAGAAATTAACAAAGAAATCAGTGCGTTAAATGTGACGGGGCATCGATTTGCGAGTATGAAAAAAACAGAGAATATTGCAAAATCTGTACTGGCCCAATCAAGGTAACGATTCGACATTGGATTTCTAATTGTCGCCATACAGACAAAAAATATGATCAGTTTGACCCTGACAACTTAATCGAAGATTATGAATATTTTTTACAACGATTGCAACGTAAAATTGCAATATATTTATCCAAGAGATGACCTGTGTACCATCGAGCGGTTAAATACGGACCATGGACGTGTCAAGTCAAATTGTGTGTTGGCCTGTCTTAAGTGTAATTTAACGCGTAAGTGTAATACGGTTCCCCACTCAACTGACTTATAAGCCAGTTAATATCTATTTATTTGCTTTACTTTACTTATGCTAGGCTAAATAAGCTTAGCGTAAGCAATTTTTATTTTGTTATGATTAAATAAGTAACTATGTTTGAGCTAGTTCAACTACTTGCCCAGTTAGTTATAGCAATGAATTTAACTTACTACACAATTGAGTACCTACGACTTAAATACACCTACAACAAATTTAAAAGTATTATATTAAAATGGACGACATTAAAAGCATACTCACCGACTCAAAAAGTGATTCCCAACCAAACGTTAAAGACAGACTCTGCTCGATAGCTGCGTCAGGTGAAAGCAAGAAGTACTTAGGTAAAGAACACTCGATTAAAGACATCGAATCCATGTCACCCAAAGACCAAGAAAAGCTTTTTAATTTGTACGAAGTTAAATTTGGCAAAGAGATCGTAAAAACCCTCGGCAACGCGATTTTGAACCTCAACTCTCGCTTACTCGGTATAGCTATTCCGATCGATCTCTTTGGGCTTACGTCAACTTAAAATCCGAAGAAGCGCTGACTAAAGACCTAAACGACGAACCGATTATCAGTCAGACCATGGGTCACTTACTTACCGAAGTTTGTTACAAGTACGGCGTTTACTTGTCACCATTGACAGCTATGCTGGAATTCAACAAAAGCTCTGTTATATTAAAAGCAGATGTCAACGAACGTACAGACGGTAACTAAAGCTAAGAATCCGAAGCGTGTAGAACAAGGTAAGAAATTAGCCGAGCATAACAAAAAGATGAAGCAACAGCTCGCCAAGATGAAATTAGCAAACGAGCGAAGCGAAGAGAGCAGCGAAAATAGAAATGAAAATAAAATTTATCAAACGGTTATAAAGAACAGAACCTTAATATTTGGTGGATTGGCGATTGGTGCGCTTGCGGTCTATTTTATTTGGAGAAATAAGTCGACGAAACTAACCGTTCAACCAAAAAGCGAACGTAGCGAACGAAGTGAGCAGAAACCCGAGCGAAGCGACCAAAACAAAGCAAACTCGAGCCAAGAAAATAAAATTGAAGAACAGATTTTGGACATGGAATAAATTCAACAACCATGCCATCGTTTCGGCAATCTCCATGGGTTACGCCATGCTATCGAGTAAGCTATTTAAAATCAAACCGCCGCATCTAAATAAATTATCTGTCGAAGACGCGTTGAAATTGACTGCTCTGTCTAGCGGTGCATTGGCTACCCAGAGTTGGTTGGTAGCGCAAGGTACATTGCCTGCGAGTTTTCCTATGAGTAGTAAATAAGTTTTCTTTTTTTAAAGTTAAAGTTAAATGGCTGAAGGGGGATTTGAACTGGACGAAATCGGGCAAGAGCGTGAACAAGAAAATTTGAGCAGGACAAGCAAGACGACCAAGATTTTGTTGACAGTAACTTATCTTCAGATCGACAAGAAAGGAGTTTTGTGGAAGGAAATGACCCCATAGTGAGGCCATGGGTAACCACTGAAGACCAACTTAAAGTACTCACTGAACAAAGCATGAATGATTATTATAACGAGATTAAAAATTTTTACAGATTTGAAGCGATCGTGAAAGACACAATATATCTAGCCTTGATTCTAAAGGATTACTTTATGCAAAATTTAATAATGAAAAAATCCGCTTGAGTAAAAAAAGAGAGAAAAGTGGACGACGGTTTCTCGCATTATCTACCTTACAATCCAATTCAGGTAGTATAGATTTTATCACACGCACTTTAGGGTTAAAAGGCTACAAGGACCCTGCAACTGAGTTAATTGAAGAGGTAGAAGTCGTTTCAGACAAAATAGAAAAGATCACAAATGAAGACGGATCTGTAGACGAATTAGATGAGGCACTCGATCAACTTCAAGAAATAGCGCAAGAGTCTAGAAACTTAAACCCAGAAGATGCAAATTCAGAATTTACTCTCAGAAAGATTAGAAGTCTTGACCAAAGCTTGCAAACAATATAAGGTCAATTAAAACTGGTAGAAGCTAAGATTGCAAGAGTAAAAGAAAATATTCAAACAACTGAAGATGCATTGAAGGAACCAGGTATCACGCGAAAACAAAAAATTCAGAGCTTAAAATTCTTGGAGATTTTAACAATGAGTTAAATGCATTGAATACCCAGCGAAAAAATTTAAACATGGGATTTAGAAACCAATTTGAAACGTTAAAAGAAACGATTCAAACAGCTCTGGGTAAAGATTTAACTTTACGCGAACGAATTAATATTTTATTTGGAGAACAAGGCGTCACGATCGTAAGTATTTTAACGGCTTTTGGTTTAGCCGTAAGTACCATCGTTAGTAGTATCGTGGTTAGCGTCAGAGCTGTTGGAGCGAGCGGAGCGAGCACACCTGCACCAAAACCAACGCCGGTCCCACGCCAGTTCCTCCGTCCAAAGGCGGAATACCGATTGGATCAAACGGCAACTGTGGAATCTGGCAAACGTATTGAAGAAACTCGGGTTGAAAGCTTTAGGCGCTTTGCCCGGAATCATCGGTAGCGTTTTGAGTTGGATTTTTAACGCGGCGGGTAAAGCCGTCGGGTGGGTGGCAGAGCACGTGTGGACTTTGTTTGTAGGCGTGGGTGTTTTGATTTTGACAAACGTGCAAAAGAATGGGTAAACGAATTTAAAAGGCAAAAAAAAATTAAACCTCACCTCAAATTTGGGGTCAGGTTTTTTTACGCCTTAAATCAAACCGTTTTAAGTTAAAATTTTATATAACGTAAAACCAATGACACCCATGGCAACGGGTCCGATGGTTAAGGACGGTTTTTCTTCGTTGTGTGGGTCTAAAAGCTTACTTAAATTTTGCTTTCCAATTGGGTTTAAAATTGGCTTTGGTCACACCTCCAGTTCTTCCTCTTCATTAAAATCATTTCCCAAATTCAAACTCGATACGTATCCAGTCTTCATATCCCCAGTCGCGATTTGTAAATTGCTATATCCCTCAAACGTACCGATGCGCAAGTCCATGGCCGAGGGCACGAGGTATAACCCCCAGGGCGACTACGAAGTTTAAAGGCGTTTTTGCGTATTGTAGCTAATCTTGGAATTGGTCGATCGACTGTTTGAGATTGGGGTCCGAATTAATTAAAGATTCCACGATCGGAGTAAATTGCCGTTGCGCGTCTAATCCGGTGACGGTGGCCAAAACGCTGGTCTTGGTCTGTGCCTGTGCCCTGAGTAACGCGTAGACGTAAGCTCGAATTGATTTGTTTACCTTGGTGATCCCCACGTCCGTCAGCCGAGACTTTTTAGGAACAAAATCCCACCAGGCCAAAGTGACCACGCCCGACTGTGAAATCCAGGTGACCCTGTAGGTACTCGCGTGACAGGGACCTTTAGGTGGTTTAGCCCAGCCAAAGCCCATGTAAGTAGATCCTGCGTATTTGCCATTGGTCGCGTGTAAGTCGTGCGCGTCGTAGTTTTTATTTGGAACAGGTACGTAACCGTTGTCGTAATAATAAGCTGTACTTAATCCGTTCGACAAAGTGTCGCGAGTTTGTTTATATGATTTATTCGGGTCTACTCCGTATAAAAAACACGTGACCGTAAACTTCCGATGGTCGCAATTATTGCGTAACGCGTCAAATACGTCATCGCTAGGAATGGGCATCACGCAGTCGTAAAATATTTTTCGTACGGCGTAATATACGTGAAAGTTAAATAAAGCCGAGACTTATGGATTGGGGTCGGACAGCAGATCAAAACCCACACCGCAGGCCGTCGTTGCACAATAGACCGCGAAATTAAATTGATTTTGGTAAAACGATATCGACTCGGTAGACCAGAGATTGACGGCTTCGCCGTGGTTACTTTCGGTAATTTATACGCGTGCGTTAAATTTGGAAACTCAGCTGTAAAAGAATTTTCGTCTTTGACTAAAATTGTTAGACTACTAAAGTTGGCTCCCATTTATTTTTAAGACTTTTATTTAGATTTTAAAAAGGAGGGGCCGTCGCCTGGGTCGCTTCTCGATAAGCGGGTGGTAGGTCTTCAAACTTAACCGACTTTGTTAAAGTTACTCGCCAAGTTTTTTCATAAGATCTTTTTTAAAACCGCCGCCCGTTCGTTGGCTAGCACTTCTGCTCACTCGTTGATTTGACGTTCGAGTTCTTCTTTGGTGCTCGCTTGCAATTTTGTAGACGTACGCTATCTGATCTTTTCTTTCATTTCGTTAAACAACTCGGATAAAATAAGGACAAATTCTTCCTGGGATATATCACCGTCTTCAATCGCGTGAGATACGTATTTTTCAATGGTGTTTAATTTAACGTCTGCCAAAATTCTAATTTGGTCGTCTTTTTTAGTTTTGTGGGTTAGTCTACGGGAGGCATACTTTAGAACCGCGTAAGCGCTAAACGCACCGATAGCGATGCCTTCCATCACAAGTCCGACGGGTCCGGTAACGACTCCCAAAATGGCGGAAATGCCGACAGCTGCCAAGGTCGCGCCCAGAGCTTCCACGCCGTACTCCACGTTCCCAGTGCAGTTAAAAGTCGTTTGATCTTTTTGTAACTATTTTCCCTCGCGTCGCCTTCTCTTTGAATTTGAGATTTAATTTCTTCGATCTTTCTGAGTCTGTAAATTTTGGTTTCCGCTTGTTCAGCCGAGTTTAAAGTCAAATCCGAGTGTTTACTTAAATCTGGGTATACGTTAGTCGTCATCTTTTATTATAATATTACTTTTATAATTACACGTTTTAGAAAATGTCTAACTCGATTAAAATTTTGCCGATGTTATTCAAGAGCTCGCCTCTATCGTTTTAACAGAAAAATTCAATTCACAGATGTTCCTGTTGATTAACTTTTAGGCGTTTCACAGTGATTGTAGGTGCGAGGCTCGGTAGCTATCACGTACAGCAAGTCTAAAGACTGGCCGTTATAAAAATAAAATGTATTTAATTGTTTGCAATGAATAAACGCGAGTTTAAACGAGTTTAAATCGTACTTGCCTTCGTAAATAACGTTGGGTAAAAGTTTTATTTTGGGTAAGTTCAGTAGCTTGGACACTTCTTTATTTAGTCGCAACTTGAGATTGGGGTCCGTAATGGCCAAAGTCACCCGTTTAGATTCTGAGTGAACCTTAAAAGAAATGCCCGGTATCGAGTTCAACAAAAAGTGAAACCAGTCCATGCTATAATAACCGGGGGAT
This sequence comes from Acanthaster planci, assembly GCF_054643075.1. Taxonomy (NCBI): domain Eukaryota; kingdom Metazoa; phylum Echinodermata; class Asteroidea; order Valvatida; family Acanthasteridae; genus Acanthaster; species Acanthaster planci. The sequence goes on along the minus strand of NC_141786.1, from coordinate 13,040,340 downwards.
ACCACGATGCTTCCTCTTTGGCCCTGGGGTAATGGTTCAGATGAGCTTCGCGAATGAAGTCTATCGTGTATAGGTTCAGTTAGTCCCGTCAAAAAAAGTCTTTTTGTTAATTCTCTTCTGGGTCTCGTGGGTGTTACGGGGGAGTTGGTGGTAGGCCGAGTCGGGATTCCCTTCGTAAATTTCATCTAAAGCTTGTCTTTGCCCCTCAAGCAGTGAAGCTGATTTGACTTTTTTATCGTTGATATCATAAGCTAAAAGAGCTCGCGTTTCTGATGGTTGTCTTTGGTTTAACTGATCTTCTAAAGTTGCGATTTCTTGGTTTAGCTGCTCAATTTCATCAGCGATGATTCTAATTTCTCCCGCTAAATTGCCTCTTTTATTTGCTTGGATCAATCTGTTTTTAGCTGTTTGTACTAATTCTAAATTGGGAGATACGTCTGTTCTTTCCACTGAGGGTATTCCGGGCGGTCGTTCGCCAAGTACTCCCGCGGGCCTACCGTCCAAATTTGTATCCCACTCAATTTCATTGGCGTTTGTTACGTTAAAATATCCAGCTTCAAACTGAATATTCTTTACTCGGACTTTAGTGTTGTTGATGACATCTCTCAATTTAAACGTCTGCTCGCTCTCGGTTAAGTAAAACGTGTGAGTCTCCATTTTTTATTAAATACGTTTTGAAAAATCTTGTTAGGCGAGGTTTAATTTGTCGAGGGCGTTTTCCCAGTGCTTATCCGAAACTTGAAATAGATCTTTCACTTGAGATTCGGTTTCCTCAGTTGTCTCTTGATAACATACCGCGATTAAAGCCTTCAACGGTTTACCTCTAGAGATCTTACCGTTTAAAACTTGGTTAAACTTATCTTCTATTTCACCTGCTTCGCCGTTTTTAAAACAAATGTTATATTTTTGTAGGGTTTTTCTCAATTCTGGTGGCGGCGGTTTCCTCCCAACGTGATGCTTGTAATATCGATCTCCAATGTCTATGGGGTCGTACGAGGAAACCCATCCAAAAATTAGACCGAAATGTTTACACGCATATCTTTCGTCTGTTTCAAGTATTTGGTGCTCGCACGTGTTTTCGGGTGTACGTTTGTTCCCGCTGCCCGCTATGTGTACGTCCTTTAGATTCAGCAAGTGGCAAAGCTCCGCATCAGTCATCTTTTATTAATAGTTCACTTATTTAAGTGAACTAAGTTTAAGTGAACGTCAAGTTTAGTCGCTGAATCGGGAAGTGGCTCGTTCTCTCGCGCGTGTTTTGAAACGTTTCGTTGATCTTGGATGCTTCCTTAGAAACTGACCGTACAAAATTAACAGCTGCGTCTTGACCTCTGTACGTCTTTTGGCTAGTGCGAACTCCATTGCATCTGACAACCACGTATGAGTATCCACAAGGCATGTGAATCTGTGTTTTGACCGTGCTGGCTTCGCTCGCTCTCGCGGTAATTTTTCTAAAACAGACTTAAAATCGGCATAAATGACGAAAGGCGGGTCTTGTTTATTTTTGTAATTTTTCAATTGTAAAATGTTTTGGCCTTTGGCTGGCAACTCGACCGTACATATGGGAACGTTTAAGCCTTGACAAACTTCTTTGTGTGTGGTTAACTTTTCTTCCGTTTGGAAATGCGACATGCAATGGAAACACCAGTGTTTTTGGCCGTCGTGATGATTGATATCGCCCGTCAACCTAGAAAAAGTTTTAATCCAACAGTAGTGATTTTCTTCATCTCGGGTAAAACAAGGTAAATTGATCGGTTCTTCTGGGCGCTTGATTTTGTAAAGAATGTAAAGACCGTCTTTTTTAGTGTAACCAAGCACATTGATTGCCAAATTATTTTGTACTTCGATACACGGGATCTGAGATATGGGTGTTGGAAAGCTTATGTTTGTAAAATTTAAACCATCTGATTCTGACCTGTAAGTCGATGTTTGCTCCTCATATATCTTATATTTTGGATTTGTTTGTAGCTGGCTTTTGACGTTGTCAGAATATAATTTTAAAGCTGCCCGCAACGCCCATCGGATACATTCTTGATCTTTATTTTCAAATCGCAAAATAAGTTGGCGATCAATGTGTTTGGTTACACCAAAAAAGACGGTCTTTACATTCTTTACAAAAGCAAGTGTCCAGAAGAACCGATCAATTTACTATACTTTAACAAAGGTGACGAAAATCACTACTGTTGGATTAAAAACTTTTCTAGGTTGACAGGTGATATCAATAAACACAACGGCCAAAAACACTGGTGTTTCAATTGCATGTCGCATTTCCAAACGGAAGAAAAGTTAATCAGACACAAAGAAGATTGTCAAGGCTTAAACGTTCCCACATGTACGGTCGAGTTGCCGGTCAAGGCGACAATATACTCAAGTTCAAAAATTACAAAAATAAACAAGATGTTCCTTTTGTCATTTACGCCGATTTTGAGTCTGTTTTAGAAAAACAAAGATACAAACACGATCAAAACACAGATTCACAAGCCTTGTGGATACTCATACGCGGTCATCAGATGCAATGGAGTTTGCACTAGCCAAAAGACGTACAGAGGTCAAGACGCGGCTGTTAATTTTGTAGGGTCACTTTCTCAGGAAACAAAGAAGATCATAGAAACGTTTAAAAATAAAGCGAAGTTGATTTGGTCACCTGAGTTACAAAAAATCTACGAAAAATGTAATAGATGTTGGATCTGCGAAAAGTTGATAGATCGAGCGAAAGCGAACAACAAGCGAAGCGAGTGCCAGTGTGACATTCCAAATGAACCAAAAACAAAATCTGACAAAATTGATTTCTGTCATAAAAATGAAGCAGGTTTCAGAGAATGGGTATGTATGACGTGCAAAAAGCCCATCAATAATTTTAGAAAAGTTTGCGATCATTGTCACGTGACGGGGAAGTACCGAGGCCCAGCGCACGCCAGTTGTAATCTCAAGTTAAGAATAGTGGCCAATCAAACACCCATTCCGGTGATCTTACATAATCTCGAGAAATACGACGCGCATTTAATCATGCAAGGCGCTCACAAATTTTACGGGAAATCAATTAAGTTGATTGCTAAAAATACTGAAAATTACATTTCGTTTTCCTTTGGCCAACTCAGGTTTTTAGACTCATTTTATTTCATGGCGGCTTCGCTAGATCGGTTGGTTAAAAATTGTTCACCCGATGATTTTAACTTACTTTGTGAAAGGTTTCCAAATAACAGTCATTTATTGTTGGAAAAAGGAATTTACCCCTATGAGTATATCGATTCCTTTGATCGATTTCAAGAGAGACAACTCCCGCCAGTAGACGCTTTCTATAGCTCTTTGAAGCAGGGAGAAATAACCGAGCAAGAATACGCTCGTGCGAAAACAGTATGGCGGGCCTTTGGCTGTAAAAACCTGGGAGATTGTCACGACCTATACGTGGAAACGGACGTGTTATTGCTAGCGGCTGTTTTTGAGAATTTTCGGAAGGTATGTAAACAACACTACGGTCTTGACCCAGCCAACTATTACACATCACCGGGTCTGTCGTGGGATGCACTCTTAAAGCATTCAAGGGTACAGCTGGAACTATTAACCGACATTGATAAGCATTTGTTCTTTGAAAGGGCAAAAAGAGGTGGGATTTCTTCTGTAGGAGCCAAACGATATGCAAAGGCTAATAATCCAGAACTACCTGACTACGACCCAAATAAGCCAGAGTCGCACATTTTGTACCTAGACGCAAATAATTTATACGGCTGGGCGATGAGCAAATATCTGCCCGTAGGTGAATTTACCTGGGAAACAGACTTAAAAAAGTTTACGTACTATTACATCCAAGAGTTGCGACTAACTGACGACTACGGTTACATGTTTGAAATCACTTCAGATTACCCGGAACGTCACCATGACGAACATAATGACTTTCCACTTGCACCCAAAAATATGTCGGTACCGAACAAATGGTTTTCGAGCTATCAACAGGATTTAATTGGTAATGGCGAAGTGAGCGAAGTGACTTCGGTAGACAAACTCGTGTCTACTCTCAACACCAAAGAAAAATACGTGGTTCATTATTGTACATTGCAAAAATATCTCAAACTCGGGTTGTGGATCAAAGAAGTTCACCGGGGTAATGCGTTTCCGTCAAAGGCCGTGGATGAAAAGCTATATCGACAAAAACACAAAATTGCGCAAATTGGCAAAGTCTGATTTTTAGAAAGACTTTTTCAAATTGATGAACAACTCGGTCTTTGGAATTGACGGTCATTTACTGAGGGACGTACAGGATTCCGATAAGTACAGAAAATTAACTTATAACCCGAATTACAAATCGACGGTACCATTTGAGGAGTGCGAGCTTTCGTTTGTGGAGATGAGTAAAAATCATTCATTATTTGACTTTAGTAATTACCCGCCCGATCATCGACTTTACAGCGCCAAAAATAAAAAAGTCATAGGCAAAATGAAAGACAAATTTGGTGGCAAAACAATTTTAGAAGCCGTTTGCATCAGACCAAAAATGTATTCGATCTTAACTACTGATCACAATTTAAAGAAGGCGAAAGGGGTTTCTAAAGTAGTAACCGAGAAACGGTTAACCCACGAGATGTATAAAAGCTGCCTATTTGACAGGGTTTCTCATTTCAATAAACAACAATTATTTAGATCGGATAAACATCGGGTGTTCACAGTCTCTCAACAGAAACTTAGTCTGTCACCGTTGGACACAAAGCGCTACATATTATCAAATAGAATCGATACTTTGGCTTACGGACATAAGCGAAGCAAGTGAGCGAAGCGAGCAACGACCGGAGCGAGTATTACCGAAGTGAACCTAAGCTACCCCGTTATTACTCCGATAATTCGGTGTCTTCGGGTACTACCTGAAGTTCCTCTTTGACAAAACTCCTATTTGGTCCGTTTAATAAAAAATACAAAGTTGGACCCGTTTTTACCCTCTTGCCTTTCACTCGTTTAAATTGACTCGTGCGCTTTTCAATTTGATAGACGTCCACGGACCAGATCGGATCCGTCGCCCTTCTGACGGTGCCTCCCTCTTCCTGCGTCTGGAGGAAGTTCTTGCTTGCTCGTTTTTGGAGGTGCACTAGGTGTTAGGCTCGCTACGCTCGCTAATTTGACGGCTTCTGCAGGAACGGCATCGATTAACCGCGTTTTTTCCTCGTTTAACGATTTTATAACTTGAGGCAAACGCTCCACCCATTCCACGTTTCGCTCACCCACGTTTATCATTTCTTGAGCGTATTGGTGGCCAAATAAACGCTCGGCTAAAGTGCGGTTAAACCTTTCCACGATTCCTTGAGATCTGTGTACCCTGGTTCACCCACTTGAATTTCTACTTTATTATTATTCGTCATTAACCGTTTGAAGTCGCCTTTGAATTCAGACTTCAAGGCTTCCATTACGAATTTGGGCCAGGTCAGAGGTGATCGCTCATAAATTTTCTTGGTCGCTTCTGTTACATGTTCGGCGGTTTTACTGGTCAGTGGTTCTGCTTCTTTATACTGGGAACCCACGTCTACCACGGTCAAAGCGTACTTAAACGTTTTTCTTTTAACGCGGTCCCAGGGTAAATAAAGTACGTGCATTTGATGCGCGTAATCAGGTTCGACCGATTCTGATTGCAACATTGTAGGTCTGGATACGTAATGTGGTGCGGGTAAGTACATATGCCAAATGGCCTGCTTTTTTAGCCAGTTTCTGATAACTGATTTGTCCGCACCGGTCTTTTCGTGCAGATGATCGACCGCGCTTTCTCCTCGCCAGTAACCCTGCGGGCTGTAAAATAGTTTTTTAAATGTTGGGTCCATTTTAAAATAAGTTACGCAAATCGATAAGATAACAACCCAACCAAGGCCGTCCCGGATATAATCCAAACAAACTCGCAAATCTTTTGATCCTCGGAAGGCTCGTAAAAATCGGACAATGTAGGCTCTGGCGGTAATGGGACAATATTCTTACCGGTCACTTTCGAATAAGCCCGCAACGCCTCGTCCACGTTTACAAATGTCTGCTGACTCGCGCGTTCTTGTTGCATTCGTTTGTTTAAAAAGTCGAGCATGTGTTCGCGGTTTTTTCCCTATCTAGTTTTGCTTGATTTAATTGCTCTAACGCGTAGTCGGGTCGCCTTCGTTCTGCTCTAACGGCGGCCTTATCGTCAGTCAAAAGGCCAAATAAAGTACTTGAGCCTGAGAACACCAAGCCGTTTATTATTGCAGATCCTACCATCCTCAAAATACTAGCCATTTTTAAAATAAGGTTAAATTAAATTAAATGAACGAACGAAGCGAAGCAAAAGCGTCCAGAGGGAGCAACGACCGAAGCGGAGCAACGACCGAAGCGAGTGGTACCGAAAATAAAGATCAATTGTCGGTAATTCAAGCAGACCTAAGCAACATCGAGCAGATACTGGGTGATATGCGTGCCGATATAGATCACATCGGTGATATGGTTTCAGAGACCCAAAGTGAAAAATATGAAGATCTGTTTTTTACGGTCGGTGTATCTTTAATCGCGTTTTCTTTTCTTTTTAAAATGATAACATAAGAATCGTAAATAAGAATAGTATTATATAAAAGTAAATATGTCGCAACAATACACCAAAAAGCTAAACCCGAGTCGCAGACTTAAAGTTCCTCGCGCGATCAAAGGCAAAAGGAGGGAGGTAACCATTACGCACAACCCGAGTACCATAGCCGCGGATCACACGTTCACGTAAAACTTCCAGCTCTAGGCACAGACGAAGTCATTGTACCCGGCACGGCAAAGTTGGCTTTTAAACTGGATCTAGACGGCGCCTCGGACGATAACAGGACAGTTTATAACAACGTGGCGAGAAACATGGTTTCGGAAATAAACGTGAGTCTACAGGGAAACAAGATAGTAAGTTACCGGGATGCGGACGTATTTCACAATTTTAAGGACAATTGGTTGCCGTTGTTGCAGACTAAAAACATGGCGTACTTTGGACTAGAGAAAGAAAACGTGGCCAAGATCAGGATCGGTGCTGGTGACAAAAACGAAGCCGCAAACAACGGTAAAGACAAGGCAATCGCCGATGCTTTTAAAAACAGATACGCGATTCCACTGGACACGCCGATGTTGACGGATCACGCTCCGTTTTACCTGTCGTGGTTTAAAGAGCCTCTGACGTATCAACTGGTTTTTAACGATCACGACAAAGTGGTCAACTCGTCAGATACCGCGGCCGAATATTCCATTTCGGACCTGACCTTGGAATACGAAGTTGTTACTAATCAAGACTTGGCCCAAACACTAAAAAATTAAAAAACGATGTATTACCTATTTGACCGAGTGCATTCCTAGAAAAAACAGGCCGTAAACAAGAGTGACACGCTATGGAACATCAGCATCGATCAGAGTATTAAAAGTCTAAAAGGAATTTTAATTTTGTTTAGAGACCCGACGATCAAAAATCCCCAGAGATTTTATAATCCGCATATCACTAAAACGGTCGTCACGGTCGAAGGTAAACCGAATCAATTGTACTCGCAGGGTCTGTGTGAATATCAACATTGGAACGAGGTTACAAAATATTTTGGTGATTCGGATAACGAGTCAGCGCGAGCGTTGGCCAAAGATTTAAACTTAACCGGAGTAGATATGGCCGACTATTTGAAAGACAAATACGGTCTCTGGCTCGATTTCAGAAGTCCCGACGATAACAGCGCCCACGGATCGGGTAGACCACTCGGCGGAGGAGGAGACATATCTATACAGATGGAACGTCAAGCTGAAACAGCGGGGGCGCTGACGATGTACGTATTTCTGGTGATGGATTCTCAACTCACGGTCGAAGATGGAAACTTTAAGAGTTTAGTTTATTAAAATGAGCGAACAAAGTGAATGGTATAAAAATCCTCACTGTGCCCTGATCGTGGGTAAAACTGGGAGTGGCAAGACTCAGTGGATTTTAAATCTATTGGAGACCGATACCGTTTTGCGTTTGAATCTATCGTGGTTATCTGGCCGACGCTTTTTAAGAATAAAACGTATCTCGACAGGTTGTGGATATACAGCGATGAAGGCGTTTACCTGTGTGATTTAGATCGGGAAAGGCTAGAGTTAAACGAGGCAATCGAACTTTATCAGTCAAACTTTATTCGACGGGTTGAACACGTTATTCATCATCGACGACTGTGCGGCCGATCAATTTATTAAGCACCGAAAGAAATCTAAAGCGAGCAATACGTGCGCTCTCAGCAAGATGGCGTTCTCAGGCCGACATTATAACCATTCGTGCTGGCTACTTACGCAAAAGTAGAATTCGGTGCTAAAAGATTTCCGAGAGAATACGGCATGGACGGCTATCTTTCATTGCAAGGATCGTGGTTCGTTTGACCAATGTCTAGACGAAAACGACGTAGCCCCGACGAAAAACGAGATCAAATTAAAAGATATTTACGAGACGTGAAATTTAGCAAATTGGTGTTAAATACGGAACCACCGGTGAATTATTGGGTTCAATAAAAATGAGAAAATTTTTTAAAATCTATTCATAAAAGTAAAGTTATAATGATTGAAAGTAAAATGGGACCGGTAAAATTAACGCGACCTGTAACGGCTGCATTGAGAAAGTACGAGCTCAACAAGAACAAAATAAGTGCCCGCACGGGAAGCATGGATCTCAGTGTGTAGAATGTGGTGGTTCGGGCATTTGTGAGCACAGGCTACTAAAATATGCTTGCAAACGTTGCGGTGGAGGAGGCGTCTGTCTGCATGGAAAACAGAGGTCATATTGTAAGACTTGTTCTAACCCAATTGAAGTAACGATTAGAAGATGGATTAGCAGCGCTCGACAAGAGGACAAAATGTACAATCGATTTGATCCTGACCATTTCATTGACACAGACTTCTGCCGCGGCTTGATTGAGGACCACCCCTGTTGCTTTTACCCAGATTGTGAAGCTCAGATGCAGCTTATCGAATATAGAGACGATCTATGTACCATCGAACGATTAGATAACAAAATCGGTCACATTAAGTCTAACGTTGTACTTTGCTGTTTAAAGTGTAACCTCGCTAAAAAGAGCGATAAGTTAATTGTCACGTCGTCTAATGATTTGAAAGCTAGTTATTGTAGCTAACTTGACCTACCTATGAACTAATTTTATTTGCTTTACTTTTGTTACAGCTGGGCTAATGTAGCCTGGTTGTAACTTTTTTTATTTTAGTTATAACAAATGATAACGGTGCTAGAATACGTTCAACTACTTACTCAACTGGTTATAGCAGCTAATTTAACCTACTACACGGTTGAATATACACACTTCAAACAAACGTACAACAAATTTAAAGAGTACTTATTATTAAAATGGACGATATTAAAAATATTCTCACCGATTCAAAAAGTGAATCGAGCAGCGAAGCGAGCGTAGCGAGCGTCAAGGACCGCCTTTGCGCGATAGCCGTGTCAGGTGAGAGTAAAAAATATCTCGGCAAAGAATATTCGATCAAAGAAATTGAAGATCTGTCACCCAAAGATCAAGAAAAGTTGTTTAATCTGTACGAAGTTAAGTTTGGCAAAGAGATCGTTTAAACCCTCGGTCACGCTATTTTAAGTTTGTATTCTCGCTTACTAGGAATAGCTACTCCTATCGATCTACTCGGGTTCAACGTCAACTTAACGTCCGAAGAAGCGCTGACCAAAGACCTAAACGACGACCCGATTATCAGTCAAACGATGGGACACCTACTCACTGAAGTTTGTTATAAGTACGGTGTATAACTGTCGCCATTGACAGCTATGCTGATTACCACTAAGCATCTAGAATTCAACAAAAGCTCTGTTATATTAAAAGAAGATGTCAACGAGCGAAGCGACCCCAACACCTGCGAACAGTCCGGTAAAGACGAACGAAGCGAGACCTCAGAGGGTAACTAAAAATAAAGTAAACGTTAAAAATCCAAAACGTGTAGAACAAGGTAAAAAATTGGCCAAGCATAACAAGAAGATGAAACAAAAACTCGCCAAGATAAAATTAGCTAGCGAAGAGAGCGAAGAGATGAACCAAAATAAAAATGAAAGTATTATCTACCAAACGGTTACAGAGAACAGAAACTTCATATTTAGTGGATTGGCCATCTCAGCGCTCGTGGTCTATTTAATTTGGAAAAATAAGTCGAGCACACAACCCACTCGACAAATTATTCAACCAAAACGAGAAGCGAGTAAAGTGATAATTCCTAACCAAGAACCAATTTTGGACATGGAATAAAAATTCCTTAATTTAAAAGTTCTTTATATATAAATATGAATAACGCTAGATCAATCTACGTAAACGGAATCGCCAATACGGTTTACCACGGTGCGGTCGTTTCGGGACTATCGCTAAGTTATGCCATGCTATCGAGCAAGCTGTTCAAGGTCAAACTGCCAGATTTCAATAAATTATCTGCTGAAGACGCGTTGAAATTGACCGCGCTGTCTAACGGTGCCCTGTTTACCCAGGGTTGGTTGGTAGCACAGGGTATATTGCCCGCGAGTTTTCCTATGAGTACCAGTAGCAGTTAAGTTTCCTTATTTTAAATGGCTGAAGGGGGATTTGAAATGGACGAAATGGGACGAGAACATGAACAAGAAGAATTAGAACAGGACGAACAAGACGACCAAGATTTTGTTGAGACTAATTTACCTTCAGATCAACTAGAAACGAGTTTTGTGGAAGGTACAAATGAACCAAAATTGACCATAAACCCCAGACAAGTCGATGATACATTAGAAAGAGGGAGAGCGGCATTTAAAACTAATCCAATTGTAGAAGACTTTTACCGTTATCTTAAACGAGCCGGAAGAAAAGATGTACCATCAAAACCTCGCTATGAAAGGTTTGAATACCGCGAAGGCGAAGGTTTATTTTACAAAGGTGAAGGCAAATACCGTGATGTGCTACTAACCGACAAAAGAAACCCAGATGTAGTTGTCAGTCTTAAGACAATCATCCAAAACGCTAAAGATGCTTGATATATCGGCAAAGAAGGAGGTAAAGACACCACATCAGCGCAAGATTTTATTAGACATAAGTTAGGATTTAAAAATTATGGAAAATCGATGCAAAAAGCTGGGTTAGAGTTAAAATCCATTAAACCAGAGAGCATTCCAATGGAAGAGCTACCCCAAATATCAGACCAAGTCAGTGACATCGTAGAAGAGCTCACCCAAGATACAAACGTTCAAACAGAAGGATTAAACTATAGAGAGCTCTTGGGATTAGACACAGAATTGCGAACGATTAGAGGACAGATACGATTAAACGAAGCTATAATTACAGAAATTCAAGAAGAAATAAGTAGTATCGAGACTTCTGAAGATTCGGGTCGTTTACGTGAATTAAACGATCAACTCGAAGGACTACAAGCTCAAAGAGACATATTAAACGGCCAACTCAAAAGCCAAATATCACAAGTCAAGATTTAATTAACTACGCTTTACATTCAGATGACACCCCGGCTGATAAGATTCGAACGATATTTAGAGAACAAGGCGTTACGATCGTAAGTATTTTAGCTGCTTTTGGGTTAGCCGTGGGTACCATCGTTAGCAGCGTCGTGGCTAGCGTTAGGGGTGCCGGGGCGAGCGGAGCGAGCAAACCAACACCCGCACCTAAACCTCCCTCCAAAGGTGGAATTACCGATCAGATCAAACGTCAACTGTGGAACCTGGCAAACGTGTTAAAGAAACTCGGGTTGAAAGCTTCGGGTGCTTTGCCCGGGGTCATATGTAGCGTTTTAAGTTGGATTTTAAACGTGGTGAGTAAAGCTGTCGGATGGGTGGCGGAGCATCTGTGGACCTTGTTTGTAGGCGTGGGTGTTTTGCTTTTAACGTACGTGCAAAAGAATGGGTAAATAGGACAAAAAAAATAAAAATCCACCTCAAATTTGAGGTGAATTTTTTTGCACTGATTCAAACCGTTTAAGTTAAAACCTTGTATAACGTAAAACCGATGACACCCATGGCAACGGCTCCGACGGTTAATGATAGTTTCTCTTCGTTGTGTATGTCGAGCGGTTTAGAAGGAGGAGCCGGAGCGATGCTTGGTTTTGGTATCGCTTCGGTAATGCTCGTTGCTCCGCTCGCTTCGGTAATGTTCGTTGCTCCGCTCGCTTCGGTAATGCTCGGTGCTCCCTCTGGTCGCTCCGCTATGGTAATGCTCGTTGCTCCGCTTCGCTTCGTTTCTTCTGCAAAACTGTCTTCAGCCACCAGTTTTAAGTTAAGACCTTGCACATATCCAGTCTGCATGTCTGCTGTCGCGATTTGTAAGTTATTGTTATAACCCTCAAACGTATCTACGCGTAAGTCCATGTCTGTAGGCACCAGGTATAACCTCGGACCGATTACATAGTCTAAAGGGGTTTAGCGTTCTGTAACGAATCTTGAAATTGGTTGATCGATTGTCCGAGGTCAGGAGCTTCATTAAATAATGCTTGTATATTTTGTTTAAATCGTTGTTGCGCGTCGAATCCAGTGGTGGCGGCTAAAACGCTGGTCTTGGTCTGTGCCTGTGCCCCGAGTAACGCGTAGACGTAAGCTCGAATTGATTCATTCACTTTTCTAATTCCCACGTCTGTCAACTGAGCCCTTTTGTGAGGTATAAAACCCCACCATCCGGTAGTAGCGACTTTTGGGTCTTGTTCGATGTAATCTACTACATATTTTACCGTGTCACCAGAGTCAACTTTAGAATAACCGAGACCCATGACTTTGTGCGATAAAGAAAGGTGAGGCTTATCGATTGCATATCTACCGTAGAGTCCAAGTTCTGAATAATATTTTAACCAGTCTGTCTCTCTCACCTGGGTCACGTCTAGGTTTGGATTATATTCTTTTCCTAGAACGGGTAACCACTGTCTAACTCCCCTGTCCATCAAACCGGCTCGGTCAAAATAATAAGCGGTGCCAAGGCCATTTGTAAGAGGGTCAACGGTTTGCCTAAAGTTCATCTCTGGGTCAACTCCAAAGTCGTTGCAAACCTCTAAAAACTTCTCGCAATTATAATAATTATCAAGCGGATCAAAGATGTCCTCAGTCGGCAAACAAAAATCACTCAAATGAAAGATTCTTCTAACCGTGTAATACACGTGAAAGTTGTACAAGGCAGATATATATAGATCTGCGTCAACGATTCTCCCAAAGTCTACTCCACATGCCGTCGTTGCACAATAGACCGCAAAATTTAATTGGTTTTGATAAAACGTCATTTGGTCCACGTCTGAGTTCCAGCGTTCTACTTGTTCCTTCGTGGTAACGTGTGGTAATTTATAAGATGTTGTCATGTCAATGAGGTTTACCGTAAAGGAATTGTCTTTGTTGACTACAATGTTTAACTGACTAAAATTGGTTCCCATTTATTTTAAAAGACTTTTAAAAAGGAGGGGCCGTTGGAAAGACCAAGTTTTAATAAGCGGGTGGAGATTTTGGTTTCTCTTCGTACTTAACCGACTTTGTAAGGCTTATTTGCCAAGTTTTTTCATAAGATCTTTTTTTTAAAGACGCCGCCCGTTCGTTGGCCAGCGCTTCTGCTCTTTCGTTGACTTGACGTTCAAATTCTTCTTTGCTCGCTTCGCTCGCTTTAGTTTCTTCCAATTTTGTAGAAGAATTCGATCTGATCTTTTCTTTCATCTCGTTAAACTTTTTAAGCTCGGTTAAAATAAGGACAAATTCCTCCTGAGAGATGTCACCGTCTTCAATCGCGTGATATACATATTCCTCGATGGTGTTTAATGTAGCGTCTGCCAAAATTCGAATTTGGTCGTGTTTTTTAGTTGTGTGGGTGAGTCTACGGGAGGCGTACTTTAGAACCGCGTAAGCGCCAGACGCACCGATAGCGATGCCTTCCATCACAAGTCCGACAGGTCCGGTAACGACGCCCAAAATGGCAGAAATGCCTACGGCTGCTGATGTGGCTCCAATTGCTTCCACGCCGTACTCCACGTATCCGAGCGCGGTTAAAAGTCGTTTGATCTTTTTATAACTATTTTCCCTCGCGTCGCGTTCTCTTTGGATTTGAGATTTAATTTCTTCGATCTTTCTGAGTCTGTAAATTTTGGTTTCCGCTTGTTCAGCCGAGTTTAAAGTCAAATCCGAGTGTTTACTTAAATCCGGGTATACGTTAGTCGTCATCTTTTATGATAATATTACTTTTATAATTACACGTTTTAGAAAATGTCTAACTCGATTAAAATTTGCCGATGTTATTCAAGAGCTCGCCTCTATCGTTTTAACAGAAAAAGTCAATTCACTGATGTTCCTGTCGATTAACTTTTTTGGCGTTTCACAGTGATTACAGGTGCGAGGCTCGGTAGCTATCACATACAGCAAGTCTAAAGACTGCCCGTTATAAAAATTGTTAATGTATTTAATTGTTTGCAATGAATAAACGCGAGTTTCAATGGGTTCAAATCGTACTTGCCTTCGTAAATAACGTTGGGTAAAAGTTTTATTTTGGGTAAGTTCAGTAGCTTGGACACTTCTTTGTTTAGTCGCAACTTGAGATTAGGGTCCGTAATGGCCAAAGTCACCCGTTTAGATTCTGAGTGAACCTTAAAAGAAACGCCCGGAATCGAGTTTAACAAAAAGTGAAACCAGTCCATGCTATAATAACCGGGGGGTTCCACGATGCTTCCTCTTTGGCCCTGGGGTAATGGTTCAGATGAGCTTTGCGAATGAAGTCTGTCATATATAGGTTCAGTTAGCCCCGTCAAAAACAGTCTTTTAGTCAATTCTCTTCTGGGTCTCGCGGGTGTTACGGGGGAGTTGGTGGTGGTGGTAGGTCGAGTCGGGGGATTCCCTGCGCGAATTTCACCCAATGCCTGTCTTTGTCCCTCGAGCAGTGAAGCTGATTTTACTTTTCTATTGTCGATATCATAAGCTAAACGAGCCCGCGTTTCTGATGGTTGTCTTTGGTTTAACTGATCTTCTAAAGTTGCGATTTCTTGGTTTAGCTGCTCAATTTCATCAGCGATGATTCTGAATTCTTCCGCGAAATTGCCTCTTTTATTTGCTTGGATCAATCTGTTTTTAGCTGTTTGTACTAATTCTGAATTGGGAGATACGTCCGTTCTTTCCACTGAGAGTATTCCGGGAGGTCGTTCGCCAAGTACCCCCGCTGGCCTACCGTCCAAGTTTGTATCCCACTCAATTTCAGTGGCGTTTATTATGTTAAAATATCCAGCTTCAAAATGAATATTCTTTACTCGGACGACCTTGTTGCCTTTGGTGTTGATGACATCTCTCAATTTAAACGTCTGCTCGCTGGGTTAAGTAAAACGTGTGGGTCCCCATTTTATTATATACGTTTGAAAAATCTTGTTAGGCGAGGTTTAATTTATCGAGGGCGTTTTCCCAGTGCTTATCCGAAACTTGAAATAGATCTTTCACTTGAGATTCGGTTTCCCCGGTTGTCTCTTGATAACACACCGCGATTAAAGCCTTCAACGGTTTACCTCTAGAGATCTTACCGTTTAAAACTTGGTTTAACTTATATTCTATTTCACCCGCTTCGCCGTTTTTAAAACAAATGTTGTACTTCTGCAACGTTCTTCTCGATTTTGGTGGCGGCGGTTTCCTCCAAACGTGATGCTTGTAGTATCGATCTCCCATGTCGGCGGGGTGTATGAATTTAACGAATCAAACCCAAAAGTTAGACCGCGGTGTTTACAAGCGTATCTTTCGTCTATTTCGAGTATTTGGTGGTTACAAGCGGGTATCGGTTTACTTTGAGATCCCGGTATGTGTCCTTCCTTTAGATTCAGCAAGTGACAAAGCTCCGCATCAGTCATCTTTTATATATATAGATCATTTATTTAAGGTAAAAAATTAACCTGGGATTTCTACTTTAATTAAATGTTCGACGTCAGCGTCGTATTCAATAATTAATCCAATTTTGTATAAATCCGCGTCGAGTTTAGTCGATGAATCGGGCAGTGGTCGTTCTCTCGCGCGAGCCTCAGCTTTTTATGCTTGCCGTCTACGAGCACCACGCGATCCATTCCTTCCAACTCGACACAATTTACGCAGCAGGTGCAGTACGTACAACCAAAACACTCGATACAATTGGCACACTCGTTACAGTCTTCGCAACTGTCCAAGGCATTTGAATTTCTGCAGTCGTACGAATTAAAACAAGCCACGCAATTTATACATCTACCGCAATCGTCGCTGGTGGAGCAGTCCTTACATGTGACGCAGTCTTGGCATTCATGACAATTGTGGCATTCTTTACAATCGATGCATTTGCGTAAACTTTTGGAATTTAAACAACGAAAGCAATTGTACGAATCTATCAAGTTGATCGAATTTCTCGTGTCTTTGCAATAATAATTTACGTTTGTAGTTTTATCTACCATTTATTTTTATGTATTTTTTATTATTGTTTGTTTATTTTTTATCATTTTTTATGACGGGCAAGTCTCGACTTGTAGCAAGAGGAAGTCCCTTTTTTTGAGTGATTGCTGGTGCAGGCCGGTGCTAGTCACGAGTTGTTTACACAAAAAGTTCACCGGGGTCAAAAGTTCAAGGTTAATGAAGTGGGAATCCCCGGCGCTAGTCACGAGTTGTTTACAGGAAAAGTTCGCCGGGGTCAAAAGGTGAGTGGGAATCCCCGGTGAGTGTGATGGGTGAAAGGGGGCGAAAAGGGCGTGTGCTTCAGAACTCTCAGTTTCCTACTACTACTACCACGACCTATACGTGGAAACCGACGTGTTATTGCTAGCGGCTGTTTTTGAGAACTTCCGTAAAGTCTGTAAACAGAACTATGGCCTGGACCCAGCTAAATATTACACGTCACCTGGCTTATCTTGGGACGCTCTTTGGAAGCACACGGGTTTTAAACTGGAACTACTGACAGACATAGACAAGCACTTGAAAGGGCAAAAAGAGGTGGTATCTCTAGTGTGGGTGCAAAGCGATATGCAAAGGCAAATAACCCGGACCTACCTGACTACGGCCCAAATCAACCAGAGTCTCATGTCATGTACCTAGACGCCAACAATTTGTACGACTGGGCCATGAGTCAGTATCTGCCCATGGGTAAGTTTCAGTGGCTAAAAAGCTTAGAAAAATTTACTCCCGAGTTTATTTCCAAGTTAAGAGCCGAAGAAACACGCGGTTACATGTTTGAAGTGACTGGTTGAGAGTGTTCATTTTGCTGGTAATGATGTGACTCTAATGCATGCATTTCAGTGTCCTTCAGTTCCAATTTTGAAAGATATGCTGCCGGACTTCTCTTTCGAAATATTTTGCCAAACAATGTTCATACCTTTACTTAGTGCCAACATGTATATGGGATATGCATACATGTACATACCTTTTAATGTATATATTAAAAGTACACATTTATATACATTATATACATGTAAAGTATGTATAGATATGTATGCACATGTAGGCTGTACTACCAAAAAATGTGAAATTGTTTGGGGCTGAAGACAACTTGAAATTTGGAGAAAATAAAAGCTAGATATGAACATTTATGTGGAAAATGCTTTGTCCATGGTTAATTGCCCACAGTGTGAGTTTGCAAGCACAAAGTTTAAGAAAGTGTCCACTGTTTTCCACTGCGACTCTTTTCACAGGCCTATATACCAAACGTAAGGTTCATGTGTGGTACATTTTCAGTTGCAGACAAACCTTTGCCCAAATAACAGGAATAGAGTATCACAAGCCCCTAAACCCTTGGGCTGAAGAGGGGTCTGTAATTCTTATTTATTTTGAGATATTGGCCTCCAAACCCCTTGCAAATTAATTTTTGTGCTTTGCGAGTGTAAAACGTGGGTGATGGGGGGGGGTTATCTGAGGAACCCTTGGGATTTGAAGCCTTAAATTTTGCATGTGTTCATTTTTCATGAAGATTTTCAATTTCTTTTCAAAAGGCGCCTAATCTGAAATGTTGACATTGGAAGATTGCTAGATTCTGGTTGAGTTCATATAGAATGACCCCTACAAATAATTTTTTGATGCCCATTGATGATGCTTATACAAACAATAATGGTGAGAAAAAGTAGCAACTATATTGAGCAAAAAAGAGCTTTATTAATTACCTCTTACAATACTTTTCCACATATTCGTACAATATCAAATATGTGCAAAAACGTGACCACTTATTGAGGACACAACACAACCTATATTTGAAGTCATTGCAACGCAATTGAAATATACTTCTTCAGAACGTCTTCTGATTTCAATAACCAATATGTTCAAAACCCGTTCGAGACACAATTACATTCTTCCAAACCCTTGTGTCTCCTGAACTGCATAGACAAGCATGGATTCCAACTCATTAGGGTTTTCAATGCCTCTAAGCAGGCTTAGAAGCAAGCCACATGTGCTGCTTGACGGCAGCCGCTTGCATCCTGCTCCAGTTGAATAGAAGCTGATCTGAAGTGTGTCATCGAAACCTGCTGGTGGCCGATGCTCTGCACCTGTCCAGAACTCAAGGAGCTGCGGCAATGTCAGAACTCACTTCTTACCTTTGGTGAAAGAAATGTCACACCATTTAATCATTTAGTTCCCAGCTGTTCTTTTGATCTGGAAAAGGTGATTTCTCTTTCACCACACTCCTTCTGTTTGCAACACAAGTTAAGCTTCCTTGTCACAGGACATGTTTTGAGTTGCTCAATTCTAGCGTCCATTTACAGAATATCTTGTTCAAACCAAAAGGCTAAAAATGTTGGAAGTTTAAATTGGGGGTATGGTGCATGCGAAGCTGGTTGTGGGATGGTTTGGAATAACATGGAGTGGGATGCATGAAGCATGCTAGATGACTCTGAGTGGAGGTTAAGGCGTAATGAATTGGAATGCATTGAGGTGTTGCGTTGGGCTTGGATGGGTTGATTTGGCCTTGCTGGGTGTAGAAGTGTGACTCTCAAAATACATGGGACAGAGACTGTCAGTTTTATACTCCACTCTCTCTTAAATTAATTTATTCCTTAATTATTTACACGGGCATAAAAAACAAACAATTTGTCAAATTATTGCTTGCGTAATTAATTCTCAACTCCTTTTACTTGATGTACCATGTTGTTGCTCCAAAGGAACAAAAAACAAAACCAAAGGAAAGAAATCAGTTACTATCCTCACTTGGATGTATAATTACTCACTTCAAAATTTATAAAGAACCAATTAGGCTTCACAAATGAAAATAATCTTCAGACTTCTTTAAAAAGACTGGTAAATCACAAATTTAAAAAGTCTTAAAATGTTTCCACTACATCATGGATACATTCCTTCAACGAATCAACGATGTAAATCCGGCTTCAAAATACTCTGACTGCAGCCACAACCTCGGATTTCCCAGTTCTGTATTCAGGAATCAGCGGGGTTTCCGTCATCTGGAATCGTGACTTTTAAGCAGGGGTAGCACGGGTAGCAAGGGTAGTACGAGGGAATCAATCCCTGACCAATGACCATCTCAATTTAAAGAAATAACCCAAACATACAAGTATTCCATCCTCATTTTAAAAGAGGACAAATTGCTAACTGCAATTTTAACTTTGGCTACATCACACTGGTGAATTCTTTAACTTCATTAAGAATATCTTTACATGTCACATTACTCAGAGGTTATTATAACACTAAAAGAGAAGTATAACTGCATCTTAATCAAATCAACAAATGAATCATACAACATTGTCTTCTATATTAAATAAGAAATCAACACTTACGAGTTTCTTCACTCTCAGTTGAGTTCTGCTCCTTTGCTTGCCCTGACAACAACCCTCAACAGACAAGGTATCCTCAGTCAAGTTTTGACCAAGGCTGAATTGCTGAACAGACACCTGATGTTGTGTCTGATAGGCAAAAGCTGCCTCAAGATTTTGCCTTATGGCCAACAAAAACAACTTCTAGGAGCAACGAAATCTTGTGCTATCACAGCGGAATCATTTGGCAATCTGATTCACACACTGACTCTTACTTTCCACCTCACTTTTACTACATACTTCATTGTAGCATTCTCAGACTAACTTTGAATAATAAGGGTACGGCTTTCTACCAGAGCTACATCAACTCATCTAACTAAAAGAAACAGACCAAGAAACAGGTTATCTTCCATTCTGGTTTATTGTTCACAGTCCTAGAAAACACAATTAGTTAGTAACGAGGGGTGAGAAAAGCTCTCTCCCCCAGAGTCTACTACCGACTATACACAATACCTGCCTAATTATGAAATTATGATAACTACACAAAAGAGTCTACACGATGGGACTCCAACTGGAGGGATGAATTCAGTGGGGAAAGTTAAAGAAGAAAACTCATGGCCTAGTCAACGTAACTTGGGGGGGAGGAATAGTAAAGACAGGCTATTTGTCTACAAGGGGGATGTAAAAAGACTTAAAAAATATAATAAAACACAAATCATCTGACACTGGGTCAAGTTGGATATGATAGAGCTCGTATAGTGACTGCACTCGCTGTGCTTAGTCAGCACCGACAGTTGTGCTACAACAGCAGCACTCCGAAAAAGCTACAGACAGTGCACCTCAGGTGTTATGTTTTAGAACACCTGCTACATTAATTATGCACTTCAGGTGTTGGGGCAGTTTCCAACAACTCCTGCACCTAAGGTGTCATTTTTAAACTTTCAGGAGCACTTGCTAGAAGCTAAATAATGCACTCTTTATGTTCGGTGTAATGTCCTATATTTCTGCACTCCTTGTGTCAATTTGTACTGAAGAGTACCAAAAGAGTAAACAAAGGCTCGAATGAAGAAAAACAAACGATCTTTGAGCATCTTCATATCCATCATAATTCATAACTTTCCGAGCAGAAAACAATGTCTTCATTTTTAAAAAGATGATTAAAAATTCCAAAGATATATTTTAAAGTGACTCAGCCTCTTTTGAATCAATCAAATGAGAATCATTTTTAAGAAAACAATCTTATAATTATTACAACAATAATAATTTATAAAATTGAACTGAGTATAAACATGAAAATAGAATAGTTCACTGAACACAATCTATAAAATAAATCTGCCAAGTCTCTGCAAGGAATCGGCACTCACTCTGCTGTGGATTATAATCATTTGTAAACTTGGATCAACCAATGGAAAATGAAAATAAAGTTTTTCACAGAACACAATCTATAAAATGAACCTGCTAAGTCTCTGCAAGGAAGTTGCACTCACTCTGCCGTGCATTATAATCGTTTGTAAACTTGGATCAAGCACCGGAATATGTAACTAAACTTGTTCACCGAAAAAAATCTATGTCAAGTCTCTGAAGAAAATTTCCACTCACGTTGATGTGCATAATCATCATTAATGAAAATGGAGTCAGTGCAAAATGTAAAAATACACATGTTTATTGAAAAAAGTCTTTAGTGAATCTGTCATGTCTTTAAAAAAGTTTGCACCTATTCTGCTATGGATTTTAAGAAAAAGAAACTTCATTTGTTTTTATATAGTTACTTTCATTTTATAAAAATGGATTAAGCACTGAACCGTTAAAGTAAAGCTGCTGATTGAAAAAAGCTGCCTTAAATAAACTGTGATGATTTTGCACTTTTTCTGCAATGCATTTTTAATAAGTAAAATAATAACTTGGTCTTATTACTCAATTGTGAGAAGAAATGATTTTACATGTGTGGTTCATTTAACAGATTTCTTTAAAAGCATTCTTTAATTCTCTGCTAGTGTCTCCCAAAACATGTCAAACATATACTTGGCCTTTTTATTTTTTGCTTATTTTGAAACCTGTTCTTACATGTAGTTGATAACGTATTAATGCCATTGGTTGATTTAATACCCATCAGTCAAAGTACCTGTTTTGTAAAAAGACTTGTTATTAATTTGTGGGTCATGTATACGTTAATTAGGCACTATCAGTCTATCTCTGTATAATCTGCATGTGTCATTGGTTGCACTCATTATGTTGCTACATTCACCATAGCTTTGCATGCACTCAGTATCTAGTACAGTAGCTTGGTTACCAGACCTTATACATTTGTGACCTTCAACCCCACAACAAGCAACGAACGCCAGCTCAGAAATTCTCCGACAAATCGCCAAATTTCGCGGTGAGAAGAGGCAGCATAACGTTTCACCTAGTACCGAATGCTTTTCTCAGTGTTAAGAAGGTGTTGAATGGTTTGTTCATATTGGAAAAATTTCAGATTTATTTATTACTGGTGATATTAGTTGACGGTAGCAAGAAGCCATAGTCCTCAATTTTTAGCAGGACCTGCTGGATGTTCAGTTTCTGCCCAAATGCAATCAGGCTTGGCTGCTTAGTCTCATTGTCTTTTTAAAATATGCCTTTTCAAATAGAATCTTCTTAGTCTTTGAATGAGAAATGGTAAATTTATAGGGCCTACATGTATGTGGGAGCGTGCTGGAGAGTCTAATTTTCAGTTCCAGAAGTTGAATAGTACAAGCCGCCTTGGACCACAGGATTAATGAACCTAGGACACTATAAGTATATGTAGCTTTTAAAACCTTGTGATTAAGTAGTTTGAAGTGGGAAAATGGTATTATTTGGCAATTTCATGTAAATGTAGATCAACTTTACACTTAGAATGTATATCCTAATTTGCCTTCAATGCCAACGTAATTTCCACTACCGGTGGTGGTATGTTGCTGTCATAGTTCAGGTCATAAATCTGGGTCTGCAAATAGGCGTAGAAGTTCCTGAGCTGAGGTGGGTACTCTAAGTTAAAAAGCCAATGGCTTTTGAAAAGGATATCCACTGCACAGGTGATATTAGTTGACCGTAGCAAGAAGCCATAGTCCTCAATTTTTAGCAGGACCTGCTGGATGTTCAATTTCTGCCCAAATGCAATCAGGCTTGGCTGTTTCGTCTCACTGTCCTTCAAGACATCCTCCACTGGTTCTGTCACTTGAAAAGAAATCATTCCATTCATTACCTCAATGGACTTTTTGATTTAAAATTTAAAATAAATGGGCACGGACGCACACAAGTATGTTTCATCTTAAAGTTTAATGGTTTACTTTCAAGAGTGACCATGAAAGTTTGACACTCTAACCTCACTGTTTGAACCAGACCGTGGTCATCGTCACATATCTGTGGGTACATGACGTGCATAATAATGCCTAAGTGCTTTGCTCATAGAATTTTTTGCATCTGCATAAATAAATAAAGTTTTTGATTAATCACATCAAGGAGAACTTTGCAAGAGCTGAAAAGGGGCATCACTTTAATGTTATAATGTTGTGAACTTTGTCATGTTTGTAAGAACAATTGCATTACAGAGGTCTTTCAGCATTTTGGAGTTTCCTGATAAATTATAAGAACCACAATGAAGAGTATACCTCATAGCATTTGACCAAAAATTTCTCAGCATCTTCTCGTGACACACGACCCTTTGCCTTTGTGTTGTACGATGGTAGTAAGCGGACGAGCGTAACAAAACCTTGCTTTCAGATCTACTAAACAAGCCAGAGAAAGAAGAAAAATACTGGTCATTTTAATTTTGGAATTTAGTCCTTAACATCAATTAACTCATAATAAGTGGCATTGTTTTGTCAATGTCACTGTCAATGTTTTGTCAATGTCAAATAAAGGTATTCCAACAAACTGGGTATGTTCTTTCCTTTCCATGCACAGTTAACAACATCACAAAACCTGATCCTGATAAGGGTTTATAGTTTTGTTTACGGTGCATTGGAAGGAAAAAATTGTTTTATGTATAGGTTGGTAAAAGAGGGCATGCCTTTGCCTTTAATCCCTCTTATCTTCATAGCTTTTTGGTAAATGTTTATCTCCAAAGTTTAATTATTTATGCATGTAGCTGTTAAATCTCGGTTATCTTGACCTGAGCTTTTGTCCTGGTCTGCTGATCCTTTGTATTCCTTGAGTACTCTGTCCACTATCCCTTTGTGGCAAGAAGCAGCATATGTCAGCAGATCCTGCGAGTGGCTCTCCCACTTTTTCAGTAAGCAGTCTGTAGACTCGTCATACATGGCTTTGAAATCCTGATCAATCTTTTGCATGGAGAGAAAAAGAAAATAGTGGTTGAACCATAGAGTTGGATATAATAATGAACTAGAGGGCGTACTCGCCTAATCGCTGTGCCGACAAGAAGATCGTGCCGCCATTTTCAAACCGGGCAAAACCGTGATATTTTGTCACTAGCGACTCGAGTCGTATACGTGATAAGCGCGCACCTCTTTTCGTAAACCGGTCTCCAAACTATCCTAATTTTACCCGAGTAGCAAGAAGAAACATGCCTGAAAGCTGTGCAGCGTTTGGCTGCACCAATCGGCGCAAGAAGGGAGAAGGTGTTTCATTTCATAAGTAAGTATTTTCATGCATAATTTAATGTGCATATTAACCAGGATAGTACTACAGGACGTGCCTATGCATGGCCGGGAATTGTGTAGTTGGGGACACCTCCACTACTTGTTATTTGGTTTTGACGTGGGGAATTTAAATTGGTTTTGGACAGGGTAATTATGGTGATGAAAGGTGAATTTTTTATGCAGGTTTGAAACTAGTTTGGGTGGTGATAAGAACCATATTATCATCAACTTTCATCAGCCTAAACTTGCATGACTCAAACAGCAACTGAGCGTGCATTTTTGGCAATATTTTTGAATTCAAATAGTCTGCTGTACATTTGATTTGGTATCTCCTTTTTGTGATATATATACATGTACTTTCATGTACACTTTAATGTCCAAAAACACTCACTTGTCAGGCATGTCAGGGGCTCACTTAATAGCATTAAGGTTCTAAAACCTCAAAGTTGAAAACAAAAGGTGTAAACATGGTCAATACATGATGTAGTTGGACTAGAAATTCAGGATTTTACAGGGTATAAATACAGTGTGTTTGGATTAATGTACAAACTGACAGAGACGTCTCTTCATTAATTAGGTTATAATGGACCTAGCTACCCAGCCAACTTGACACAACTTCTGTAATAATCCAAAAAGTGACAGGCTACATAGTTTTTTTATTATTAAAAGGATGGCTTGCATATTATTACCTGGGGTTATCTTTTCAATTTAGATTTCCTCTTGCAAAACCAGCTCTTTTGAGCAAGTGGTGGCTGCAGTCAGCAGAGCTGATTTTGTACCATCAAAGCATCATGTGGTGTGCAGCGAGCACTTTGAAAATTACATCAGAGGTATGTGTTTTTATTGACATTGTAGTTGCATTCAATCTCAGGACAGTTTACAGTCACTTCGCCCATTTTCCATTTTGCCCACTAGTTCACCCACAACCACTTCCCCATTTACCACTTCGCCCACTTGCCCATTTGCTACTTCCAGTGATTTCGCCCACGTGATGTCCAAAATTTGGCAATGTCTGCAGTGGTGGTATATGGTAAGGAATGGCATGTGTTTTGGATTTAAGGGTGAAAATAAAATTTTTGGTTGAATCTTGAAAGAACCATGGAGGAAGCAAAAAAAGACTTCTTGCTTTACAGACCTCATTGCTGACATTGCTGAACTCATTGGGCATCTTGTAAGTGAAGTGGCACATGGGCGAAGTGGTTGGGGGGGACTGGTTGTGGACGTACTGGAAAATGGGCAAAATGACCGACACCTCTCAGAACCTGAATACTGAACTGTTTCTGCTGAACTGCTCATGTGTTGATACTCTTGTGATTTTAAATTATCATATTGCAAATTAATAAAGTTGTACTTTTGCAGGTATACATCCCAGAGATGACCCTGACGTCGTTCAACATGAACTCCTGGAGCAAGCTGTACCCTCCATCTTTCCCCAGTTTCCGCCTCACAAACAAAAGAAGCAAGCAAGCAAGAGGCCTCCACCTAAAAGAAGAATGCCTGCAGTTGATCTAAGCCCACAGCCTCAAAAAAAGCTGTCACAGACCACATGTATGCCACATCATTAAGTTCGGTTCATGGAAAACTGAAGGAAACCACAGAAAAACTTCAAGAGGCCCGTAAGGAACTTAAAGTAGCTAAACAAAAAGTAAAGCGTCAAAGTAAAAGAATCAAGTCTCCTGGAAGAAGTGAAGAAAAAGCACATGATAAACCAGGGACAGTTGGAGTTGCTGAAGCTCAACTTTGGTGAAAACACATTAACGCTGATTGACAATGAGCTGAAATCTTTGGAAAAAGACAAACATGGGCACAGGTTCTCAGAGCAACTCAAGCAATTTGCAGTCACACTTCATTTCTATAGTGCTCAGGCCTATGAATTTGTCAGGCAGTATTTGCATCTGCCACATCCCAGCACAATTCGCAAATGGAGTGCGAGCCTGAATTGCCAGCCAGGATTTCTGACTGAGGTCATCGACCATATCAAGGAAATGGCAGCTGAGGATTCTTTGAAGAAGCACTGCATGCTTATGCTTGATGCCATGTCACTGAAAAAAGAAGTTGTGTATGACCCCAAGACTAACAAGTATGCTGGTTTCATTGACTGTGGCAATTTCCTAGCTTCCTCTGAAGATAGTCTTGCAACGGAAGCCCTTGTTTTCATGACTGTAGGATTGACCGGCAGTTGGAAGTATCCAGTTGCATACTACCTAGTAGATCACTTGTCTGCTGCAGTGCAAGCGGAGATCATCAAGCAACTTATTTGTGTGCTTGCAGAGTCTGGAATGGTTGTACATGGTGTTGTATGTGATGGCACATATGCAAACCAAACAACAGCATCACTGTTGGGTTGTTCAATCACTGCCACTGCCATGCGATCATACTTTCCTCACCCAGCCGATTCATCTCAGATTGTCTACTTCGTGTTTGATGCATGCCACTTGATTAAGCTGGTTAGAAACTGTTTAGCGACAATGGAGACAATTTACCACAATGGAGATGAGATATCTTGGAGGTACAGATTATATGAGGTTCAACAGAAGGATAATTTGCACTTTGCAAATAAGTTAAAATCCAAGCACATTTTGTGGCAGCAGCACAAGATGAATGTGAAAGTTGCTGTACAGGCACTAAGCTCGTCTGTAGCAGATGCAATTGATTTTTTGAGAGCGGACCTCTGTCTTGCGGAATTCGAAGGAAGCAAGAAAACTACACAGTTCATCCGTATTGTTGACAAACTGTTTGATTTTATGAATTCAAAGCACCCTAAAGGAAAGGGATTCAAGAGTCCAATGAATACTACCAACCTTGCAAAAAGACAAAAATGGCTCCTGGACACAAAGAAATACATGGAGGCTCTTACAGATGCAGATGGACAACAACTATGCAGGGGCAGAAGGAAGACAGCATGGGTAGGGTTCATGGCAACTATCGACTCAGTAATTGGTATTTGTCATGACCTTCTGACAGCTCCACAGCCTTTCCATTATGTGTGCACATACAAGATGTCCCAAGATCACTTAGAAATGTTTTTCAGCCGAGTTCGCAGAAGAGGTGGCTGGAATAATAATCCCAACTGCTTGCAGTTCAAGTGGGCACTACGTGCCATCCTCTTGAAGAACCTCATCATGCCATCAAAAAATGCCAATGTTACCATTGATGAACCCTTAAATGTGCTGTTTAAGTCCAAGCCAACTGCTGCTGTCCATCACACCAATACTAACATGCAAAGATTTGCCGAGCTTTTGAGAGAGCCCTCAGAATTTCACGACCACATTCTGCATTACATGGCTGGATACATAAGTCGGCACGTGATTGCAGACTGTAAATGCACACAGTGTTGTGTTGCCCTGCACAGGAACACATCTGACTCTGCCGTCTCATCAGAAAG